>NC_083100.1:83274358-83874358 GCF_949774975.1 Lagenorhynchus albirostris
TGCCTATCATCTAAGAGTCATAAAGTGACAGCCAGTGACCTTCTCTACACTGTCAGTAATGTCTGGAGATCATAAAAAAATCTCCTGGCTGGAGATCATTTTAAAAAATCTGCTTCCCTTTCATATTGGCAAATGCATTTCCCATGATGTCTACTTGAGCATTATCTATATGTTGTTACTTTCAATGGTAAATGTATCCATCTCTGGTGGTATAACTGCTCTGCTCCTCCATGATTTGATTGACTTAGGCAATTTTAAAGCCTTTTGATTGTCTACATTTTATTCTAGAACTTAACAGGAAGAAATCTGGGAACTCTCTTTTCCTTCTAGGGGTAGTTAAAGCTCTTTAAGCAAAGATTCTGTTGGCGTGCCGGTCTACCAACCCTGGACATATCTTCTCTGAAAGCTGCCTCACTTGCTCAAGCTCTGTTACTTCTGAATAAGTTAGCAGCATCTAGGTCAAATCCTAGAGATTAGGCATTTTTGGTTTCTTCTTAGAGGGTGGACTGTGCTTTCTGTTCTGACTTGACATTGCAGTAATAGTAAGATTGTCCTTGGTCACTCAAATGACATCTGCTGACTTTTTTAACAGCTTTATTATGGTGTAATTTTAAAAGTATATAATCTACACTTTTAAAGTGATCAATTTAATGTTTTTGTAAATTATATTCACAAAGTTGTACAGCCATTACCACAGTCAATTTCAGAACATTTTCACCATCCCCAAAATAAATCCCACACCTGTTAGCAGTAACTCCCCATTTCTCTTCAACCCCTTAGACTTTGTCAACCTCTAATGTATTTCCTGTTTCTGTATATTTGCCTCTTCTGGACATTTCATATACATGGAATCATATAATCCATCGTCCGTTGTGATTGGCTTCTTTCACTTAGCATAATGTTGTAAAGGTTTATTCATATTGAAGCATGTATCAGTACTTCATTTTTTTTTTTTTTTTTTTTTTTTTGCGGTACGCGGGCCTCTCACTGTTGTGGCCTCTCCTGTTGCGGAGCACAGGCTCCGGACGCGCAGGCTCAGTGGCCATGGCTCACGGGCCCAGCGGCTCCGCGGCATGTGGGATCTTCCCGGACCGGGGCACGAACCCGTGTCCCCTGCATCGGCAGGCGGACTCTCAACCACTGCGCCACCAGGGAAGCCCTAGTACTTCATTATTTTTATAGCTGAATGATATTACATTATCTGGATATACCACATTTTATTTGTGTATTCATCAGTTCATAGATATTTGGGTTGCTTATACTTTTTATCTATTATAAATAATGCTTCTATAAACATTTTTGTACAAGTTTTTGTGTGACTGTACATATCCTCATCTTTTCATTTCTTGGTCATATACTAAGCAGTAGAATAGCTGGATCATATGATAACTTTGTATTTAACATTTTTCAGGAATTGCCAAATAGATTATCTAAGCAGATGACACATCTTACATTCCCATCAACAATGTAAGAGGATTCCAATTTCTCCATATCTTTGCCAACACCTGGTGTTATCTATCTTTTTGATTATAGCCGTCCTAGTACATGTGAAGTGATATCTCACTGTGGTTTTGATTTACATTTCCCTAATGGCTAATGATAGTCAGCTGTTTGTGAATTTACTGTCCATTTGTATATCTTCTTTGGAGAAATATCTATTCAAATTGCCCATTTTTTCACTTGAGTTTTCTTTTTTTATTGTTGCCTTATGATTTCTTTATATATTCTTGATACAAGCCCATTTTAAGATGTATGATTTGCAAGTATTTTCTCTCATTCTCTGGGTTGTTTTTTCACTTTTTTGATGGTGTCCTTTTAAGCACAAAAGTTTTTAATTTTGATGAAGTTGAATTAATTTTTGTTGCTGTTGTTGTTACATGAAGACTGTCTAATCCTCAGTCATGAAGAGTTACTCCTATGTTTTCTCCTAAGACTTACATACATTTCACTTTTACATTTAGATCCATGATCCATTTTGAGTGAAGTTTTCTGTCCAATCCTCTTATTCTAACTTCCTTCTTTTTAAGATAAAGGGATGTCCTTCCCTTAAAAAAAATATATTCTGATTAATTATTCAGTGGAGATATAGATTTTAAACCAGGTAATATCTGCATTCCTTTCTTCTCATTTTAGGCAGTGAGTTTATAATTCTTCTGACATTATGTATTATTCTTAATCTATGGATTGAAGCAACCAACAGAAATATTAGATCTGGGATATGGAATACAATATACTTTTATTGTTTTCCTTTTTTGAGGATACTGGATGTTTGGGTGGACATGGTTGAATTCAGCTTAAGACTTTTCCAGGACTGAGGAGGAGGTGCTATAGGTAACACGATGCCAAGTTTCCACAAAAAGATAATAAAATCACCTGATAGACATGCATAAAGGCAAGTAATTCCAAATTATAGGAAAGGGTTTGCTCAAAGACCCGCTCTTCCCATGCCTCCTCATAAATTCTTGTTTCTTATAAGATATGGATTATTTCAGCAATTGGTGATGGGGGGGAGCTGGAATGTAAAAGACTTTTGAAGTGTGGTGAAAGACGTGCCTTTTTTCCAAGCTACTGCTTTGAGTAGCAATTGAAATGCAGCCCTATCACTGTTCTGATACCAGTAGGCATTATTAGGTCACACTGACTTACAAGATACTGAGAACTAGAATGATCCCTATCATTTCTAAATTATACCTGAACCCCAAATGAGCTTAAGCAACTAGGCAGAGATACTGGCCATGATCACATATAGCTTATTCATCCCCAACTGCCACAGCAACTTGCTTGTTACTTATTTTATTACCAAGGGACCCTGAGATTCACTATAAAAATCAAGCATTGCTTTTCCTCAAAAATTAAAATATTGAGTATTTTTCTCTAAGTAGAATATGTTAATGTCTTTAATACATATTGTAGATCATATTATCTAAATATTTTAAGTTATTGAGTAAAGAAGCCATGCCTTATTACACATTTATATGGCAGGGTCAGCAAAAGCAAATATTACAATGTCATGTAATATGGGTAAGTAACTGGCTTTATTGGGGAAATATAATTCAAGGGTCAGTTAAAGAGAGGCAAATGGTCTCTTGTTGCCTCTTAATCCAGAAAAAGACAAATTGGAGCTATGGCATTGCTGGATACTCAGTGGAATAATCCTCCAGGAGGGAAACCCAGCCCCCCTGCTCTTCAACATTCTTACGGTGCAAGAGTGAGAACAGCCTTGGATATAGGATATAAAAAGATAGCACTTAGCTAGAAGATAGTTTTAACGAGAGTTCCATCTGTACAGGAAATTATTTGAGAATGCTGGTGGCTAACACCTGGTGATCCCCTGATCAATTTGACTCAGATTTGGGGGAAAAGGAGGTGTCTGCTCCAGTCAGGCAACCTTAGCTATTGGGGTCTTTTACTTGAAAACACTTTGTATTGTGCCCCAATATATAACTCAGTGCTAATAAGAAGAATATTTTATCAGTAAGTGCTTGCTGAATAAAATATGCAGTATCCACATATGTAAAATAAGATAGGTAACTATATTCCTTTCCGTCCACCCAAAAATAAGAGCATAGAATGTCTTTTTTAATATATTTCCTATATAACAATTAATTTGCTGTACTAAACTTCATAATAATTTATTATTTAGGTATTATTATCGACATTTCCTGAGGTTCAATTAAAGGTTAAATAAGTTGTCTAGTGTTATCTGGATCAAATTAGAAGATCTGTAATTTAAACCTAGATATACCTGATTCCACAGCCCAATACCCTCATTCTGATTTGTCAAGTGATAATTTTATAAAACTATACATAGCTGTACTCAGTTGTGCCTCTTTTCATGCATCAAATAAAAAATTCGATTTTGAGCAGTGGAATTCTTCAGTTTTGCTCTACCAGTCTTCTGCTATCACTTGAACACAGCTTTCCTCTTACTTCATTACCAAACTCAGGATTACAGGATTGGTAGTGCGGCAAGAAGAGCTGGAAAATGAGGAGGGATAAAGAGATTTTCTGTTCCATTCTATCTAGAGCAAGTTTGGAATCTGAATGAAGGTCGAAGTGAGGGTGAGGTACAGAATACCATGGATAACATCTCTTAATTTTTGGAAAATGGTTTCAGGAAATCCCGTAAGCCAGAATACTGGGAGAAGTTGACGTGAAAGAAATTCACAGGCGTAAAAAGGAGGAGAGACTTGTCTCAGTTACTGTATATTGATCTGTAAAGTGAGAATAATGAAAGGGATTTACAGTCTGGTGGTTTTAGGACTCCGTTTAGCCAAGAAATTCTTGGTTCAGGCAAATATTACTTAGATACATAATGAACTAAATAAAACACAACTGTTCTGTTTCTGTTTTTATTTGGTTGGGAACCATAGTCTGTTTTCCATTTTCATGATTTGTTTCTTCCTCAGACATCTTCAAGTCAGTGATTTTGTATATCCCTACTTAATACAGTTTAAGATTGGTAATTATGTTTCAAATTAAATTTTATGACCCTTGAAGTCTAAGGCCATATTTTGACCTCCTCCGTGGCTTTACTCAGTGCCCAATAAACAGCATTATGTATTTAATAACTACTCTCAGCGTTGGTCGAAAGCTATTGATTGACCATCGGCTGAGGGGAGAAGAGTGTACAGTACCTTCATGCCTTAATTCTGGATCTGTTGGCAACCTCTGCCCTCATTAGGATAGTTGTCTCATCTATTATTGTATCTATAGTATCTACTTTTGTACCTGGAATTCAGCATACTCACGATCAATATGTTGGATGAAAAGACTTTTCAAGTTTCCAGCTATAAATTGGTTCCTATTGGGTTTTGAAATGGATTTTTATGGAATTTGGTAAAGTTCAGCAGCAACCATGAGAAGTGCTTGAGTATTTCTTGTTCCCACTTGTATATCTGGACCTCTGATGACTGATGTCTGGCTTTTTATTCTCAAATTATCCATCACTATTTTACTTACTATAGACTACCTGAATAATCAGTGACTCTTAATACTCTGTGTTTCCATCCATCCATCCATCCATCCATCCATCCATCCATCCATCCATCCTTCTATCCGTTGTGGAATAACTTCCACTCTACCCTTTTTCTGGACCTCTGTAACATTACACATCATTACACATCATTTACAGGCTCAGTAGTACAAACCAAGATGGAATCCTGTTTATTATCAGTATGAGTTATCCATGTATGCTTCAGGCTAATGTCTAGCTCTAAATGGCGTGGGAAGACTAAAGAAAAAAGATATTTACATTTCTTATAAGGAAGGTCTTATTTTAATGCAGAGGCCAAGATACATGTTAAAACATAATTTTGACCATTCTATCAATAACAAGATTTCACATTTGAATAAAGTTTTCAGTTTATAATTTCACAAAGTTTTCAAAATTATTTCTGGCAACAAATGCTGTTAACTGTGATTATTATCATCAGTAATTAGTAACAATGGCTGGGTGTCTCTGAAGAACCTGGAAATAAGGAAAATATTCTTTTTTCTCCAAGTATTAGCTTTTAAAATCAACATTTATTAGATAAAGAAAGAGATGAGCACAGTCTCCCATAAGATTCAACTCAAATTTGACAGAGTGCATCACTATATTTTTAAAAAGTGGTGTCAAAATGGGCATTGATGAGCCATGAAGACAGAATAATTATTTACAAAGAGAAATGTTAGAAATAAGTATTATTCCAAGCACCATCCAGAAGAGAGAGCCTTAAGAAATGGACTTGGACTATTACAATCCCATTGGCAAGATCAAGCCTTGCTATTATGACATTAAAACATAAGGCTATAGGAGTATGATACTATTAACATTTCAATTTTGATGACTTATTTTGTGCTGCTTCCACATTTCACCAAATAAGCTACTTACGATTTGGCTTTACCTGTAGATCTGCCTATAGGAGAGAAAGGACTGATTGCGCAGCTTCAAGTATACTGGGTTATGGGATACTTACATTAGTTGGATATTTTGGGCTGCAAGTAACAGAAACCTATTTGTGCCAGCTTAAACAAACAAAAAATAACTAAATGTGAATATGTGAATTGGTAATGAAGATGTGCTGCGGGGAAAAAAAAGTGTGTCTTGGAGTTTGTGGGGTTGCTTACAGATAGGTCTCTGAAGTGGGCTAAAATGAAAAACCGGAAAGCCACAGAGAAGTTGCAAGGTACTCTATCTCCAGCTCTCATTTTTCTTCTCCACATGGATGCTTCCTTTTTCATTTTCTATAAACAATTATTTCTGTTTCTCTAGACTACTTGGGAATTACAAGATTATTACTTTATATTTCCCTGGCATACATGTTTTTACAGTTAGCCGTATAAATAGAAACTATTCTATTTCATTTCTTTTTTATTATTGAGGTATAATTGACTTATTACTCACAGGTCCATGGACTGAGGGCCTTCCTCTTGTGTGCCCCTTAGATAAGACTCCCGTGGAGCTTACCAAAACCTCTCTCTTTCTGGTTTGAATTGACCAATCTGGCCTTAGCCTGGGAATACCAAAGCACTCCACTCATGTACCGTAATACATTTGCTCTTGTTCCTGCCACTTTCTCTGCCTACACCCTGTTTGATCTCCCCATGTGGCCCCTCAAGGTTACCATATACCTGTTAAGTCCAGGACCTGTGTATAATAAACTCCTCTCTTTCAATTTCTTTTGCTCTTTTGTTGAATCATAGCTTACCATCTGACACCCTGGTGATTTACTTAACAAGTATTAATTTAAGAAAGTCACAACAGGTATGAATTTTAAGGTCCGCTTGTCAATTTCTGCAAAGAAATCCTTCTCAAATATTTATTGGAATTATGTTGAAACTATACATCAATTTGGGGAGAATTGACATGTTAAAATTTTTGAGTCTTCTGACCAATGAATAAATTTGTCTCTCCATTTCTTTGGGTCTTCTAAAAATTTTCTTTCAGTAAAATTTTGTAGTTTATAGTGTACAGAACTTGGCACATTTTCAGCCACATTTATCTCTATATGTTTTACTTTTTAATCTATTGTAACTGGTATTTTCTATTCCAATTTTCAATTGTTTGTTATAGACACAGAAATTCAATTATTTTGTATATTGATCTTGTATCCTGTAATGTTACTAAACTCATGTAAAAGTTATAGCAGCTTCTGGGTGTTTCTCCCACATTTTCTTCATAGACAATTATGTTATCTGTGAATAAAGACAAGTTTAATTTTGTCTTTCCTACCTGGGTACCTCTTATTTCTCTTACTTTCATTATTGCTTTGGCTAGAAATTCCACTAAAATATTGAAAGGAAGTGGTGATGGTGGACATCCCTTTCTTCTTCCTGATTGTAGAAGAAAACATTCAGTCTTTAAATATTAAAGATAATTATAGCTGTAGGTTTTTTTCTAGATGCCATATATCAGGATTGGGATACTCTCTCCTCTTCCTACTTTGCTCATAAGTTTTTTCAGGAATGGATGCTGCATTTTGTTGAATGCTTGTTCTAAGATGATTATGTTTTTGTTAGTGTCTGTGTTGGGTGGGTGGTGTTTTTAGTTTGGTAACATGTTGAATGATCATGATTTAATTTCTAATGTTAAATTAACCTTGTATTCCAGAGATATACCTCATTTGGCCTTGATGTATTATCTTTTTATACGTTGCTGGATCTAATTTGCAAGTATTTTCCTGGATACTTATGTAACTTTGTCCATGAGGCATTTTGGTCTATGGTTTTCTTTCTTGTAATAACTTGTTTTCCATATCAGGGTAGTACTGGCCTCTGGAATTATTTGGAAAGAATTGCATTTTTATGTTATTATAATGGAATTGTTTTCTTAGTTTGCTTTTCAGGTTGTTTAATGCATGTTGATCTTGTACCCTGAGACATTGCTGTATTCATTTGTTAGCTCTAATAGATGTTTTAAGGATTCTTTAGGATTTTCTATATATAAGGTCATGCCATTTGTGAAGAGATAGTTTTACCTTTTCTTTTCCAATTTGAATGCCTCCTATTCCTTTTTATTGCCTATTTGCTCTTGCTAGAACTTCCAATGCAAATTTCAGTAACTGTGGTATGGGGAGCATCCTTCTCTTATTCTTCATCTTAGGGTGGAAAGCTTTCACTTTTTTTCACTACTAAGTATACTGTCAGCTGTGAGTTTTTATAAATGCCCCCTATCATATTGAAGAAGTTTCCTTCTATTCCTAGTTTTCTGAGTATTTTTATTATGAAAGGTGTTGGGTTTTGTCAAATGCTTTTTCTGAATTAATCAAGATGATCATTTTTTTCCTTCATTCTATTTATATGGTATATTACGTTGATTGATTTTCATATGTTCAACCACTCACATTCCTGAGATAAATTTTACTTTGTTGCGGTCTGTACTCCTTTCAGTATGCTGTTGGATTTAGTCTGCTAGCATTTTGTTGAGAAATTTTCCGTCTATATTCATAAGTGATATTGGCTGGTACATTTCTCTCCTTGTGATGTCTTTATCTGACTTTGGTATTAAAGTAATGCTGGCTTCATAGGATGTTAGAAAGTCTTCCCTCTTCCTTTTGTGGAAGAGTTTCAGAAGAATTGGTTTTAATTCTTCTTTAAATGTTTGGTAGAATTTGCCATTGAATTTGTCTGGTCCTGGGCTTTTCTTTGTTAGAAAATTATGTTTTGTTTTAAATTACTGATTCGATCTCCTTCTTTATTATACATTTATTCAGATTTTTAATTTCTTCTTGAAATCCATTTGGTAGTTTGAGTGTTTCTAGGAATTTGTCCATTTCATACAGGTTATTTCACTTAATGGAATATAATTGTTCATAGTATTCTCTTATAATCTTTTTTCTTTTCTGTAAAGTCAGTAGTAATGAGCCAACTTTCATTTCTAATTTTAGTTATTTGCATCTTTTCTCTTTTTATTAATCAATCTAGCTAAAGATTTGTCAATTTTGTTGATCTTTTAAAAGAACAAACTTCGATTTCATTGATTCTTTATATTGTTTTCCTGTTTTCTTTTTTGTTTATGTGTGCTCTAATCTTCATCATATCCTTAGGATGGAAAAAGCCATTCCGAGTTGCTCTCTGGTCATTTTACAGTATGACAACTCTGCTCATACCCAGAATCTGGACATTTAGATAAGGACCCAAGCTTAGGATTCCCAGCACAGGTTCCCACTTTGCTTTTCCTGAGGTACCTTTTAAAATAACCACTTATATTTGAGCCCATGAAAAATTCGTGACTGCTGCCGCAACCACCGTATAGCAATAGGTGCTTGCTACCCTCTCTGTTATCTCCTGCTTGCTAGTGACCAGGGCAAGGAGCAGAGGACCTCCCTTCCCCTGGCTCATTGCGCCTCTATTCTGGTATCTGTAAGTAATAGAACTATGACTTTATTACCTTTGTGTGAGTGTATTGAAACAGTACCTCCAGTCAAAATACCTTCTGGGCTTTCAGTTCCCTAGAGTGGGAACTTGGATGCTGAGGGAGCTGCCTGCCATCTTCATGTGGATGGCTTGTGCCCCTCATTCAATGGGTCATAATTGGCATATTCTTTGACAACATACCAGCTCCAGGTTTTCCAATATAATCCTTCCTTCTGGATTTAGTTTAGTCTGCTCTCTTTTTCTAGATCACTTAGATGTGAAGTTTGCTGTTGATTTGAGATTTTCTTTTTTATATGTTGGCATTTACAACTATAAGTTTTCTTTTTTTAGGAGAAATTTTACTAATATATTGGAATATTAATATTATTAATATATAAATTTTAATAATATATTGAATTTAGCCTACTATATCCAAACATCATTTCAACATGTAATTAATATAAAAATATTAATGAGATATTTTACACTCTTAAGTCTTCAAACCCATTGTGTACTTTACATTGACAGCATATCTCAATTCTGACTAGCCCCATTTCAAGTGTTCAGTAGACACATGTGGCTGATGGCTACCATATTAAACAGTGCAATCTAAACCCTGAGCTCAAGATTTCTCTCCAGAGAAATCCTGATGGTCCAGATTTCCCTCCACCAATGAGACGTCCAATTCACTGCAAGGATGCAACTTGCCCCTCTGATATACACGGTGAGTTTCCTGCCCAGATGGAAGACTAGAGAACCATGAGATGTGGCTGAACCAGTAGGCCTGGACCACTTCAGTATGAAGGTGTCAAAAGCCCATAGCCAGGGGACACAGTGAATGTTCACACATTTCACTTTAGAGCTATGGTCTTTGAAACTTGAGGAATTCACCTGACCAGCTTCCTGACTCTACCTGCCTGGGCCACTGTGCTAGACTTCCCATATGTCTGACACCATGTTTGTACCCTCCTTGGGGCTCTCTATATAAGTTTTCTTCTAAGCACTGTTTTCTCTGCAACTGGTAAATTTTGATATGTTTGGTGTTCATTTTCATTTGTCACAAAGTACTCTCTAATCTCCCTTGTAATTTCTTCTTTGACCCATTGGTTATTTAGGAATGTGTTGTTTAATTTCCACATATTTCTTAATATTCCAATTTTCTGTCTGTTGTTGATTTCAAGTTTCATTTCATTATGTTTAGAGGAGATACTTTTATGATTTCAATCTTTTTATATTGAGACTTGTTTTGTGGCTTAGCATATAGTCTGTCCTGAAGAATGTCTCTGGTGTGTTTGAGAAAAATGCATATTCCGCTATCATTGGATAGAGTGTTGTCATTATGACTGTTAGGTCTAGTTGGTTTTTAATGTTATTCCAATTGTCTTATTGTTCTCTCTCTGGATAGTCTCTATCCATTACTGAAAGTAGAATACTGACATCTCCAACTATTATTTCTGTCTGGTATCATAATTCTTCCTGAAGAACTGCTTTTATTTATTTTATTTTATTTATTTTATCCCTACCTGCATAATAATAATTAAATTCCATTGTCTTTATGTTTTGACAACTTTAAGTCATATAAAAATCATAGCTTTACTCACATTTCTTTTTTAATTTATGTCAATATGAAGGTATAATTTTCAAGGTTCAGAGGATAAAATTTTTCTCCTTAATTCTTTGTTAGCTTGATTTATAACTTATAAGTATTTAGACATGGTTTACAGGACTCTATCAGAGTCCCAGAAGGAGAGAATAGAAGAGAGACAATTTTATTTTATTTTTTAAATTTTTATTGGAGTATAGTTGATTTAAAATGTTGTGTTTCTGCTGCACAGCAAAGTGAGTAAGTTACACATATACATATTGGGATCGACATATACACAGTACTATATATAAAACAGATAACTAATAAGGACCTACTGTATAGCACAGGGAATTCTTCTCAATACTCTGTAATGACCTATATGGGAAAAGAATCTTAAAAAGACTGAAGAACTGCTTTGAAATTTTCTCGTGGTACAGGTCTTCTGGCAATTCTCTCTCTCTCTCTCTCTCTCTCTCTCTCTCTTTCTCTCTCTCTCTCTCTTTTTAACATCTTTATTGGGGTATAATTGCTTTACAATGGTGAGTTAGTTTCTGCTTTATAACAAACTGAATCAGTTATACATATACATATGTTCCCATATCTTTTCCCTCTTGTGTCTCCCTCCCTCCCACCCTCCCTATCCCACCCCTCCAGGCGGTCACAAAGCACCGAGCTGATCTCCCCGTGCTATGCGGCTGATTCCCACTAGCTATCTACCTTACGTTTGGTAGTGTATATATGTCCATGCCTCTCTCTCGCTTTGTCACAGCTTACCCTTCCCCCTCCCCATATCCTCAAGTCCATTCTCTAGTATGTCTGTGTCTTTATTCCTGTCTTACCCCTAGGTTCTTCATGACATTTTTTTTTTCTTAAATTCCATATATATGTGTTAGCATACGGTATTTGTCTTTCTCTTTCTGACATACTTCACTCTGTATGACAAACTCTGGGTCTATCCACCTCATTACAAATAGCTCAATTTCATTTCTTTTTATGGCTGAGTAATATTCCATTGTATATATGTGCCACATCTTCTTTATCCATTCATCCGATGATGGACACTTAGGTTGTTTCCATCTCCGGACTATTGTAAATAGAGCTGCAGTGAACATTTTGGTACATGACTCGTTTTGAATTATGGTTTTCTCAGGGTATATGCCCAGTAGTGGGGTTGCTGGGTCATATGGTAGTTCTATTTGTAGTTTTTTAAGGAACCTCCATACTGTTCTCCATAGTGGCTGTACCAATTCACATCCCACCAGCAGTGCAAAAGTGTTCCCTTTTCTCCACATCCTCTCCAGCATTTATTGTTTCCAGATTTTTTGATGATGGCCATTCTGACTGGTGTGAGATGATATCTCATTGTAGTTTTGATTTGCATTTCTCTAATGATTAGGGATGTTCAGCATTCTTTCATGTGTTTGTTGGCAGTCTGTATATCTTCTTTGGAAAAATGTCTATTTAGGTCTTCTGCCCATTTTTGGATTGGGTTTTTTGTTTTTTTGTTATTGAGCTGCATGTGCTGCTTATAAATTTTGGAGATTAATCCTTTGTCAGTTGCTTCATTTGCAAATATTTTCTCCCATTCTGAGGGTTGTCTTTTGGTCTTGTTTATGGTTTCGTTTGCTGTGCAAAAGCTTTGAAGTATGAGATTAGATCACTCCCTATCACCATACACAAAAATAAGCTCAAAATGGATTAAAGACCTAAATGTAAGGCCAGAAACTATCAAACACTTAGAGGAAAACATAGGCAGAACACTCTATGACATAAATCACAGCAAGATCCTTTTTGACCCACCTCCCAGAGAAATGGAAACAAAAATAAACAAATGGGACCTAATGAAACTTCTCTTTCTCTTTTTCTTTTCTTAGAAGGTCTTGATTTCTGTTTCATTTTTTAAAGGTAATTTTGCCAGATATATATTTTTGTGTTGTGTTGATTGTTTTAATTCTTTTAGCACTTTGAAGATGTCACTCCATTGTCTTTCGGCTTTTATGGATTGTGCCATGAACAATAAATTACTTTATTTCTAGTAATAATAGCAAATAATGATACAAATAAGCAGTTATAGTGCTCAGTATATTTAGGTACAGTTCTAATAGCTTTCAAATGTTAATTTTAAGCATGTGTTTAACAAAGTGAATTTAACTGTCTTGTATACTTCTTGAAGGAATAAACATGCATACACATTTATGTACATACATACACCCATATATGTTAAAAAGAAAAATAAATGACTAGTGTCAAAACAGCAAAGAGATCTACTGTAAAAAACTAAAAATTGCTTATTTAATTTAGAAAATGAGTGGTTGATAATGTTCTTAGCAAAATTATCTTTTGTAAAATATTTATAGGACTGAAATCACATTATAGTGGGTTGCAGATTTAAAGGCAGTCGAAGGGAAATTAGGGTGATATAAGTTTTTATTTTGGAAAGTTTGCATGAGAAAATGGAAAAGTATAAAAATGATAATCAGAATAATTATCAAATTGATTATTATGATAAAATTATGAATATAGAATGCTAATTTTAAGCATTAGTTGCTTATGCTGAGGACTTTGCATAAAATATTTTAGTTAATTTTCAGTCTTATTATTTTGAGTGAGATTGTATTATCTCAATTTTACAAATAAGAAAACTGAAGCATAAAAATATTAAGTAGCCTATCTGTATTTTGAGAGCTTTGTTTAAAAAAAAAAAAATCTCTCTCAGCACCCAGAAATACTCTAACTAATTGAATACAAGTTCTGTTTCTTTGTCTTGCTTGAGATAGATGGAGCATAACATCTTTCATTAAAAGTTTTTTTTAGCATTAAGAAGTCAAAATGTTTATCTAGATATAACTGCCATTTGAAGCATAAACGGTAAAGCCAATTTGGAAAACACTTGGCAATATCTACTGAAATTTAAATGCTCATTTTCTTTTATTGTGTATGGAATTTTCCAAAAATGTTTCCCCCAATGTGATGATGACATTCTTCCAAAAGATTAAAAGTAACATCTATATTTCATTCCCTGGCAACTAGAGGGCTGAGGCCTTAGATATCATAGTGTAGACACAGGCCATCCTTGTTGTGCCTTGTTTGAATATCTGACTCAGGGAAGCCATGAGAGATAATAAATAATTGTTGTATGTAGCCAGGAAGTTTTGAAATAATTTGTTACCTAACAAGAGATAGCTAATTGCCTTTGTTCCAGTAATTCCACATTTGGTATGTATTCAAGAAGAATCTTGCACGATAAGGTATATATGAAATATTTGTTGGATCATAATTTGTAAGAGCAAGAAACTTGAAAAATCTAAAACTAAGTGTCCATAAATTGGAGACTGGCCAAATAATCTTAGAATATATATACTCTGAAACACTACACCATAGTTTAAAAAATGTATGTATCTATGTGAAAAGTTTTTCAATTCATGCTGTTAGATAAAAACAGCAAGGTACAGAATGGAACATAATATTTATGTAAAACATGTACATACATACCTCCAAAATAATATTACACGTTTTCAACTGTAATATAAAAATAAGAGAAAAGTGGTAATATGGTGTACACTTATCTAACGCGTAAAAGAGGTAAGAGTAGTATCATAAAGTCAACCTAATATGAGTTAAGTAGAAAGAGAAGTTATTTGGTGGCCTGTTCTGTGCCATGTGTTGAGCTATGAGTCTCTGGTATTATATCTCTCATAATAGTCCTATGAAGTATATTTATTATCATGGTTTTAAAGAAGATAAACTAGGGTAAGAGTATTTAATATGTTGTACAGAGACTAACCATGGCTGATCAACTACATAATTGCCTCTAGAGTCCAATTTCTGTCTTCTTAGTACATATGGACCCCTCTAAAGGTACATATTGCTTTTGAAATGTATCTTCAATTAAATAACTTACTAAACCCACCTAACCTTAGTTTCCTCATGTGCAGTGCCAAGAGGCTAACCAGAGGTATTACGTGGTACCTTTAACTGTGAAATTCTGAAAGCACGTTGTACTTTGATTCAAACTAAATGGACATAAGCTTACTGGTCTCAAGTTATTTGTTGCTTTTTAAAAATTTCAGTAGATATTTCTACTATACCAAAGGCTGAGCACATGCAAATCAAGGACATTCAGAGTTCTTCAGAGTTCTCTTTGAGTATTTTGAAGAAGGATGAAGAAAGTTTCCATGCCTGTTCTGAGAAGGCATGGAAAGGCATATTAATTCATTGATACCAACTCCACAGGCAGATGCAACAGGTCATCTAGCTGAGTGTAAGCAGAGTTTGCTTAAGACTGGATTCAAATCTCATTACCATAATTGAGGGAGCTGGACCTTCTTCTGTGATAGCCTCATCAAAACCGTGTCCGACCCACTTGACAATGTTGTGGTTCTGTGAGAAGTGGCCTATCACATGTGGCATCCACATTTTGGCTTAAGTTAGTTCCAGTTCAGTTTCTTTTTCACTGCGAACCAAATGTTTCTGGAAGAACAAGATCTACTCTGGTCCTAAATTAGAGAAAGTAGTAAGGGAAGAAAAGCAGTTTTAAGTGGAGGGTACTAGAAGAACAAAACCCCAGTGGTGTACAAGAATACAAAGTAGTCAAGAAACTGAGGGAGGTCAGGTTGGCTGGTTACAAGCGTGTTCTTGTGTCTGTCTATTTTGTGTTCTGCATGCATATGGAAAAATATGAAACAAAGGAATAGGCAGGGGAATGGGCAAAGGAACAAGCATCAAATGATGAGATTATCTCTGAGGACAGGAACCAAGTAATATTGGCCTAAGGCATGAAGAATTTGTTATATTCAGATCCTTTGTAATGTGTTGGTTCTTAATTCCCACCTGCACTTTTCTTAACCGAATACAATTTAAATCCCCATGAACGTTCAGGTATTCCAGTTTATCATCTTATGTCAGTGCTATCCATTCTTGTATGTATAGTGCCGTGCTTTGTCACTTGGCCATTTTACTACCCATTAGTTTCCTTGAACATACTCTTTTCTATAATAACGAGACAGTGTCAAGAAATCTTGTGGTAAGATCTTAATATATTTTTAACTGGAGGACTCCTTTAAAAAATGAGTCAATGATGAAGGATTATCTTGTACCGAAGGAAAAAAAAAAAAGTAGAAAGGTAATGAATCTGGACTTTGACATGCCATATATCTTATGCAGGGACACCCAAGAATTGTTGAAGAATGTTGGAAATATGCCAGAAATCATCGTGGCAGGATGGTAGCCAGGTTGATGATGATGCATTGTCATTTTACTTTTGGAAAGTCCTGTGAGGTTCGCTATGGAGTCTGGCAATAGCAATTACAATTACTGAACTTCATTTTATTCACTTGGGCAAAATAATGTCATTCCACTTAAAACATACAAAATTACAAACTAATAATGAAGCTCTCTTAATGGCCCTTAGAGTGAGGAGTTAACCTTGATGATAAAGTGATGTAAGACTTAATAAACCTTGTTTCTGGCTCAGTCCCAGAGAGAATGAATTCTGTGTGATTCAGCTGTGTGGAATCAATAATAACTGACTGATGCCTGACACTAGTTGAGTATGAGGTACTTATGCACGATACTTACACAGGTATGGAGATACCCAAGCTTTCTCTGCCACCCTCACAATGCTTCCTTTTTGCTTTGCTTGTCATCAGATGACTCGCCTCTGTGATGTGAGCCTCAACTGCTTCGGGTCTGTGTTCGACTATGCTTCCCTAACAAGTACCGTCTCACTATGGAAGCAAGTTAAGCACCTTTATATGTTTTAGATATTTAAGTGCTAAATAATGATAAACCTTAGGTAAATATTTGTAAACAGCCAATAACAAGCTTTGCAGTAAATTGGGTAAATACACCAGAGTTATATTCAAAGATCCTTTATTGTTGAGCAACCCCACTTAAAGCTGTCACTTAAAAAATTTACAAAGCTTGGAGATTGGTGGAACATTATAGACGAAGAACATGCATAACATAGAATTTTGAGGAAAGGACACTGGGGCCCCATGTAAGAAGGCACTTGCCTAACTAAATTCACTTCATGTTCAGTCTTGTACATTGAGGAAAAAACCTTTCTTGTGAGTGTTCTGACATAAAACTGAGGATGTGGAATTATGTAAGTAAAACTCTTGAGTGCGTGATGTACATAATATGCTAATATATTCATATACAATAAAATGTGTGTTTGTCTACTAGTATATTTATTCCCTATACAATTTAAGAAGGTAGCTTGTCGGAATATTATTTAAATGAGTCTAAAATCAGTCTAGGGATGATTGGTTGTGTGGTCCAAATGTTTAATGGCCTCGTGTAATATTTGAGGCAGATAAGATTCTTGGGTTAGCTTAACAGGTGTGCATACCTGTGGCCAGTGCTGGGCAGCATCTTCCCTTTGCAAGCTGACCCATCGACACTCTCATTGCCCTTTTCGTTTGACCAATTTGATAGAGTTTTTCACTGGATATGTTAGTTCTGTTTTACATAAATAGTAACAAAATTACATTTATTGTATAAATAGTGATGATGATTGGAATACAGTGAAATCTAAGAACTGGTTTAACTGCTGAGAATTTGTAGGCGTAGAGTGAGGGTCTCTGAAGACGGGCTCTAGGCTCAGAATTCCAGGCTGAATTTGGGGTGTGATAAAACACTGTGACAGTTTTATGGATTGTGGGAATATAAGGCTATGTGGTCCACATCCTATATGGAACACTGGGATGGTAGGCGAGGGAATATTTCCATTACCCATTAAGTGGAGAAGAATACAACATTTGCAGGATGTGAGAAAGAGTTCAAATGAGCTTGTCAGGATGCTAGAAAATATCAGGTTGGGCTATGTAATTGGAGGCCAGTGGAGACTGTGTCCAGGAAAGCTGTTGCCGGTGTGGAAGAGCCATGACAGCTGGGAAGTAGCGAGGAGTTTACAACTCAGCA
The DNA here is from genome assembly GCF_949774975.1 of Lagenorhynchus albirostris. NCBI lineage: Eukaryota > Metazoa > Chordata > Mammalia > Artiodactyla > Delphinidae > Lagenorhynchus > Lagenorhynchus albirostris. The sequence goes on from NC_083100.1 coordinate 83,292,207, forward strand.
GGGCCATCATGGACAGAAACTAACCTCTGGTCAGACTTTTTCTCTTGAGATCACGATCAAATTAAGTGTGGATACCGAAGTTATCCAGCCCATAGAAAATGAAAAAGAAAAAAGCAATCTTAATTGGCTGAATTTAAACTTGAAATGGCTGGAAAAAAAAATGGTCAAGCTTATCTAATATTAACTAATTGATTTTTCTACCACTACTGAGAAAATAGTTTGAAAGTAAAGATGCAGTTAATATAAAAAATCAAGTTATATTTTGCCCATCAGAATTTGTGGCTTGAAAAGCCACATCTGCTTTTTGTTTGCATATATGTGTAAGTGGTTATGGAGTTTACACTGCAATTTAAGGCACTGAGAGCATTATAAAAAAGATGAGTTGTTGAGGTTGTTTTTTTTTTGAGCAATAGAGAATTCGGGTAGCTATAATTCAAATTTATACAACAACTGTTGACAAATATTTCAATATTATTGGTTTCATGACAATAGGTATGCTATCTTGATACAATTTTATGATGAGATTTGTAATCCAGAATTAATGTTGTTGACTTTGCTGTTGGGTTTCTTTAAAAATTCTGTTCAGTAAACGTGTAAAGCTTAATGACAGCATGTGGAGAAGAGGAATTGGGACATTCCTGACCACATTTTGAGCTATAGTGGCCTCCAGGTAGCTTTAACTTCTTTATTTCTCTTATACAGCAATTTATACTAATTACAACAATTCATTTTAGCTAACACATGTGGAAACAAATAAAAATGTGGAACTGTACACAATGAAATAGAAACCGATCATAAAATTTTAAAATAAATTTTAATATGAGCAGTTCCATGCAGCTGCATATTCAGACTTTCCTTCTTCCTATTTACTTCCTCAAATAGTTCACTAGTTTTTGTTAGTCCGTGATCAATGTGAATGCCACAGCCCAAACAATTCTGAGCAATAAATAAAATGGGAGAAATTCATTATCATGTAAACTTCTTAGAAATAATATTGAGTGTCAAATCACTGGAGGTAGTAATAACCAAATTGGATGTTATGAGACTTTACTAATATAAACTGTATGTTTCCACATTCTATTACTTGAATACTTGAGCAATTAGATGCCACCAGCAATGTTAGATTTGACTAAGGGTTTTAGGCCTAGTGCTTAAGAAGCTTAGCTATGAACATTAGCTAACTACCTTTTAGAACTAGAAAAAATAATCAGAGTATTACAAATGAATTTGATTTCTTTTAATCGTATTTGATTGACCAGAAATCAGGACAGTGAAAGTAGTAATAGTAGCAGAAATGAGCAAGTTTGCTTAATTGAGTAATTAAGTGAAATATACACTTATTTTGTTCCTGCCCTGTGCCAGGTAAAATTCTGGACTCTGAGAAAACACAATTATCAAAGCATTTTTATTCTCACAATAAATTAAGAATCTATTTGGAGAGAAAAGCATGAAAAGAAAAGAACACAGAATGTAATCTAGTACCATAGATAGTGTAAAAGAAGTGATGTACAAGGGGCAGTGAGAGCTCAGTAGACTTAGGTACCAAGTGAAGAAGAGAGAGTTAACTGACCACTAATACAAAGTTGTTAGAAACGATGTTTTCCCCCAAAGGACTGCACTTTCCAGGCCTTCTTACATCAATGTGCCATGTCTTCTCTTTCTTTAACTTTTGCCTGTGCCAGTAAGGAAGGTAGTGCCTCAAGATGGAAGGATCTGGGGTCCGTGAATCATCCCTGATCAAGAACATTGTGACTGGACTAACATGTGAACATATCAGTTCTCTGACATTATAGGAAAATTTATTAAATCAACGAAATGCTACCCTAACTAATCTATCAGTTTCTACCTAAAAGGATTAGGAAATGCTTCAAAGTTGATTCTTTAATTATTTGTGAGTTTTTTTTAAGGGGTACATTTAGAAGAGATGGGGGTGGGGTGAGGTGGATCAATTATGTGCAGAAAACAGCATGAGCGAAGACATATGAATCTGAAAAATGTTCATATGAAATGTTTCCCATCGTACAGTATGTCTGCCTTATCTGGTATGAGGAGGAGAGGGCTATGGAGTGGGCCGGAGCCATATTATGGAGAATCTTATAGTTCCATGTATAAACTTAGGACTTTATGCTGATTATTTTAATGTACAATTTCACAGAGCCGTAGAGTTCCCTTAATCATTGTGACTGCCATTTTCTTAAGGAAGAAAGAGAAAGAAAGTGAAAGCGAATTGGGGTTGATTATGAGGCTTGAAGGGAAAATTGACCATTAATAGTAGCCAGTGAGGAAAATCATAAAGTGTGTAACCAATGACCAGGACAAGTATTTTAGAGTGATATGGGGTTTAACTAATGTTATGCATCAGAATTTGTTATATTGCCCATAGATAGTTTTATTCAACTGAACTAAGCAGCCATAGTATTGGAATAGAAATGCTGAAAAGGAAAACTGTTCAGAGGTATTATAATATAGAATAAGTCAGTATATGGGACTTCCCTGGTGGTCCAGTGGTGGAGAATCCATCTTGCAATGAGGGGGACGCCAGTTCCATCCCTGGTTGGGATACTAAGATTCCACATGCTGCAGGGCAACTAGGCCTGCTTGCCACAACTACAGAGCCCATGCACTCTGGAGCCCGTGCGCCACAACTAGAGGGCCTACGTGCCACAACTACAGAGCCCACGCACTCTGGAGCCCATGCGCCACAATCAGAGGGCCTGCACGCCGCAACTAGAGAGAAGCCTGTGCGCTGCAACGGAAGATCCTGTGTGCTGCAGCTAAGACCTGACACAACCAAACATAACTAAATAAATAAATATCTGTTTTAAAAAAAGAATAAGTCAGTATAGTATAGAATGAGTTAAGAACAGAAGCTATCCTGTGGTGTAACAAACAAAACCCAAACCTCACATCTCAGTGTATTAAAATAATAATGGTTGATTTCTTGCTTTCATGTGTAATGCACGTTAGGTGGTGGCATAGGTTGAATTGTGCCCCTGCAAAAAAAAAAAAAAAAATGTATTTTGAAACCCTAACCCCTGTACTTAAGAATGTGACCTTATTTCAAAATAGGGCCTTTGCAGATGCCGTCAAGTTAAGATGAGATCATCAGAGTGGGTCCTTTAACCAGTGTCCTTATAAAATGGCAAAATCTGGACACAGAAATAGAGGGCAGTCGATATGAAGAGACACAGGGAAAAAATGGCTATTTACAAGCCAAGGGGTGCCCGAGGCTACCAGAAGCTAGGAGAAAGATGTGGAACAAATCCTTCCCTAGAGCCTCCAAAGAGAGCACAGCCCAACTGACACCTTGATTACAGAGTTCTGGCCTCCAGGACTGTCAGACAATGAATTTCTATTGCTTAAGCCCCTTGGTTTGTGGTACTTTGTTAGGGCAGCCCTAGTAAACTAATGCAGGTGGACTTCTAACTTTTTATAATTTCACCATCTGAAAGATGCCTCCAAACTAGCCTTAACAAAAAGAAACATGTAGGTTGCACACTTTCTTTTCTGCCTTGGTGAGAAGAGACACGCATCACTTCCATTCGTAGTCCAGTAACTAGAGATACACGTATGGCCTCAGTTTAACTGCAAGGGTACCTGGGACATGTAGCAAAGTGTTTTGGGTATTTGGTGTACAAATACAGTCTTCAGTGCAATAGCTGCTGAAGTAGATATATCTTGCCTCTTAATTCAGTTTAGGCCTCTTAATAACAGTGGGGAAACTGTTCATATCTCAAACATTAATTTCTAGTTACATTAAATAAGAATAATCGTGTCGAATTGATATGAAGCACTCCAAAGAGCACCTGACACAGAGCAAATAAATTCTCAATAAATTATTGTTATTTTGTGAATTAGGAGTTTTTACAGAGTGAATTCTGCAGAAGAATATGAAGACTAAGAACTTTAGTGCCCTGATGATAGTTCTTTTTAATATTTTGAAGATTTTTGGAAATATTTTAGGTCTTACATGTTACCAAAACAATGGCAGAGTTTAGTAAGAATCCAACAATTTAGGAATACCTATTTAAGCACTCTTTACTTTTACTTTTTTTACTCTCTTTACTTTCACTGACTCTTTTCACCATCTATATATGAATTGATATATGTCATTTATGATAACTTACTAATAATTAAGCCTTTTCATTTCCTATTTTGATCACTAAGGAACAGCATTTTAAAAGAAATTTAAGAACAGACCAAATTTAAGAGCATGTAGGCAAATCACCAATGATTTATCCTGGATAAAAGTCATTTTACTTGGCATCTTTTTTATATTGAATCCTTCTTATACTAGCCAGACATATTTTCAGTTATACTGAAAATGAAAGATAAGGAAATTCTGAAATTCTGTTTATTCATTATCAAGTGAATTTTAGAAATTTATGTTTCCAAATAACTTATTTGAAACAAAACCATTGTGCAATTATATACACGGCATTGAAAAGAGAAAATGTCCTACAGTCTCTGTTCATTTACCTTCTAAACATAATATTTATTTGTATATTTAAGGACCTTAGACTTACAAGAATGGTGCCAGGAAGCAGCTACAATGAACAGCATTAGGTTTTTTGACTTATCTTCAATGATCCCCATCTTAATAAAATTTCCACATAAGAAGCTGAGTAGTGTGGCTTATACTAATGAAGTCAAATAAATAAAGATATTATCAATATGGGAAGAACATGACAAAAGGAATCCATGTGCAAAGTATTATTTAATCTTACAAAGGATTCTAGGGCTAGGAGAAAACTTAGTATAAATAATTGCACAACAGAGCTGGGAAGAGGCATAGAAAATCAGTTGAAAGTTTGCATGATGATTAAAAAATACAGTTAAAAACAGTTCCAACAATATTACAAATAATATTACAATAATTATTAGGATTAAAGAAGGAATATGATTTTTGGGGGGGTTAAATCAAGGGACAGTTTCATCTTCGATGCTGTCACTGAAAGTGCACCAGAAACAAGTCTTTGCCATCCAGAAAGTATGAACACTACAGAGAATAATAATGGAAGTGACAGTGATTAAAGAGAAAGACCTATTAAAGAATAAAGCAAATGAATATTTAATATTGCACAGTGATTAATATAATTTCCGAAAGTCATTGATTCTACACCACACTATACATTTATCATGGGGTGGTAAAAGAAGAAGGGTCAGGTATGACTATTATTTAATGCATGTGAGCTATTGTGAAGTCTTCCCTGTCATGAGAGTCCTTGGTTGTCTCCTACTATTGCAGAAAACAACTTTTCTTAGTTTTGACAGTTTAGAACTCTCCACTCCCTCTGAGAATATTCAACTTTTTGTTCATTCCTGCTCCCCTCCATACCAGGGACACATCGTTAGTAGAAGACATGTGAACTCATGATTCATGAGGCTGCAGTTTGACTATTTTCTAAATGCCTAGGGTTTTGCCCCCAAAGTAGATTAATAGCAGCAAGTCACTATAATGCTTACCTCTTAAAGCCCTTATCATTTTCCTTCACCAGAGGCAGCATTTTAGATTGAACAGGTATATCAGAGAAAGATAAAACAGATAAGTAATGACTAGGTTGAGACTAGAGTACCGTGTCCTTTAAGTGATGTGGAAAACCAACGTGTAGTAATGATCTGAATCCTGAAATGTCGTGCCAGTTTGTTTTGTTTCATTTGCGAAAGCCAGAAATTTGACAAGCCTAATTAGAGAATGGTAATTATTTTCTTTTTATTTTTCATGTATATCCAACCATATAACAGTAATAAAACAGTATTTTCCAATCGGCCTTTTGAAGATTTAAAACATTATTTAATACGTAATACTGATTGCCCACTTTTTTTTTCAAGTCCCTGGCCTCTCCCAGACATTTTCAATTCCTCTAAAATATTCTCCAAATATGAGTGAAGAATAACATTAATAGCTAATATTTATTGAGTATTTATTATATGCTTGACACTGAGTCCTTCACATCCGTTAAATAATTGTTCTTCTCAACAACCCTATGGGGGTTGGCACTATGTTTATTTCCATTTTACTGATGGAAAAACTGAAGCAGATCAAAGGTAAATGACTTTCCCTGGGTCACATATGTAGAGGACTTTAAGCCAAATGCAGATTTAGAGGTGTGCCCTCAATGAGCACCTGGTGCTGGTCTACAGTAGAAGCATCTTCCTGCCATATATCTGTCTTGGACCCTTTTACTGGTAATAAATAACACAAAGAGAAGAAGCCTTATTCAATTCAAGCTTCCCAAATTCTGTATTCATCAGGTCCAATGGAGACTTTGTTAAAACAGTTCTGTGAGCCTCATCCCCAGAGATTCAGATTCAAGGGGCTGAGGCCTACACATTTGCATTCTCATGAGTTTCCAGGGTCCTGTTCGTACTGCTGATCTATAGACTATACTTTGAATTTCACTGTGTTACATTATATTTAATTAAGTCATTATCTATTCCTTATTTACAATATATCCCAACTCTGTATCTTTGAGAATCTAAGAATGTGGCTGTTTTTCTAACCAGTCCCTGAGTTAAGAACATAAAAGCTGGGCCCTGTATGAGAGTCAAAGGTTTGTTCCCTTAGACCCAGCCGTGCCACTTTGTATTCTTAGTTGTGGGGAAATCATTCCTATGAATAGATGGGAGCAACAGAGATTTAGATTAATGTTTAACAGGAATTTTCAAGAATATTTTTTCATGTCATAAGAACAGAGGGATTAAAGTTAATTCATTTTTGGTCCCAAGATTTTGAGCTTTCTACTTAGCTATGCATATTTTGTTGGTTTACGGGGAAACTTTATCTAGAGCCAATTGTTGATGAAATCACTTTTTTTTTCTAATCTGTATATTTCATCACACAAAAATTACCAGCCACCTGAGCTAGTAACTGAAGCATAAATGAAAAGAGTTGGAAAAGCACCTGCAGGAAGATAGAATAGTGCTTTCAGAGCAATTATTATTTCTTATTTTAACATTGTCATTCTCCCTTACAGCATTTGTGCCCATAACATAGAATTTACTAAAGTATTTCCTGAACGTGTAAACTTAGCAATGAACCAGTTAAAAGAAAAGAAAAACTTTTTTTTTCCTTTCTTTTCTTTTTTTTTTTTACTGTCTCATTCCACTCAAGCCTAAATAATTTTTCCCCCTTTGGAAAGAGACATTTTAATATGTCACGTTTCAGTTCCAGCTCAATAAACAGCCATTTATTTACAATTTTAAAGCAATCTTCAGCCTAGTCAGGTAAGAATTATTTCAAAAGAATAAAAACATTTTCATTTCCCATCACTGCCAAAAGAGAAAAGAACATGAGTTATGAGTCTTGCTGTGTTGTCTTAAGTTGATTACTATGGAATGATTAAAAAACTAGCTGTGCTGTCAGTGCAGAGGAGTACATTATAAGTGTAATAACAGCTTAGGGATACAATCCATCAATGCCGCACTTGGAAGAAGAAAAAAGTTGATCTATTTTTTTGGTCATCATTTTCAGCATATTAGATGACAAATAATTGTACATTCATCAATAACAATAGATTAAAGTTGAAATGATTTATTGCTATTACGCTGCTGTTATGATGGAGCACCGGGTCAGTCAAGCATCAGTGAGGTCTGTATTTAATTTTCACGGGTCTCTTAGCAGAAATAATAGACAGAGAGTAAACCACCTGAAACAAGGTAGATCAAAGTTGTTGACAAGTGATTTGTAGGTTAGTTCTTCATGGGTGGAAGAGAGGCAATAGGACCTCTTTGGCGGGCTTGTTGAACCACTAAATCAAACAGACCTTGTGGAGCTCATGCCAACATCCAGCCAGGCAGCACATGGAAATATGAAAGCTGTGCAAGTATGAACTTCATTTCATATTACTTGATGGTAATGGAATACAGTACGTGTTCCTGGGACCAAACCAGGTGATTTAAATTGTCTGCAAATCTCAGGTAGGCTAATGAGAATCTGCTCCTCAGGAAGTAGCTTAATTGTTCTTATACCCACTGATGGTCAGTCAATAGGTTAGTGTAATCATGGAAAATTATGTAATATATTCATCTTATTTTTATCATGGCTTCCTTCTTAAGCAAGGTTAAAATTATTTATATTCAATATGTTTGAGCATTTAAAGTTAAATTCAAGAAGAATTTATTAGGTACCAAATAGATTAGATTTTATCAAAATTTGATCTGTAGACTATCTATATCAGAATCACCTGGAATTCTTGGAAAAACACAAGTTACTGGGCCCCATCCAGATGTACTTAGTGAAAATTTTGGGGATTAGGGTTAGGAATGTGCATTTCTACAAAATTTCCGTGGTGATTCTGATGGAATTTAAACTTTAAGAACCAATGTATTAGGGCCAGATATTGTGGAAAACAAAAGTAGCTATACTGTGTAAGTGGGTTTCAGGAAAGCCTGCCCATCTTGGAATTCAGGCACACCCCTAGACATGTAGATATAGTTTATGAAAATCCAACTGTACATGGAACTTCATTATCTTTACCTTGGGCTTATGAGTGATTTCTTTACATCTTTAAAGAGCCTATGTGGATTTCTCATGTCAAACATTGTGACATAATCCCATTTATAATAGATATCTATTTTGTTACAATCTCCTCTCAGTGTACTCTGGTTTGCTAGTCTATGAAATAATAATTTTGTGCATCATGTCACCCAAAATGCATTGTCTTATTGATTTATTTTATATTTACTGATCTCTGTGGGTTTTTAAGTGTATTCTTCATTTTATGTTTCAGCATAATCTCAATTATACAATTCACAGGAGGTATAAAAATGTTTAACAAAAGCAGGTAAACAGCATATATAATTAATTAAGAGAAAATGTTTGATGTGGAATTTTGAAGTAACTCCATTTAAATAGCATTTCCAGTTATTTTAAAAAATAGATGTCAATTTTGGAACTAAAGAATAATAAGTTTTTTACAATTTAAAGTAGTGGAAAATTTGTCATTCTGAGAACTTATCCTCTGAGGTGTATTTTTAGCAGGGATTTACCTGTAAAAGGCAGGGTGAAGACTTGTTTATAAGGTACCTTTCATCTAGTTCATAAGTAGAATACCTTGAATTGTGCCTAGCCAAATGAAAAGCCTCAAAATAATTTGGTCTTGTAATTAATCATAGAGAAATGGCCAGTTCAGAGTGGAAGGAAGTAAACCAATAAAACAATGCTTGGTTTATTGCTGCTGCTGCAGAAATCAGGATATAGTGTTGCCAGTACCCACTGCTGGATTGCCAGAGAATTCCCATCTCATAGGCAACAGTGGTGATTGGTAGTCTCTGCCCAGAGTGCTGTGTTGAGAAGTCACCCCAAATTAGACCCAGAGATGAGTATCTTATTTGGCAAATTAAGTGAGAAAGTGAAAGGAGAAAAGCTAACAGTGGCTAAGTTAATGTGAAGTTATTGCCGTAGGCCACTGGGACTCAGTCCTCCTGGAGACCCTTTAAAACATTGTGCAGAATGGCTCAGACTTTTCACTATGAGGGGTAAGGAATCTGGGTGTTAACACCGACTTTCATCACGCAGTGAGTGACGGTGGCTTCTCTGACATGCCCTTGGGTCTTTAACACTTGGCCTACCCCATGCACTGGTCAAACAGACTCCTTAGAAAGAGATGCTTGGGGTAGAAAGCCACTGGTAAGTACTGGAACTGTCCACAGTAGTGCAAGCTGACCTCTGAAGTGGGTCAGGGAGATTTGGCCAACACTCTCTGATTAAAAAAGATTCTTAGGTCGAATCTGAACTTAACAAATGAGATTGTGTCCATAGATGTCTTAGATGTGCCTGCCAGTATTTGCCACCTCTTCTTAACTTAGGAAAGTCATGACTGCAATTCATGGAAACTAAACTTCATCAAATGTGTCCTTGATATATATGTATTCCCTCTGCATGGTTGATTGACATAAAAAGAAATGGAGGAGTACCACATAGATACTCATATTGTCTTTAATTAGAAGTATCATTAGGGACATAGAAATGACTTTATATAGTGGAGAAATAAAGACCAACAGTGTTTCTGTTGTTTAATGATGTTATTTGGGGGCGAAGGCTGAGTTCTCAGATTTAATTTGGTAAACATAATTTTATCTGAGGTGGTTGTCACAATACTGCAAATATTTGAAATCATGTCATTACATTCCCAAAATTAAGGCTTTAAAAAAAAGACATATTTTATAGTCTTAGCTGTAAAGACGATGGTGTCTAACAAGAAATCTGTCTACTGATGTTTGTAATTTGTAACAGTATCCCTGTACAGAGCAGTGTACTAACAATCTCAGATAGTATTAATTACTCCTTTCAGTTTAAGAAGAAAATGAGAAGTGCTTAATAGTCAGTCTCAAGTTTATTAGGAGCCAAATTCCATTGGAGGTGAGAGACAGTTTTGCAGTAAGAATGCCAGAGGAGCACATCCAGCGGCCCGGAGCCCCGCCGAAATGAAAATCATTAGAAAACAATTAACGTATGTGGACTTAGCAAACTAGATGACTAACTGGCTGAATTAAGCTTTGAAAAGTCCCACACCTGTCAATAGTTATCACCAGCAAAATAGTACATATACTTTTAAAAAAAGCTTTAATTTTCTGTCCAGTCAAATCTAAGTGTATCACATGCAATTTTCCTTCCTTAGTCATCTAAATAATTTCCCACCTTGCTCATGATGAATGTCTTGCCAGTTCCTACTCAGTTCCTCCACTTTACACGACCTAATTAAAGAAAACATTCCATGATTGCCTATTTTTTCTCATGCATGACAACCTATTATTTTTTCTACTACCTGATTAGGGTTTTATTACCCTTGGATTTAGATTGATTTGCTGAGCACTTTAATAAAACACTACTTAGTTTGATTTAAAGGGCTACAGGTTTCCTTCATTCATACAATTATTCTTATAACCATCTCACACTCCAAGTATACTACAGTCCCCCAGAAAAGCAGTTTTAGACTGCCACTGAACAAGGTTATAAAATTAGAATCACAGGTGACATTCCTGTTGAATATGGCAACGCGGTTTCTATTGTGGGCAGTCATGAGAGGCCATTCTGCAATATAATTTGTCGAGAGTGATAAATCTATTTCATCATATCTGTCAAGAATGGCTCCTGTGTATTAAAACTACTATAAAGTTTGCTCAAGATAAACCAAAACTTTCATTTGATTAAATAATAATACATTTATGATGACAAATACCATTTACCGTGTTATCTACAATGCGAGCCAAAATTAGATATAGTTCAAATGGACAATGACACATTTGATTTTATATCTACTGAATGTTTATTAAATGAATGTGCAATATTTATAAAACTGTCTTTTGTTTTGGACCTTTTATTAGAAAGTTCTATCCTACTTGGAAAAAATAAAGGAACATCCAAATCCACATTGCATTACTTACTAATTGAAAAAACTGCCAATAGAAAGATAGAGAAAATACCTAAAAATTAACTGGAGAACACACTGTGCTTTTTGGTGGCTAAGCAGTCACAAATGGAAAGAAATTCTAGTCTTGAGGATGAATCATAAGTCCCACCCTATACTGGCCAAAGACAGGTATTGTTCAGCAGTAGACAGGAAAAGATAGCCTCGTGAACCCCACTGGAGTCCAAGAACTAAAGAAATATTGACAGAAGGTTCAGTTCCACGTAATCTAATCAGAGATTCAATCATTTATTTATTTATTAAATACATGCTATGTGCAAGGTTCAGAACGAAATGTTTTTCAGGATTTTAGAGAACCACAAGGGGCTTACAGTCTCATTGGAATAACTGGGTTTATTTGTCAAAGGGAATTTAAGGAGGCCAGACTTAGAATATGCCCTGAAAGTGTTAAGGTACCTTGTAAATCCCAACTATTCAATTTTAGGATTCTTTAGTCAGAGAACTCAAAAGAGTGCAACTGTGAAGTGCTGTTTGTTCAAACGGAAATTCCTGTGACTTTCAACACCACACGCGCACACACACACACACTGGCGCGCACACACTTTCCTTATGCTTGTTAAAGTCAGAATTGAGTGCTGTCCAAACTTGGTAGCATTCGTGAATCATATCAAGGCATTTTAAATAAGTTTTCCAGCACCTGCTTCAGATCTGCTGAATTGTGATTTCTCCCTAGGGATTCCTGTGCAGCAACCAATCCTATACCAGTTAGCCTATGGAAATTTGGGAGTCATTGGGTAGTCAGTTCCTATTTTGGTCAGTGAGAGAATTCAGAGAGAATGCAAACATTCACCTGTCTGAATAGCCAGGATAGAGGAATATGAGTGTTGTGAAGACTTTTGATTTCTGTAGAGCATGAGGTAAAGATAAATCTAGACAAGTATTTTGAGGAACATATAACAGAGGGGTTGGAAATGTGGTAGATGTAGAGTGACCAAATAATATATTGTCCAGTTTGGAACAATTTTGAAAGTAGAAGTGGATTCTGGTAATAGTTATGCTATTGTAACAGGCATAACCCTGGATTGTCCCAGGCTAACAAGATATAAGGTCACCATAGGTAGCTACCTCCATGTTTCTCATTACCTTTGTCTCCTGATTCCTCCTCAAACACCACAAGACATGGATCAAGAATAGCAACTTCAGTTTCAGTGATGCTTGTATCATCATCTTTACCATCTGTGTCTTTTATGGCTGCCATTTTCTTCATGTTAAGCTCTTTCCTCATTGAAACTTAGCTGCTGTGTCAATTCTTTTTTATTTCATTTCTGCTCTTTGTCATTCTTCTCAATAGCATCCATGTTGATGCCCCATCCCACCACCTGGCCTCTTCACTCCTGAATTTCCTTGTCTGTAGAACCACACTGGTTGTTTCAACTACACTCAGCTGTTCATTTTTAGGTGTCCCATTTTAAACTATGTTATCACCAATAACCACATTACCAGCAAAATCTTGAGTTCAAGCATTTTCTTTTCTGACCACCACATCTTATTTTTCTACTTCCTTACTTTAATACTCCTGCTGTAGCAACTTTTAATAACTCCAAACCGTTTACCCATATCATTGTTTTAATATCTGTCAACACACGGTTCCTTCCATGTTTCTTACCTCACTTACTTTAGAGTCTATGACCAATTATTATGACCACTCACTTGAAAATACCCTAAAAATTTACTCCACTCTTTCCACCCTATACTCCTGGCCCAGCCCAAATTTAAACCTACTTCTCCAAATCTACATCAGAGCAACTGAAACTTGGTCGGGATGGGAATCACTCTACAGAGCAATTATTTTCTCTTTCTCTCTCATCAACCAGTAAAACAGTCACATACCGATCAGTGTCACAATGGACACCAGAAGTATTGGCCGAAGGCTAGTCATGGATGAGCCTTATATGGGTACTGTATGCTCAATCCCATTATATTTCTGAGGCAAAATCACTTTCCTACTCTTCGAGAAAACTATAATTTCCTCTTTCTTGCCAAATGTTTTCCCACTTTTGCCTTTACTCAGTCACACCTGGTTGAAAAGATAGAAACAATCAGAAACAAATTACCTCGTCTTCTCACTAGAAGCCTATCTCCATAATATTTGCATTCTTAGTATTCCTCTGGATCCCATGCCTTCTCTGCTTTCAGTAGCTCCCTCTTCCATTATCAATTCCTTTCTTGCTCTCCGCCCACTGACACCAGCCTCGCCAGGATCAATTTTATGGGTATACAAACATACTTTAGCATTGCCCATACTAAAAAAAAAAGAAATCTTGAACCTTGCATCCTTCTACAGCTACTACCTCGTTTCTCCATTCCTTTCATGGTAAAACTGTTGAAATAATTGTTTACTCTCACAGCCTCCATTTCCTTGCTTCCCATTCACTAACCAACCCTTTTCAATCTTGTTTTGTAACCATCACTGTATGGAAATTATTCCTAAAAAACTCATCAACAACCTTCATGTGGTCAATTCCAATGGATACTTTATCTCCTAAACTTGCTTGACCTCTTATGAGTATTCAGTACAATTGGACCCGTGACTTCTCATTGTAACGTACTTGCCACTCCTTTGGCTATATCCTGTAAGTCCCGTAATCTAGTTGTCACTTTCTACCAACCTCTGATTTTAGAATTTCCCAAGGACTTAATTCTTGTCTTCCTTCTCTTCTCTGTCTATACTATCACCCTCTGTAACCTGATGCATTTCTGTGGCCTTAAATTGCATTTGTATATCATTTAAATATAAATTGCTCTATCTCAACATTCTCCTCTGAGCTCCAGATTTTTATTTTCAACTGCCAAGTTGATGTGTTTGATTTCTATTATGTACTTAAGACAAAAATTTTGATTCTTAACCTTCCACCAAAACCTGTTCCTCTTCTAGTCTTGTCCACCCAAGTAAGTAACACTATCATCCAACCAGTCTCTTGGCATGGAAATATCCAAGAACCTTCAATGTATTCATGGTTTCCAAACATACTCCTCCCCTTACCCATTGTGCAGTTGCTACTGTATCCTCATGGTAATCAGGGTTAATTACCCCAGCTAGTATAACAGCGCTTTTATTTGCCCCCTGTCAAATTGTATGAAGAGCCCGAAGTGTATAGTTATAGCTTCCAGTTTAGATCAGTTTTTTTGATGTCCAACAACAGAAATGTTTATCAACTCCCCCCACCCTCTGGAAACGAAAGACCCTCTAAAACAGAGTTTAAGGTTGTTGTAACAATATAAACTCCACAAATGTGTCCCTTAGAGAGGTGAAGAAAAGAGACATTCCTACTTCCAATTCTTTGTTCCTCTATGTTCTAACTATTGATTATTGGCTGTTGGTTAAGTGTGTAGACCTCATCATATTGGACTTCCATTCAGGCTTACAAGGTTTTGTTCTTGAGCTTGCACCTTAGCTAAGCCTTCAATATATAATTCCACTGTTATATTAGGGCAGCTGTGTACAGGGTAAGGGCAAAGAATCTCACAATTATCTCATTATATGCTTGTGTAGTAATAGGAGTTCTGAGTCTGGGGCAATGCTGTATGTGATACCATGACAATGGATTAAGCCCTTGGATGGTGTGGTAGAGGCAATTGAGCAGGGAAACTGAACTCTAAGCACATTACTCTATATTCTGTTGTTCTCTTCTGTCAGGCAGCTGCTTCTGGGTGATGGAATTCATACTCAGGGATTAAGGAAATAACAACTAGGTGGGTCTGAGTACCCACTGAAATCAATAGGAGATGGACTCAGCCCAGCACTCATGTGGCCCCAGATAAAAGGAGGACCTTGATGGTATTTCAGGTCCTTCTGTATTATGTCAGCTCAGATCCTGTGTCTTATAGTCCTTAAGAAGTCTGGGTATTCCCTTTTCTATAGTGCACAGTTTCTCTGTTAAATAGACTCATTCCTTGGGGAAACATTAAAGTGCTGTATTTACTCTACATCCTGCACTTGTATTACAGAATCTCCTCAAAGGGAATCCCAACTTCCCTTTAATCAGTAGGCTCAGGATATAAGAAGTGACTTAGATCTAGGAACTGAAAGAAGACCATGATTTTCCTTTGAGGTGAGCCTTCTCTTCACCGGTTTTTCTATTATAGTTAAGGTTACGCTTATTATTATTCAAATCGAGAACATCCTAGTTGACTATCCGTCTATATTGACCTTCAGAACATCAAGATGTACTAGCCATTGTCATAGATCTCTTAGGTCAAAATACTCTGATTGCTTTTATTTATTAAGATGACTGATGACTTACTCTTCATATAAATAGTTTCGTTTACCTTTCCCTTGTTGCTTAAGTTCTTCCACCTAGTCTCTGCTCTTCTCAAATTCTATATTCTAATTCAATGGTAGCATCTCCTAATATCAAGCCTGGCTTGGGGATGGACAGTAGCCATTACCAAATTTCTCAGATTTGTCAGTGCTCTTCTTCATAGACACATTCCTTATTGACCTAGTAAAGGCAGAGTCCTCTGGACCCTTGGAGAAAACAGATTGTAGGTTATCAGTCCTTATACAATAAATGGCTTCACATCTTTCACCTCTTAGCTAACAAATCACATGTAACCCTATGCAAAGAAGTCTCCTTCACTGCTTCTTTATCATATCACTTGATTTATTTCCTTTAGCACACTTAAGGAGAATCTGGAAATTACCTTCTTTAGACAGCTGATAATTTGATTCTTTTCTGGCTCCCCAGTAGAATGTGAAATCTCAGTGACAGGAACATTGCCTGTCCTACCATAACTTTAGCTCTTAGGAACTCAAAAAATACTTATTTTTCAGGAAAAAATGAATTTGCTGTTTACATTTTATGGTCCATAGAAAGCTCTTACACCTTCTTCTTATGTGTAGAAAGTGATTTAACGCATAAAAGGTAGAAGAATATCTGCCAGGGGCTTAGTAAATGACGCTAATTCTTATGGTTCACAGATGATTACCCAACAGAGCAAACCATATGTTAGTAAAAGTTAATTTTATTATTTCTATGTATTTGAAATGTTATTACTATTATATTATACTCTTTTCTGTTGATATTGTGTGAAAAAAGCAGAGGACCAATGGATTGCATTTTATACTAAATAATACTTTCAAAGTAGTAGATATTATAGTATATAAGTAAAGAATACACCCTCATCTAAATTTTGCAAAAGAATCAAATAACAATATTTGGACACTTCAGGTCTTCTATATTGTGGCCTGAGACAGTGATAACAATGTGTGTCTCCTTTAAAATATCTTTACATATTAGGTATTCTTTTTTTTGGTTAACTGCTCATACTGTTTTCCTAATTCAAAAATTACAAAAACATATATGCATTAATTGGGAGTGGGAAAGGAGAGAGAAATACCATAAACCAATAAAAATTCTGGGACGAGAATTCTGAAATTTTACTGTAATCAGAAGACTCATACTGATCCATTTAACATGCAAAGGCTATAGAAGCAGATTTAGTTATTACATAGGAAAACTCACTTCTCAAGGAAACATCCCAGTAGAATAGAAACTTTTAGTAATTATTTAGCAAAATGCTTTCTCTTTTCTACAGGTAAAATAGAAAATAATGCCCTGAGAAAGAATAAACTAGGCCACGATTTGAGGTTATTTTGTATTTTATCCTATATTCACATAGTTTTCACATTTTCCTTTTTTTTTTTTTTAAAGGAACTGTATTGAAAGGAAATCTCAATACATATGTCACTCACCATGCATGGAAATGGCCAAATTACTGATTTTCCATAAATATTTCATTTTTTACAATCCTTTGTGGTGAACATTTTCCCCCTTGGTCGTATGGAGCCATGTTTTGTCAAGGGTAAATGAATTACAGCTTTCAGTCTATTTAAGTTAGCTTCAAAATGGAGAATCTGTGAATTCACAGTGTGTTTAAACTGGGGCCACATGAGATCTTTCTAACTGTATACTCAGATAAATTGATAAGAAATTTGTATGTGCTTTGTTAAATTCCAGAACTGATAGATAGATAGATAGGTAGAAAAAGAAATTCTGTGAAAGCCTAGGCTGATAGTCTTGAACAAGATAAGAACAGTATTCATAGGATAAGAGTAAGGAAGTTTTTTAGTATGGAACAGACATTTTTTCAAATAATAGTTGAATTGCTAACACTCTCAATTGACCACAGCAAAAGTTTTGAAATGATAAACTTACAGTAATATGTTTTTTTAATTGAAGTATAATTGACATACAACATTATGTTTCAGGTGTATAACATAGTGATTCAATATTTTTATACGTTATGAAATGATCACCACAATAAGTCTAGTTACCATCTGTCACCATACAGAGTTATTATAATGTTATTGACTATTCCTATGCTATACATTATATCCCTGTGACTTATTTATTTTATAACTGCAAGTTTGTATCGCTTAATCCCCTTCACCTATTTTGCCTATATCCTTACCCCTTCCCTCTGGCAACCACCAGTTTGTTCTATGTATCTATGAATCTGTTTCTGTTTTATTATGTTTGTTCATTTGTTTTGTTTTTTAGATTCCACGTATAAGTAAAATCATATGATATTTGTCTTTCTCTGTCTAACTTTTTTCACTTAGCATAATACCCTCTAGGTCCATCCATGTTCTTGCAAATGGCAAGATTTCTTTCTTTTTTATGGCTGAGAAATGTTTCATATTTATATACCACATTTTCTTTATCCATTCATGTATCTATGGACACTTAGGTTGCTTGCATATCTTGGCTATTGTAAATAATGCTGCAATGAATGTTGGGGTGCACATATCTTTTCAAGTTACTGTTTTTGTTTTCTTCAGATAAATATCCAGAAGTGGAATTGATGTATGGTAGTTTAAATTTTAACTTTTTGAAAAAACTCCACACTATTTTCAATAATGGCTATGTCAGTTTACATTCCTGCCAACAGTGCAAAAGTGTCCCCTTTTCTCCACATCTTTCCCAACACTTGTTCTTTGTTGTCTTTTTGATATAGCCATTATGACAGATGTGAGGTGATATCTCATTGTAGTTTTGATTTGCATTTTCCTGATGATTAGTGATGTTGAGTATCTTTTCATGTACCTGTTGGCGTCTATACAAGTACTGTTGAAAATATCAGTGTCATTTCTTTTTACTTTTAGGAAGTTGGTTTGTTTAGATCTTAGTACACTCAGCAGAATCTTTAAAATTTGTATAATTACAAGAAATATGTATTTTATTTTTAGTCTTGATATTCTTGAACCAGAGTAGAGCAAAATTTCATATATTTATTTTACATCCAAGATATTACATATTTTAAGATTGATGAGTAGGAGATTACTGGTCAGTAGGCAGTCAAGAGAAGAACATATCAGGCAGATCACAGAGTATGGAAAGTGGCTTTGTTGCTGAGTGACATGCATTGGGCTGTTTAATTTTATTCCAAATATTTCAGTTTGTAAGTTTAATTTTCATATTTTAGAAAACTTGATCACAGTTTTTGAGAGTAGAAGATGTTTTTCATGAAGTTCCAGAACCCCAAAAAGAGAGTGTCTTTAAATGGGGTATGGAAAGGAGGGATGAGGGCAAGGACAATGTTGCCAACTGTGTTCCTGTCTCCATGTAAATCAGAATTAGTGGGGGTTGTGGAATTCATCTGCCTTGGAAATCTACCAAGCTGAAGATTTCCAAGGTTGTAACATGTACTGGATGAAGAACACTAATTTACAAGCATAAAACCTAAAAACAAGACAAAAGAAACATACAAGGAAATGATAGATTAGGTGGCACAGATAGCAACCAGAGTTTCTTCCAGTATTGGTAACTCTCTCTTCTAATAAAGTTGCTCTCTATGCCTGGCCCTGTGGTGCAGATAATCCAATCTTCAGAAGGAAAGCAGGGATATTTTCACACACATATTTCTAGTGCTCAAGTACAGCATACAAATACGTGAGTATTATTAGTCATTACAGTATTGTTTCAGTGGTAGTCAATTGTTCTTATTTTATGAAATAAATATTCCCATGAGCAAAAAAATACACAAAAGTTGGGTGTCTTAGTAAACTATAAAGTACAAAAATGTTACTAATTGATCTTTTTTTTGTGCCTCACTTTGCTCTTTTTTGAATAAATGACAATTAATAGGGTTTTCGTCTAGTGCAGTTTGATTTCCAACACATTATTTGAAAAGTTTGTAGTCTCTGATGACAAATGGAATTTTCAAGAAAGGATTGTTGGGTGATAAGATTGTAGGTTTGCATGATCTTCTTGATTTATGACTTAAGGGGATGCTTGCTTGCTTACTCTCCCAGTTTGTCGTGTATTCATCAAGGAGAATGAAGAAACTGTCAGGTGGGAAATATACCATTTCAGTTCCAGACACCCTGACATATTTTAATGCTTAATAGTTGGAGTTATTCAAATGCAAAACAACTACATTCAAGTCAGTACATGAAAGCATGTTGAAATTTTCCTTTTATCAAAATACGAGGCAACTACAAACAGTAAATGCTGGGGAGGGTGAGGAGAAAAGGGAACCCTCTTGCACTGTTGGTGGGAATGTAAATTGATATAGCCACTATGGAGAACAGTATGGAGGTTCCTTAAAAAACTAAAAATAGAACAACCATACAACCGAGCAATCCCACTACTGGGCATATACCCTGAGAAAACCATCATTCAAAAAGAGTAATGTACCACAATGTTCATTGCAGCTCTATTTACAATAGCCAGGACATGGAAGCAACCTACATGGCCATTGACAGATGAATGGATAAAGAAGATGTGGCACATATATACAATAGAATATTACTCAGCCATAAAAAGAAACGAAATTGAGTTATTTGTAGTGAGTTGGATGGACCTAGAGTCTGTCATACAGAGTGAAGTAAGTCAGAAAGAGAAAAACAAGTACTGTATGCTAACACATATATGTGGAATCTAAAAAAAAAAAAAAAAAGCCAATGGTTCCGAAGAACCTAAGGGCAGGACAGAAATAAAGACACAGACGTAGAGAATGGACTTGAGGACACGGGGAGGGGGAAGTGTAAGCTGGGACAAAGTGAGAGGGTGGTATGGACATATATACACTACCAAATGTAAAATCGATAGCTAGTAGGAAGCAGCCACATAGCACAGGGAGATCAGCTCGGTGCTTTGTGATCACCTAGTGGCGTGGGATAGGGAGAGTGGGAGGGAGACACAAGAGGGAGGGGATATGGGGATACATGTATATGTATGGCTGATTCACTTTGTTATAAAGCAGAAAGTAACACACCATTGTAGAGCAATTATACTCCAATAAAGATGTTAAAAAAAAAAGACATGATTACATTGCATTTTGGTAAATTAAAAGAATAATTTTAACGAAAAAAAAAAATATGAGGCAAGACCTGCCCAGATTCAAAACAATTATTTTTCGGGGGTAGATAACATAAAAAATAATTCTCTGCATTTGTTGCTGTTAGAATAAAGTGCTTTATCAGTGTAATAGTTGAGAATGATATGCTCTAGTAGTATTTTGATGAATTACATGATTATAGTTAAAATGAACAATTTCATCATGCTTGAACTAATATGGTACTATGATTTGGCAAGTACTCTTGCAACATTCTCTAACTCATCACTTCAGAAGACAGACCTATACAGCCCATGAGTTGTTTTAGAAAATATGAGTTGATATACAGTTTCAAAAAAAGAAGGGGCAGGAGAAACATGTCAGCTATGGAAACTAATGCATGCCCAGATTTTCATAACATCATTGCTTGATTACATTACCTCTTACTGTTCATTTTAAACTCTTGCATAATTAAAAGTGAGTCAAAAAATAAAGAGACTTTTTAAACATGTTTTGTTGTGTACCAAATTTAATTGAAAATATTACATACCCCAAGGTACTCCTGAGACATGGATATTGTATGTGTATGTGGGTTATTTTACATTTAGATTTAAGAGGATTAGAAAGGATAATATATAATCAATGCAACATTCATTTGGGTATCAGTCAAGTAAAACACACACACACAGAGCTGAACATTACATAATTTCAGTCATAAAGAGTACAAAGTGTGAACTGATTTAATATATTCGTAACTAAGTACTCTCCTTTAATGTAACTTGCAATTTGTTAACAGAATTATTCCATTCATTTACTTTAAAACCTTACATGCCTGGATACATTTTCTTAAAAGATACATATAAAGGCACTATTTTAAGGATTTATACTTATACTCTACATTGTAGATGAAAGATAGTCAAAATTAACTTTTAAACATCCTTTTTTTTACAGAAATATTTGAATGTAAAACTAAATCACAAATAGATTATTCTTCCTGCTTGAAATAATGTATAGATATTTAATAAAAATTACTGTAATATAGATACACAATGAACATTCAAAACCAATCGACATTTATCATATATAGGTTTTTTTTGCACATTTCAAACTTTCTTAAGTGATATATAGGTTTTATTTCATTTTTAAACAGATTGTGTATTCATTTTTTGATGCCTCTTTTAGCAATCTCAAAATGCATCTGTATTCTGAAATGTTCTATCTATAATTGTTTGGGTGGTATCAATAGGACAAAAACTCTTATACATTGCAGAGTACAGTATTTAAAAACTGGATATCTTATTAAAATGTATGTTTTTTTATTTTGATGGACTTTAATATGTGTGTTGTTTTGAATTTGAATTATAAAGTAAAACTAAAAAACCTTTATGTTTCATTTATATCAAAGACATTTATATGTAAGGATGTGTTTTCATCTCATCGTATACAAAACTAAGCAATGATTCTGGTCTCCATCCTTAGAAAGCTATCCAGACATAGTGAAAAGAGATTTGATAATATAATCATTTGGTTAATTTGATTACTTTACACAATTGGATGCTTCAAACCTTGGAACTATTATACAGTGTCTCAGAATGTATTTGACAATTGCTAGAGATTTGCCTCCCAAATTTGAATATAACTATTTTGAAGTTAAAGAAAAAGCAAAACAGTGCCATATTTTCCTGTATCGTCTGTTTCAATCAAGCGAAATAATGTTTATGTTCTTAAAAGTTGTGTTTATCCACAAACACGAGCAAGTGTTAGCAACTAAATTCTGCTTTTCTGTAAAAGTCAACCTTGTGTCATTCATGAGCTCAGGGAGCAAGTCATATTTAAGGTCAATGTATGACTGAAAATTTTGTGTGTGTCTTGAGAGCTTCATGATACATGCAAGGCACTCACATTTCTAACCAGAACATACTACTCTGGCAGGGAGAAATGATGATTATATTAGTGCCTCAGAAACCAGTTGCAATTTCTTAAGTCCTCAGAAGCCTGCACAATCAGCTTAAAAATAATCCGTTTTATTTGTTTGTTAATATGTTTGCTTTTTATATTCTATCACTAAAATCTAAATATCTTTCACCAATTAATTCAAATTCCTATGGACTGTTTTGCTTATAAACTTTTTTTAACTTTTTATTCTATATTAGAGTATATTTGATTAACAGTGTTTTGTTAGTTTCAGGTGTACAGCAAAGTGATTGTTATACATATACATGTATCTATTATTTATCAAATTATTTTCCCATTTAGGTTGTTACATAATACTGAGCAGAGTTCCCTGTGCTATATAATAGTAAATCCTTGTTGATTATCCATTTTAATTGTCCTTAGTTGCATCCCTGTCACTTTGAACTACCCAAGTATCTGTCCTTAAAATTCTGTGTGGAGACTTCCCCTTCTCCAAGTGCCAAATTAGATAAAAACTGAGCACCCTTCTCACTGAGGACACTAGAACTGGATGGGGGGTGGGATAATTGCTAGAAGTGTCTGCTTGAAGGCATCAGAGAGCTAAAAGGTGTGAAATGTTTTCAGCTCAAGATCCAGGAGGAGATGAAAGTCCATAGCATTGGGTTGCTTTTCCCCTAGGGACCTTTGCAAAGTCCCAAAGAGGTGACTGAAGGCTGAGTAGTTCTTTTGATCCTTTCATGGCCAGGAAGGACAATTTAGAATAGCACGCTCACAATGACAGTGACCCTGGTATATCCCCTTATCTTTAAATTGGAACGGATAGCTCCACCAGAAGACAAGGTAAACTGGAAGAAAATCAGGCATCATACAGACTTTAGCCCATCTACTAGTCATTTAAGTGGCCCAGAAAATTACTGCTCAAGTTGGATTAAGGTATTCCGGATGTTAGTTCCCCCCACGTGTCTAACCAGAGCAGTACAAGAGCCTAGACTTCAAATTATTATCTACAAGTAAGTTATCAAATACAGTGTCAAGCATCAAATCAAAGATAACCTAAGGGAAAAGGAAATATGGATGAGAACCAGTACAAAAAAGGAGAAAATTGAAAGAGAGCTGTAGGGGCTCTTGATGTTGGAGGTATCAAATATAGACTTAAAAGCCAATGCTTACTATACTTAAAGTCATTTTAAAAAATAGAAGTTAATGATCTTAGAGAATGTAAAATGACAAAAAGAAGGCTTAAACAAATAAGAATTCTAGAACCGTAAATTGTAAAAGACAGGATAAAGAAGTTTATGGATAGTTTAACAGCAGAGTAGATGTGAATAAAAGAGAACTGGAGATAGCTAAAAGAGATAAGGATGAAATATCAAGAGTGGATTATGCAGAGACAAAAAGATAGACAATGTAGAAAAAAGAGTAAGAAACAGAGAAGGCACAATCATTAGACCCAGCATACTTTTATTTGGAATCCACGTTCAAGTGAGGATAGCTGAGAATTTTCCAAAACTTATTAAAAATTAATTCATAGATTCAAGGGATCATGCTAAATCCTAAGCAATATCTTAACAGAAACTCACAGTTAGATTATCACAGGAAAACTACTGAAAACGAAAGACAAAGAGAAATCTTAAAACCATTCAGAGGAAAAAAGATGAGAGAAAGATTACTTAAGTGGAATAAAAAAAATTAATCATAGATGACTTCTAAACAGTATCAATGGAAAAAAGAGTAAGATGAAAGAAAATAGTAGCTAATCCAAAGTTTTTAAGGCCACTGAATATTTACATCTATAGTAAAGATGCAATAAAGCTATTTTTAGACAAGTAAAATTAAGGAAATAAAGAAAGGAATAATAAACTGAATATTTGGTTCCTCTTATCAACCAAGATTTTTTAAAGGTATAAATAGTATTAAAGAAATTATTGTTCTGAGTCAAGCTTAAGGCTATAGTGGATTTCTATCATATTTCTTATGTGGATCCAGTTATGGTCACATATTAGATTATGATAGAGAAAAATAATTTAGAGCCAGATATCAGAAAACCTGCTATGTAAGAAAAATATTCTGTTGGATCCCTAACTTTCCCCACTCACAAAAATTAACTTGAAATGGAATAAGAACTTAAACATAAAGCCTGAAACCATAAAACTCCTAGAAGAAAACATAGGGAATATGTTCCTGGAAATTGGCTGTGGCAAGGATTTTTGGATATGACACAAAAGCACAAGGAACAAAAGCAAAAATTAACAAGTGGGACTACATCGAGCTAAAATGCTTCTGCACAATAAAATAATCAGTCAGCAAAATAAAAAGGCAACCTACAAAATAGGAGAAAATATCTATAAACCACAGCTCTGATAAGAGGTAAATATCCAAAATTCATAAGGAACTCATACAACTCAATAGGAAAATAAAAGAAACAAATAATCTGGTTTAAAGATGGGCAAATGACCTGAATAAACATTTTTCCATAGAGGACATACAAATGGCCAACAGGTACGTGAAAAGGTGCTCAACATCACTCATCATCAGGGAAATGCAAATCAAAACCACAATAAGATATCACTTCACACCTGCCAGATGGCTATTATCAAAAGGAGAAGAGATAATAAGTGTTGGCAAGGATGTGGAGAAAAGGGAGCCCATATTCACTGTTGATAGGAATGTTAACTGGAGCAGCCACTATATAAAACAGTATGGAGGTTCCTCAAAGAATTAAAAATATAACCATATGATCTAGCAATCCCACTTCTGAATATGTGCAGAGGAAGTGAAATCACTATCTTAAGGAGCTAGCTGCACTCGAATGTTCATTGCAGCATATTCCCAATGGCCAAGACATGGTAACAACCTACCTGTCTGTCAGTGGGTAAAAAAGAAATCCTGTCATTGGTGACTACATGGATGGACCTTGACGGCATTATTCTAAGTGAATTAAACCAGACACACAAAGACAAATACTGTATGATCTTGTTTATATGTGAAATATAAAAATGCTGAATTCATAGAAGCAGGGTAGATGGGTGGTTGCCAGAGGCTGGGGAGTAGGGGGTAAGGGAGGGGTGGCGGTGAGGAAATGATGGTCAGAAGCTACAAACTTCCAGTTATAAGAGGAATAAATTCTGGGGATCTAATGTATAGCATGGTGGCTCTAATAGTTGACAATACCGTATTGTATACTTGAAATTTGCTATGAGAGTAAATATTAAATGTTTTCACCGTAACAACAATAACAACAAAATGTAATTATGTGAGGTGAAAGATATGTTAACTAACCTTACCGTGGTAAACACTTCACAGTTTACAAGTGTATCAAACCATCTTATTGTACACCTTAAACTTACACAATGTTATATGTCAAGTATGTCTCAATAAAGCCAGAAAAAAGCTAAATACTTTCTAATAAGAATATGACACATATCTGTATTTTGGCTGAAATTTGAAGGATGAGATTTGCTGAGTGCATGACATGAAATAGAGCTTTAATGTTGGCATATTAGGTGTTGGGATCAATATACTGGGTTCATGAGTTCTGTCATATTCTTACTTTATATACTACAAAAATGGGAGGCTGACTCCTCCACAGAATCTGTTATTACTTATTTAATGCCCATTTTCAGCAAGTAACCTGCCAGGCATTACAAATGGGGAATATGAAGAAAGCAAAGATGTTTATGGAATGTCTTTCTCGAAAGAGTTTTCTATCTAATGAGAATGGAGTTGGCTGTGTAGTCATGCATGAATAAGACATAGAAGTGAACCAGTTTGGGTGGAGTAAGTGCTGAATGTGGACTGAGAACGGAAGTCTAAAGCTTTCCAATGGGAATCCTGTTGTTGAGCATGGGCTTTTTTGAGGCGCTGCTTCATTTTTAAATCGTTCACATCTCTCAGCATACAGAAACTTTAGCATTAAGTCTATGCCCTCTCTGAAACTTTGGATCCATTTATCTTTAGAACCTCAGAGCATACAGAGGTTCTTTTGATGAAATCTCACCTCCCCTGGAAGACTCCCTTGAACCCACATCTCAGAACTTCAGTGATGTACATCTATAGAACTTTATAATTGATCCTCATGTTATAGTCACTTAAATTTCATGGGTTTATTTATTCACTAAGTCTCAGAAATGTTTGATTTTCAAGGACTTTATTAGACACTTGAGAGTGATAGAAGATATAGATCTTGCATAAAACTTTGGCTCATCTTGCTTACTAGTGTCTCTGCTCCTCTTTGATTAATTTTACACTGATCTGTTTAAATAAAGACTGCTCTCTTTTGTGAGTAGAAAATTGATTTCATTTTTTCCCTTGTTTTCACATACAATACATGTCCTGTAGTTCCAACCATGGATCAACTGAGTGAACCATCTGTGGACACCTTATGTCAGTGTAGCTAAATTAAAAGATCGAGTTATGAGACCTTAATTAGTTCCTTGATAGTAATGTTTGTAGTTTTCAGATTCAAAGTAATGGAACAAACTTCCTCTTGTTAATGGTAGAGGCATTATGAAAAGAAATCTACTTCTATACAGATTCTTTTCACAAATCAAAAGAATCTGAAAGCTACATAACTACTAGGTTATGAAGCATGCTTGGTTTTATGATCTTCATGCATATATCTGAAATTTATAAGTGAATTTGTCCACTGTCTGTGGTAAATAATTGTGATTAGATCATACATATAAAATTCTAAATGATTAATTAGTATTTAACTTTTTGTCTTCAGAATATTAATGTGTTTACTATGGGGAGAAGTAGAAAATATTCAAAAGCAAACAGAGGTTAGCTTCAAAATACTGATTATCTTACCAATCAGAATCAAATTTAGTATATATTTTTTCCTACCAATATATGTGTGAGTGTATTTATGAAAATGAGTTTATAATGTAATGGAGATAATTTCTCGTAGGGCTGCCAGTAGGATTAAATGAGAACATGCAGCAGACTGCCTGGTACTCCACAGGTACTCAGTAATGTAGCTAATATAAGTTAATATTGAGAACAAATGTATGGACACCAAGGGGGGGAAAGCAGAGGCAGGGGTGGGTGGTGGTGGTGTGATGAATTGGGAGATTGGGATTGACATATATACACTAATATGTATAAAATAAATAACTCATAAGAAACTGCTGTATAAAAAATAAAATAAAATTTGAAATAAAATGTATTTACAATTTTTGAACCTGCTTTTATCACTAGACTGAATGTAATGAACATTTGTTGTGAGTAGATGTTCATTTACAATTCCTGGGTTTTTTTTTCTTTCAGTGATGTGACTATATTCAGTTGTATGGATAAACGTAATTAATTTTTCCTTATTACTGGGAATAAATTATTTAAAATTTTTTATTATAATAACAGTGAGGCAAAAATCCTTATTATTTGAGCTTTAAAAAAATGTTTTCCTTAAACCTTCTTTAGTTATTTTAGCCTGACAATATGCACCTGTGATATGTTGTAGTCTAATTTAAAATTTGACCATTTCTCCAACAAAACAAGTACCTCACATAAATTTAATTGTTTATCCTCGCCCCATCCTTTATGCTATAACAGTCAAATATTTTATAACAGAATATTGTTTATTATATGCCAATTATAAATTTACCTCTCAGCTTCAAATCTCTCCTGCATTGCCCTAGTTGGTGATGCTGGAGGTGGGCCCTGAAAACATTGCTCCTTTGCCGGTTGGCTCAATATTAGGCTTTGCGGTAGAGGGACTGAAACACACACTGCAGCACAGAGCAAGGGACTGGACTTGTTTTTCCGATTCTGCTGTGCTTTTCTTTTTGCTTCCTATGGCAGTGCTCTTAGTATAGGATAATGTCCAATGGTTTTCAAGCTTCTTCGTTTCACTAGAAATCAAGTGACTTCCTGGTAACCAATCCCAGTCCACTGCATATGGACCAGCTCTTTCCCCATAATACCCAGTGAACTTCCCTACCTTCCAGTAGGCCATAGTATTTCTCTCTTCAGCAATGCCTGAATCTCAGCTTGGTGGTGGTGGTCTGCAAGCAGGGAGTCTTCCAAGTATATTTCTTCCTTCGGTAGTTTTCCTCAGCCTTCGAGGTAAAAGATTCTCCCATTTGCTATTCCTATATTGTTTAAAGTTCTCTTAACCATTTTTAGTAGTTAAACCATCTCTTGCTAATTACTAATTCTTTATATTAATATGAATTAATTTATACTCAATTTATTCCTGTTCAAATTATTGAGTGTTTTATGTTTCCTGATAGAACTTGATCCACATTGTAATTTTAAGTAGTTAATATTCATTTATATTTACTAATATATTTATCTTTTCTGATCATTTTATTCCAAACTAAAGCTTTGAGCCTCCAACTGAGGGCATGTTTCTTCATTATGATGAAATCTGCTTAGTATTTCGTAGAGTGCAAGTGTGAGGGGTACAGAGTCTTTTGTTGATTTGATTTGGTCTGAAAACTATTTTACCATCAGCTTAAAATCATATTTCTGCTGAATATATATTTCTAGATTAATAGCTTCCCCCCCCCTTTTAGTACTTTAAATATTTCAGTCTATTGTCTTCTAGCTGCCAAAATTTGGTTGATATTCAGCCATCAGGATGTGGTTTCAGTGAAAGTAATTTGTTTTGCTTCTGGTTGCTTGTCAAATTTTATCTTTGTATTTGATTCTTAGTAATTGGCTATGAGTAGTTTTCTTTGTACTTATCCTATGAAATTCACTGAGATTCTTGAATCCGTGGTTTGATTTGTTAGATTATTACTTCATTTTTCTTTCTGTGCCATTATCCTTCTCTTGTTCTAGGAATCTGAAGTTTTTCTGATCTTTTGGTTGAGTTTCACCTACTCTTCTCATCTATTCTTTTTTTTTTTTCATTTGTTTTCTCTCTGTACTTCAGTTTGGACGTTTTCTGTTGACATTTCTTTGACTTCACTAATCCTGTTTTCTACTCTGTGTAGTCTGTTGTTAAACCCACCCCATGAGATTATCACCAAACTAGGAAGAAGGTTCCTTGTATTTTTTATTATTAAGGCTGAATCTTCATATGGTGTAAAATTCAATGACTATTGACAAACTGTGTACATCTTGGTACAACAACAAAGAGATATAGCTGATTTTCATCATCTCAGAAATTTCTTTCACATCCACTTTCAGTCAATTCACATACCTTATAAATAAGAATTCTTCTTATTTCTGAAACCATAGACTGATTATCCCTGTTCTTGAATTTCATATAAGTGGAAGCCAACAGTGTTTACTCTTCTGTGTCTACCTGCTTTCATTCAAGATGTTTTTGAGATTTACTCATGTAGTTATATTACTACTACTATTGCTGCTACTACTATGAGGCAGTATTCCTTTGTATGAATATATCACAGTTTGATTATCCATTATCTTGTAGATGGATATTTGGGTTGTTGTCATTTTGTGGATAGTATGAACAAAACTGCTACTCAAATAATCTTGTACAAGTTTTTCTACTTGCATATATATATATGTTTGTATTTGTCTTGGGAAAATACCTAGGAATAGAATAACTGGGTCATATGGTAAGTATGTATTTAAATTTATAAGAAAATTCCAGTTTTCTAAAGTGGTTGAAACATTTTATTCTTCCACAGCAATTAGTAAGAGTTCCAGTGACTCCACATCACCAACATTTGGTGTTGACAGTCATTTTCTTTTTTTAACCATCCTAGGGGGTGTGTAGTGGTACCTCATTGCCATTTTAATTTATGTTTCTCTGATTACTAAAATGTTGAGCACTTTTCTTATGCTTATTAGCCAATAATTTATCTTCCTTTTGGAAGTTCCTAAGCGATTTTGCCCATTTTTATTGGGTTATTATTTTTTTGTTACTTACCATGAACAGTTGTTTACATAGGCTAAATATAAGTTATTTTCCAGATATATATATACATATATATATATATATATGTATTACAAATATTTCCTCCCAGTGTGTGACTTGCTTTTTTTTATTTTCTTAAACGTTTCTGTTCATGGGGAGAAGTTTTAAATTTTGATAAAGTCCAATTTATCCATATTTTTTCTTTTATTGAATCTCTAACTCTCTTGCATTTTCTTCTAAAAGTTTTATAGTTTTGCTCTTATATTTGTGTCTATGATCTATTTATAATTAAGGTTTTGGTATGGTATGAGCTATGGGTCAAAGTTTTTTATTTGTTTTTGTTTTCCTATATATTTGTCTAGTTTTTCAGGGACCATTTTTTGTAAAGATTTTTTTTTCCCTCTTTTTATTGCCTTAGCCCGTTGATGAAAATCAATAAACATTCTGGACTCTATTCTGGTTCATTTAGGGAAAATTGACATCTTAACAGTATTGAGCCTTCCAATTTATGAATATATATCTATTCTTAAGATTTACTTAGGTGTTACATTATCTAGAAAATATTCCAGGACCCTTGTATCTGACCCCCTTAGAAGAGCAACTAGACAAACTTAGTTTCTATAATCTTGGCACAAACAAAAATAGAGTTAATTCTTTAATAATGATACCAATTCATCTATAATGCTGGTTTAGGAAGAATTTAAATTCATCTATTTTATTTAAACACTAAGAGCCAGGCGTTACTCTTCAGGCTGAAAACATAAAGATAAGTACAATATGAATCGTAACCTCACAAACATGGGGCTGATATGATTACTAACTTTGTTTAAACAAAGTTCTTTCACATTTCTAAACATATTAAATTGTAAGAGTATTACTTTATATAAATTTGCTTCATTTTTCATTCATTTCCTTGAATCTTATAAATCAGTTGTAACTGTTATTATGGAGGTATATTGTGCATGTGTGTGAATTTGTATCAGTTTATTAAAGGCTTCCTGTCATCTCTCTATTTTACTTTTTGGATTTTTAGGAAGTGCAATTTAACTCTTCCACGTCTATCCTCATTCTTTTATTACCACTCTCCCCTTCAAATCCTTCTGAGATTCACGTTATGTTCCATTTCACTGACTAGCTCTTCAGTTTTATCTATTTGAACTATTTATTGAGTTGCCTATTTTAATGGATATTTTCACACCCAGAACCCCTACTTGTTATGGTTGTTATATTTTATTACGTTTTGTTCCTGTTTCAGGTTTACAATATCCCCCTTCGCTGTTTGACAACACTTAAATGCTTGTTGAATCAGCTTCATCCTATAGGTTTGGAGTTTGTTGTCTTTCTCTTCTATTTATTGAGCTCTCAAGATGTCTTTTTTTGCTTTTCTTTGTAAGTGTATATTACCTTTTGGGGATTAGTCATCTTTACTGGGTTGTGTAGTTTGGGATGGGGGGAAAAAATCCATGTCCTGACCTTTGTCCCTCTTGGTGACTTTAGCGGGTAGGGGAATGCCAAGGAACCGTCAAGGGATAATTTGTACATTTACCCAGACACTGTTATTTTTAAAAAGCCAGCACTGTACCTGTTTTCTTTCCCTTACTTTTTAAAAAAGCTAAATTGATCCTATCTATACTGTTTCTACTCCAGGTTCTTCTGCCTTTTATTCTCTCTACCTCTACCTCCCCCTCTCTGTCACTCCCCCACTCACACACAGCACTAACTACCTTCTTTTGTCCCAACTGATCCACCAACCTCTCTATGACTTTGACTGGCTGACAGATCCATCAGCCTCTCTTTCTAGAACCTCTTCAGGTTCTATATATATATAGAAGGAGCCAGACGACCATATTATTTTACCATATTTTCAGGAACTAGAACTTGGAAGAGTCCCTCAATGGATAAATATAGAGAAATATAAATTAACTCCTTAAATTATTCTCACCACTGTAGAATCTCAGAAGCTAAATAGCATGTCAAAATTAAATGAGAAACCTTTTTCTCAGAGCTCTTTGAGGACAAATAATGGAACATATCCTTTCACTTATAATTCCCTGTATCAGGATTTAACTCAGAGTAAGGGGGTCGATAAATGTTGTCACCTGTGAATAAATTTCCATATAATTTCTTATTAAAGTTGAAAGGTATTATGACCAAATTGATTGGACTAGCTAGGAAAAACACAACAAAAAAGTATGCTTTTTGAGAGTTAATTTCAGAATACCTCAAATCATTGAAAATTTGTTAATATACAATCACCCTATGACTCCCTTCATTGATAAATACAGCATACATCCAAGACTTCAATATGTACTACCACACATACAAAAATTCATGGTTTAGTGTTTTTTAATACTGATTTTTGTACTTATTAATCTGATATGATTCTGTAAGTCTTTGAAAGTTAATACCAAACAAATAAGTAAGAAATAAGAGATGTGAGGATTTCTGTTAACTTGGCCAACAGTTTTAAAAAGAAATACAATCTGATAGTGATTTTATTTTCTCCAGTTCTATATGGTTAAAAAAGGAGGGGGATGATTCAGTGAGAAGAGATGGCACTCACCCATCCATTTAAAATCAGTGCTATATTTCCAAGGGCTAAAAGAGTTACAGTTGCACTGTTCATTACTTTGGAAGTGTCACATTTCCTAGTATGACAAGATGTATTATGGATGGGGTTTTTTACAGATGTGGAGAAATCTCTTTCCAAGTTTTTTTTATTTGATTTTCTCCCCTTCTGCCTCTTTGTACTTCAGCGGCAAACCTCGGGATAATGGGATTACTTTATGCCTTCCACATCAGGCTCTGGATGAGTGCACAGAGGCCAGTGGCAAGAGAAATAAGATGGCTGTAAAAATGCAAACATTGGATGTTAAAAAAGGTGCACCCAATAACTTGCCCTTAAATTTAAAGGGAACTAAATGAGGAACTTCTGGACAATTTATCTTTCTGTTTACTGATAACAAGTCACTTTGTTTTTATGTGCTCAGTCTAGTATTCCATAATTTATTTGAAAGTAGATGAGAAATAATGTAGATAAATGATGAAGTGTCAGGGTCTGACGCTCTTAAATGAAGCTATTATGGTCAAAGAGAAAACGTAAAACCTGCGGCTCATTATGAGAGTGTTCTACTTGTCAGTTAAGTGAAAAGGCCTGGAATGATTTCCAGTTTATTTGTCATTGCAGTTATTAAAGCTGTCTTTTTGGTGCCATGAAAATGAATTGAAGACTTTATTCGAAGTAAATTTGTACTAAAGCTTTCAGATGTATCTTATGTGAGCTCAGTGAGGCAGGGAAGCAGCTTAAAAGCTAAAATATTACAAGGAGACAGCTACCAAAGTCTTTGAAACATACCAGAATATACAAGAGTCAATAAATATTTTCTTGACTAGGGAACAAACTCTTTGTCTGATGTCTTGGGTAAGATCGGTAACAGGATATAGCAGTTGCCAATTGTTGGTAGGTATTTTATTCCAGTAAGGAACAAATTGCCTACATATTTGAGTAACACTTATAACAGAGTATCTTTCCTAAGATTGATTTCTAAGAAAAATGAAAAGATGCATCATTTAAAATAAGATACACTTATAAGAATGTAATGAGAATTAACAGAACGGACACATCACAGAAGCAGAAAAGGTTTAGTCCTTTCTGAATAACTATAACTACTAGGCTCTAAAAACAAGCTTTATAAAGTTTAGAAGGTAAGACATTCAGAAAGCCTGAGCTGCACAATCTGTTTTCCTAATTGAATTACTGGACTACAGCAGGCTACATCTGACTACAAGGGATGAATACATTATTGACATTTTTATCTCACATGTCTATTCTTAAAATATTTTACATTCTTGCTGAGGTGTGAGAATAACTTACATTTTAGCTTACATTAGAAGGAGGTCAAATCAGATAGACTTGCATATGTTTGAGATGGAATTTTTTTTGAAGCATTGAAAAAATTAACTCTTTTGTATTTCCTTATTTCATGATCGAAAGGGAGGCATTTGGTGTTTCTTTGAACTAGTCTGGCAGTTAAAAATACTTTTTTGTATGGTTTAGCTATGCTGTTTCATAATTTAAAATTAATAGGTGTAAATAAAGGAAAATGAAAGACCCTTTCTCTACATTGGTTTCAACCCCATCACATGAAATAAGTAGAATCACTAAACTGAATGTTTTACTTCAAGCCTGAGAAATCTGCCAGCCCTGTCTTTGACTCTTCATTGTGGATATTAAAAATGTTTTGACACAGCTTCAGGGTCAGTTTTAAAACAAAATGGATTCTGCATCCCCCTCAGAGGTTTCCTACAGATTTTATAGCCATTTTCAGTGATATTGTCAAAGTAAAAGGTCTACCAGGCTCTTTATTATATGCCTTATTTTCTGGCATTTAGATGCACAACAAAACCTTCCTTTGAAATAAAACTCAGTGTTATATTTGGGATATTTTAAATATTTCTATAACTTTTTATGCTAATAACTATAAGAAGTCTCAATGACTTAAAAATAAATGCTTTACAAAATTATAGCTGCGACAATAGAGAAATCTATGTTGTAGTAATTGCTGGTTAAAGGTGTAGAGTTTAGATTAGATTCAGACAGAATCAGATTGAGACTGTTTATACTCCCAATAAGATTTGAAAAGAAGCAAAATGGTTGAATTCTGTTGGATAAGCAGTTATTTGGGGGAAAATTTTTGATAATTCATGTGTTAATGTTTGTGCTTATAGATCTGCTTTTTGTGTGTAGATACATTCCATAAGGTCCTTTTATTTTTGAGCATACTCAAGTTTGTATTTCAAGTTAGTTAATTCACTTTGGCTGGTCAATCAAATATATTTTATCCCATTTTACTTATTTAATATACAGATGTCAAACACTAAATTAGTTGAATTACAAACATAATTGCTTTTTATTGAGCTCATGGAGTAAACAGGATCATAAAATGAGGTATATAGTATATGAAATTAAGTGCAATTAAAGGATGGCATAGGGATTCAGGGACAGTTAATTTAGCCTAGGTCCATAGTAAGGAAGACTTTACAGTGGGAAAGATTCCTGACCTCAAATATTGAATTCTGAAAAGACAGAAAAATCAACTCAGTGGGACTAGGTCAAAAGTATTCTACATTCATGGTTATATAACCTCCAACAATCCAGCTAGCTAATTCCTTTGTTGCCATGGTACTAGGCTAAATTTCTTTGGGTAAAAACCACTGTGCTTTTTCTTCCCTGAAAAATACCTAAAGTTAATGTGGGACTCTAGCCAAATTAACCATAGAGAGTACCTTATCTGTTAGGTTAGCCAGTGGGGGACTAAACCTGGTTTCCTTTACTATAAACTACCATGGACTGAAATCATACTCACTCTCCTACAGTATTTCTATAAATATATATTCACAATGTCCACATAGAGAATTAATCAACATGTGTTGGTTTAATATTAACAATGGAAAACAATGAGGAAATTCAGCAATAGGCACAACCTTTTCATACATAAATTTGCAATCAACAAACTTAGAAATAAAAGATTTTTTAAAATGCTCCTGTTGCTTTTCTTGAATTTCCAATTCTCTATTTTTCTCTAAAAACATGAAAAGTAATTTAAAAATTAAACTACAAATTATTTGGTGTTATAGTTCCTATTAAGGATTCAGTTTCCAGATTAGACTGTTTATTATAATATGCCAATGTAAGCTATTAATCAATGAATACATGTTTATTGGTTATGTTTAAGTATTATTTTCAGGAAAATAAATTTATGCCTCTGAGGCAAATATCAAATGAACATTTGTCAAAGATTCTGTTTAACCCATTAATTAATGAGTGAACCAGTCAAGTTAAATCAGTTCAAAAGACATTTGATGAGGTAAGTATAGAGTTAATTTTAAAAAGAAATATTAGGGTAAGATTAGATGAATAATAAATATTTAGATATAAAACTGAGTAATGTCTTATATGGCCATAAATGATAACTTGTCGGGTTATTTCTTTCATTGGACAGAAATTATTTACATCTCTCCCTGACAAAAATCTACAAGTTAACCTCTGTTCCTACAGAGTTTTTTAAATGACAAATAAATACAAAACCAAGGAATAAAAGAATACCTAGTAATCTATTGCTTATTTCTAAACTTCAGGTAATTTTTTCTGATATTTATATGTAGGTGGTATGGCCTTTTCCTACAAAAATATTGCTCTGAAATAAAGTCACTGCACTGGCATGTCAGTGTGGCTTGGTTGGGCTGGTGAGGCATTTCCATAGTGCACCAAAGTAGACAGTGTTCTTGGCTTTCATATTAGATCACTTACTTAAAATTATTGGTGTGATCAACAACTTATTTTGAATTAATTTTTTTTTTCTAATACGTTCTCTAAAAATGCCCTGATAAATATAGCTACATTAATTCCAAAGGGAAGTTAAATCTTAGCGATGCTTATCTTAAAGAGATGAATAAAGAACAAGGAATCTCCTCATACCCAGGGAATACATAAAAAGTTTCCTGTAGTTACCAGATGCTTGTTACGGATTGAACTGTGTCCCCAAAAAATTCATATGTTAAAGCCTTAACCCCTGATATGATTGTATTTTGAGATAGGGTCTTTAGTGAGATAATTAAGGCTAAATGAAGACATAAGTGTGAGGCCCTCATCTGAATGGACTGGTGTCCTTTTAAAAAGAGGAAGAGACATCAAGGATGTGTGTGCATAGAGGCAAGATCATGTGTGGACACAGTGAGAAGGCAGCCATCCAAGCCAAAGAGAGAGGCTTCAAGAGAAAACAATTATGCCAGCACCTTGATCTTGAACTCGCAGCCACCAAAACTGTGAGAAAGTAAATTTTTGTTGTTTAAGCCATCCACTCTGCAGTGTTTTGTTATAGCAGCCCTAGCAGACTAATACAATGCTTTTTTTTCACTAGAATATTTATGTGGTATTAAACATAACCTATTTCCTATGATAGCTAAAGCTGGTATTTTACAGTTTGTATAAATTCAAATCCAGTTGGTCATCATCACTTCATTGCTGGAAGTGCAGACTAGACAAAATTGAAAAACAAACAAAATAAAACTGCATAATGATTTACCAAAATATTTACTGTAAAATGTCTTTAGCACTCTCAGCTCATTCCTTTGCCCTTGCCAGAATGTCTCTTCTATTTTTTTAAACCAATTCATCCTCTATTCTCACTTCTCAATATGCATTTTCTCCATTCCTTGAGCTGAAGCAAGGATACATTTCTTGTTTATTTCAATTACTTCTCAGAGAAAATACCACTAGTTTCAAAGAGTCTGACTCCATTGGACAGCTGGTCATGTTTCTTTATCCCAGCTTGCATTGCTTCTGGCTAGTTCTACTCACAAGAAGGTGTTGAATAAAAAGGACAATTTGAATCACAGTCTTGTCTTTCTAAGGCTTTGTACAGTGATATCTGTTCATATTTCTACAAGAAGCTTAGAGATAGACTAAATGTGACAAGCCTGCAACTGTCGCCAGGCACAAATACTGTTGAAGAAGCCAGATCCTGGCTTTTGGTCAGTGATATTTTATTTTTCCTTGAAGGATGGTGGACCAATGTATAGGAAAAAAGAATAAGTAAATATGAAGAAAAAGTCATTCATTTTATCCTATTAGTACTTTAAGAAAAAAATGTTTGTTAAAAATATCTGATTGAATTCTTATTATTTCCAACATGCTACACAATAACAAAGCCCTATTACTCCCCCTTGTCTTTGCTTTCCTTATCTTTATTTTTCCTTATTTCCCTTTTGAATTGTCCATGCACTGTATTTCTTTTAAAAAATAAGATCACTTATTTTCCGCCCACTCATTGACAGTCTGCAATTTCCAACCTCTTCTGACAGCTTTCCACATGATAAAAATGTAAAGCCTGGTTGTGTAAATCTCTTATGGAAGCAGTGCAGTGTAAAGTCTCTTTTGTAGGCCAGAAAAGGAAAGTCAGCCACCACTGTAGTTAATGCTTGTTAAATGAAATAAAACATAGGCACATCATGCTTATTCACTTGGTTTGTTTCTTTGAGCCCCACCTTCACTGCTAAATCATCAAGAGCAATCCATATGTAAATTAAGTTATTTATTCCAGTAGACGGGAGTAGCAAGTTATTTAGTGTGTTTGTCTTTTCTTTTGAATGGATAAAATCAACTTTCACTGTTAATTACACTGATTTTACTGAGGTAGTTAGAATATACAGTTTGCATGGCCCCATATGTTGGATGCATACACTGAGCCTAGGGGAGTTTAAATGACTTTTGTAAGATCACCCAAGAACCATTGGAGGAATTCTTCCCCCAGAACAATGATTTTTCCATTTTGCCATATGGCTTTAGAAACCTATACTTGATCTTAAGTGTATTTCTCCAAATAAGGGTAATCAGTGGTCAGACATGTGGTGAATTATTAGGCCGCTGCTATTACTCTGGAGTGCTGTTATTTGGGGGCTTATGAATAGGAAATGTAAAGTTATCTCCAAAGGGATTTTATTCTAATGTTCTTTCAAAGAATGAAAGCTTTTCTTTGAAAGGAGTTAGGATGACAAAAACCTAAGATTATTGGAAACCTGATAGCAGATCTTTCCTTGGCAAGATTAGTGTGAGTTATTACTAGTAAGTGGTAAACAGGGTTAATTCATTTTCCTTTTGTAAGTTGAACCTCAGAGAAACAGTTGCCGAAGGCATCATGGCAGATCATTCAGTCACAATGCATTGTATTGAAGAAATATGGTACCTTTTTAGCCTTTCCATCTAGTATGCTACAGCTAGTCTCTCTACCTGGACTGAACATTAGATATTTTGATTGTTCAAGTTCTAACATAGCCTCGTGTTGGTGGATAATTTTAAAGCGTCTTAATTTGCATAATTTCACTAGACTGTTTTCCAAGAAATTAGTAGGCATTAAAATGCACTTCTTCTCATAACGTCAGAATTCTTAATATGCTATACAGTTTATACTTAGCCATGTCAGACATTTTCTTCCATGGAGTGATAACCTTAGTGACTGTGTGTGAAACCTATCTTTTTATTTCTAAATACCAATTTCAGTAATTTGATTTAAGAAACCAAAACGATAAGGGTTCAAGAAATAGACTCACAAATAAATGGATTCTACTCTTTCTGGCTTCCTTATGAGTAAAGAACTTTCCTACCATGTAGATTCTATGTGCTTTTCACATAAAGAAATGGTCTCTCTCATGATAGATGTTCTCCCTCAAAGTAACTTCATTGCCCAAATCTCAAAGGTAGCATTTGACTTCCTAATGATTGTGACTTTTTTTTCCTATTCACTAATGGGATAATGAAGTCTTTGTTTTTTAAGGTATCATTTATGGGGGTATATGTAATCTTATGGGACATTGACTTTGCTTAATCAAAGAACATTTCATAATATATCATAGAAAATGCAGTAAAGAATTTAGGGATCATAAAATCACATCCTAAAGACAGCATTATTTTGTTGGTGTGAGAGTTATAGGTAGAAAAAGAAAACTTGCATACCTACCCTGAGGTAAATGCAGGCAGAAGAGTGAATCAAGTGTGAATGGGATTCTTCAAATATATTTTAATCAACTGAATATTTTGTTTAAATGCATGTAATAACACTTGGTGCAACTCATATTCAAAGGTGTTTTCCATCTTTTATTGACATGATTTGCATCTTAGGATATTTAAGTATAGCAAAGTGGGTATTTTTATTCATTTAAGGAAAGGTATTCAATAGGGCATTATTATTTTTGCTCTTAAAATTGGTTGTAAAGATCATGTGCCTTATTTTGAAGCCAAGGTTTTAACCCGGGGGTGCAGGGGTGGTCCCTTTATGTTGCTGACCCCAGGGAATATAGTACTGTAAGTATTAGTTAAGTTTCTTAGAATTACAAGTAAATGAAAATATAAATAAAAACAAACCAAGAAAAAACAACTCCAGCTAGGTTGTAGATCCAAGAAGTAGATGAACAACCAAGAATCCAGATCCGGGAACATGAACTAGAAGCTTTCATAGATATTCTCTTTAAATTACTGTAGTTAAATTGACTCAGTTTTAAAGATGTTTAAAACCTGACCCCTCAGTTACAAATGTCCAATTTCTAATGATATAGAGAAAATTAGCATGGCCCCTTGTGCAAGGATGACACATAACTTCCTGGGTGTTCAATATTTTTCTTAGATGACAGGCTTTCTCCTGCTGCCTGCAAGCAGAGGACTCAGCTCATGAGCAGGAAAGGAAAAAAACAAAGGAAAAGAAGGAACCCAAGTAGCTTAGTGTCGAACCTTCTTGCCCTTTACCTGTGTGCCTCTGAGCTTCCAAGTGGGGTAAAGCTGTGTATATGTGTTTTGTTTTATTTATGAAATTGTAATATGAAAACATGGATTCAGGAAAACTGTTTTACCCCCTTAAGATTTTTGTGAGAAAAGTCTCCTTGGTTTTACTTATGAATTGTTTTTTCATGGGGCATTAAAAGTAAAATAGAAATTGGATACTGATGATAGGAATTTGATCATTTAAAAAATACTGACCTTAATTTTTTTAATTATGTTTATTTTGCGGTAGAGATATTTTCTCTCAACTTTGGTCACTTTGCCCAAAGAAAATAAATTATCGACATGGTACTTGCTTTCTTTGTGTATTTGTGTGTACTTTTCTGTGTCCTAGGCATCTCTTCAAATTGGGTTATTGTTGCATGTGATACGTGCTGTTTCCTGATATATTAACTTACTTTAGGTAGTAATAGAAATAACTAACATTTTTCCAGGCAATGTCACGTTTAGACAAGCATCAATAATTCTACCCTAATAAAACAACAGCTTATTCTGTATCAGGCACGGTGCTAAGCTGGCATCTGCAAAATAGTAGAGCCTATGTAGTTCTAGAGTTACATATATGTGTAGAGACTCATTACCGACTGAAGAAAATGTTGTGTGCCCTCTGATGAAATGTTTGAACTACTCTGACAAGTACGTTAATGGGCTCAAATCAACTATGAGTATTAAAGATAGAGATGCATCTTAACTTTACACAAAAATGATAAATTAATGAAGTATTTTTAAAATACACATTTGATTCTGAAATTAGAAAACAGCACACATTTTAACAATTTTAAGAAGTTAACTACTAAAAGACTTATAAAAACTATTTTTATAGAAAATAGTTATGCATCTATTGCATAGATTACACCAGTTAAGTAGACAAACACCTTGGCATGTGCCTTCTCCATTTTAACAAAAAAAGCTTTTATTCTGCCTATTAGCTGCTCATTTAAATAATTTACAAAACAGATTATCTAATATATCTGAATAAACTGTCTTTACAGTTATAAACTCCTCCGTTGGGGAAAAAAAATATTTGAAATGTTTTTATTGTGATTTGGAGCAGGCAAACGACTGAATTTTACTTTATCCTCTGAACAACATTCTCTGATTCCATACTTGGAGCTGTTTCATCAGGCTTCATCAACCTGTCATTAAGACATTCTCTATAAAGTCAAATATATAGTCTCTTTATGACAGTGAGTTACCAAATGCTTAAAACTATTACATTACTGCATGACCTTTTTATCCCCTGAGTAAATTACTTGTGTTCTTTATCATTCTTCAAAGGAAACACAAGACCTGAGCACAGCTCTAAGCTAGGCAATTTTTACCCAAGGGTTCTCAGGCTTCTGATTCTGCATCCTTGTTCTCCACTTCTGGACATTTCTTTCTGTCTGCCTGAAATTACATCAGTGTCCCCCTGTACACTGTTATCAAGGAAGGATAGAAATCTCTTTCCAAGAACAGCAAATGACTGTTTGCAATTTCAAGTACTACTTTTCTGGCAATGCTTATATTATATCCACTATAAAAGAGATCAAAGCCTTGAGTTTAAACTTGGGTCTTAACGCCATTGAGAATATAGTATAATAATGCAATCAGGCATTTCTTGAGGAAGAAAAAAATAATACAATTTTCCATAAAATTTTAGAGAAAGACAATATCTGGGAAAGCTATCCAAGGAATATGCATTAAAAACCACACAATCAAATGAATAAACATGTTAGAGTATAATTCTGGATATCAATAAGGATAGATTTTCTTAGATCTAGAATTTTCCCTTCATCCATGTGCAGAAGGTCAGCCTGGTTTAAAGCATGTTATTTTCTAAATACTATATATATTTAAATCTTAAAACTCCTTTTTATTTACCCATAACCTCTCATTAAATGCAGAACTCCGAGATGGTTACAGCATTCCTAGAAAGTGCCAAAGTAGACTACTGTAAAACAATTAGTTCCTAGCTTTGAGATGCTATATCCTTTAATTTGTGTTGCATTTATTCTGTAAGCAATGTAAATTCCATTTTTGTATTTTTTAAGCAAAAAAGAGTACATTTCTCCATTTCTGTGTCTAGTTGTGTAGCATACATTAGCACTATTTGTGAAGTTCCATGTTGAAAGTGATATTCTATTTTTTATTGCCAGCTATTGAACTATAAAAATTTTAAATCAATAGATAAAACTGAAGACCCAGTGTTTGACTTAGCATTGAATTTTCCCTTCTTAGTACTTTGCATCATTTCAGCATATTTACTAGTATGTCAACAGTAAGATTTTCCTAGTTTGTTCTATGTATAATTAATAATGCAATCGGTAAAAACTATTCTACAGGGAACTCACTCCTAAAGTTATACATGAATTAAGATAAAATATGTGATATTTTACTACTCTTTTTTCCCATCTGACCTATCTATAATTCAGATTGCCTAACTAAACTTAAGTATAGATATGAGGGTTAGGGTATTTGCAAAGTACTAAGCTGACAAATACAGAGTGCCAGCTATTATTTGTTTGGAAGTCAGAGATTTGAGCTATTCATTTTGTAGTCTGACAGTCATCACTACAATTCCTTGAATTCCCAAAGCTTTTCATACAGCTTCCTCAAGGACAGCTATCATGTCTTAGCTACTGCAATGACAGATGGGATATAACATGTCATGTGATGGATAACTCTGGAGCCATAGTACTTAATCCTTCTAATACTAATAGCTGCATTATCATAGAGATTTATGGGAATGTCAGTTTCAAGTTCCCAGTTCCATTCATGGGTTTTTAAAACTTCAGCTGCAAAAAACATGCATCCATCCCATTAATTCTAATTATCATGGTTCATCTTCTCAGCAGTTTTGCACTCCGGAACCTTTCAGTGCAAATTAACGTACCAAAAAAGTGTATTAATTAATATTTGTAGCTTTTAATTTCTGCAAGAGTGTTGTCTGGAAGCAGCTGGCAGTACAGGGCCTCTGCTATTGAATCTTTGCCAAACAAGTGCAGATGTAATTTTGTTATCTCTTGCTTAGTCATTTACGCAAATTAATTTGAACAATTAGCCTTTTACTGGTCCTTCATGAATCATGCAAAAGGGATCTGCCAAAAATTGCTAGTTGACAGAAAAGAATTGGTTAATGCTGTGCATTTTGGGGAAGGTAATACAGAGTGAAGCTCAATGTTATTTTAGACTGTAGACAATTGCCTAAATATTCTATTGTAAGATTTACTTAGCACTCTAAAACTTGAGAATTCCCCTTCGTGAAGAGTAAATCTGCATACTGGTAAAGGTTCAGTTCATAGGGGGATTCAAATTTTTTGTGAAATATAGAGCTTGAATATGTCTTAATCAAGTACATATGTAAAATACGAAAGGAGTTTTCATTATGAAATAGAAAAAATAGAACTAAATTATGTTTTTCAGATCACAGGTCCTCATTCCTACTTATTTAATATTTGTGTTCACGTTTGTGTAATTATTTATTTGTTATATAAGGTAGATATAAAACACATTTGTAGCCTCTTTTGGTAGCTTCTGATAATCATCTAACTTTCTAAGAAGTTAGAGATGGAGAATATTTTTAAATAGTTAAATAGCTAGTTATTACATTTTAGAGGAAGATCTGGATAAAAGAGACTTTAAGTGTAGGATACATAATTAAATCACCTGAGAAATGACAGAGATCTATTTTTTGGTGTTCAGGTAAAGTTACCAGTATCTTAAAGGAACAAAAATAAAAAATATAAAATTTGCAATTTTTTTCCTTGGAAGTGGCCCAAACTATCTGTGATTTTATGTTTTCAGTTTAATTCCAGTCTATTTTTTGGACATTTTTAATCACTAGAACTAAGGATTTTTCATCTACTATTATATACAGGTGTTTGTACATTGTTATAATGTCAAACAAAAGCTCACAGAAAAATAAGTCTTTCTTTACTTTGTATAGAATTCATTAGAAAAGTCCAAGAAATCTTTCATG
Organism: Lagenorhynchus albirostris; assembly: GCF_949774975.1. Lineage (NCBI taxonomy): Eukaryota > Metazoa > Chordata > Mammalia > Artiodactyla > Delphinidae > Lagenorhynchus > Lagenorhynchus albirostris. Next base: position 83,336,960 of record NC_083100.1, read on the forward strand.
GTGTTTCCTTAGTGTTAAGGAATATTGACAATTATGCATTTACATGTTTTAAATACATGTATATATGCTCACATGAAAAGTGTATATTTGTTTAAAATGTGTCATTCTATTTCCTTCTTATTATTTAATTATGGAAGAAAATTATTAACCTCAGACTATAGTTTTGAAATTTAGGTGCCTGTCGCAGCCTAAATAGATCTTAAAAGTGAGTCTACCTGCAGAAGGACTAATGAATCCTCTACTGCAGAATATTTCTAAAACCCAAGTTACTGGTCACACCTGGGTAATAAATCATTGTAGTCATATAGATTAAAAGCATCATGAATGTCTAAAACTGCAAAATGATTGTTTTTCAGTTTTTCGCTCCATGGTAAAATTTAAAAATTTTCAAAAATGATTTCTATAAACCTAACATTTATGGAAAAATTAAATCAAATATTTGAAGTATTTTAAATTTTCATTTATAGAAAATCTTACTTAAACTCTTTGTTGGTCTCAGTCATCTTGTAAGTAAATTGCTTTGGAGTAAATAGTGCCAAATCAAGCTCCATGTAAAGTAAATTCAGTGAATATTTAGGTAATTTACAGTTTTAAAACACAATCAATTTTATGTTTCCTGTTTAAAAAAACATTTTGCCACTGTTGAAAACCTAAAAACTACAACAAAGAAGTATTGTAAAAATCACCTGCAATATCACTTTTGCAGAATAACTACAATTAAGTTATTCATCTTATTCCAACTTTGTTCTACATATTTTTAAAAGCATCACCATGCTGTAAGTAGTAAGATCTTACGTAACATGAAGAATGGGCTCACTATTAAAAATCACTATTAATATAATTTTAATAAATTTATGGTTTTAATTGCTCATTTTGATGTTACTACATATTAAGTTGTATCCTTTTCTTTCAGTTATAAATAATAAAGCAATGGACATCTTTACTCATCAACCCTTCCTGTATTTCAGTTGAATTCTTTAGGCCTGATTTTCAGAAGTGGTGTTATTTACTTAAATGGTATGAATACATTGAAATTTGATACACTATGCTTCATTACTTTCCAAAATGGTTGTGCTTTTCCTTAGCTATATGAGAAAACTTAGATTACCACATCTCTAATAGTATCAGATATTATCATCAAAACAATAACAAAATAAATCTTTAATATTGTAGGTTAAAATTAAAAGTAGCATGTTTTTATTTGCTTGCCTCTCATTATTAAAGTTGAACATTTTCTCACATACTCTCTGATGAACAATTTTCTCATCTGTAAAATGGTTATTAACATAAAGTTCAGTGATTATTTTCTGCGATTTATTTGCCATAATTTGTTTAAAAGCCCTTTGTAAAATCTTATACAAATACAAGCTATTATCAGTAACATACTAATGAATAACTTCTCCCTATAAAATCCTGCTTTTGTAATTACACTACTGTTTTTCCAACTTAGCATAAAAATAATAAGATCATATGACTCCAGAATTAGATGTTGCTCATTTCTTTGGCTAAAACCCTTTTCAGAAAATTTATTTTTCTCTCTTATTATTGTATGGATCATTGTCAGTATAAATAATCAAAATTTAATTTATATTATAACAAAATGTAAGATAATGTATAATTATCAAATTTTCTAACTCAATCTATGCAGGTTCAGCCAATTTTTAATTTCATCTTATTTTCACTCGCAAATAGTACTGCCATGTAGTTACTTACTGTATAGAGTTATCCTATATTTTATGTAAGACATATAGTAAAATTCCTTGGCTTTAATTTTATTAAAAAATAATTCTCCCATGTAGCAAATCAAAAATTGAATGGAAAAAAATAAATCAAAAATTTTACGATTGTTTTTTATTGAATTTACCAAGGTAACTTGGTGATCATCTTCACCATTCACTAAGCCACATGTACGCAGAGTCTGCATTATTGTCACAAACATCAACTATTATACAATAGCTATCCAGATATTATTTTTGCAAGGAATTATGTGGTTTAGTGTAATGGTCATTATGATACTATACAAACATTGAAGGAAAAAAAGATAGGACAACATACTTCCATTTTTCCTTGGCTACGTAGGTGCATTCTTAACTGCAAAATGAGATGAATTAATGTCATTTATCTGGCTACAAAGCAATGTGTATTTGATGTTGAGAATGCAGAATTAAAGAAATAATTATGATTCATAATCATCAAAAGATAAGGACTGGTCATATGTAAATGATTATACGTATAGGTTTTTTTGTTTGTGTTTTTGGTACTTGCATATATTTTAACAAAATAAACCAGCTTTTTTTCCACTAAATATAATAAAAATATTTCTCATATTATTAAGAAAAAGTTTTTTAAGCATAGTTTTATATTATTCAGTTTTTGGGGGGGGATGATCCATAATTTATATAATCAATTTTCTATTTAAATATTTATGTTGCTCTAAATATTTGGTGTTATGAACAACACTGAAACAGAAATATTTGCATATATCCATCATTATTTTCTTGAAATAAGTTCCTTAGTTGAGTTTTCTATTGTAAAGCATATTTCAGCATGTTTCTTAATGAGTGTAGGTTTTAAAATACTAATAACTCATTGTTAACAGTGAACACCAAGGGATTCAGACTTGTAATCATTCTTAGAAATGATTAATAGTTTAAAATAGTTTACAGTGTTTTGGTTTGTTGTTGGCAAATCTACAACTAATGTGTTAGTAATGTGTGTCTAAACCAAGTTGGCTGTTTATTTCATTGCTGAATAACTGACTAATCAGAAAAAAAAAAATTTCCCTCATCCATACATACTGAGAGCGATGAAGCTAGTCTCTCTGTAATTGAAAGTATCAGTGGTAAACTTGGCTGGAGCTTGATTAATAGTATATTAAAATCATAGTCTTCTTGGTGAGTGCTAGATAAGGAGTTCTGGGCAAATTACTTGGTTACTGGGAAGCCTTTAAATTTTAATCATGGAAGTACTTCAGTGTCATTAGAAACTGAAAGGACAATGGGGTCTGCTGGCAAGTTCTCTGAATCGTTGAGCTTTTCAGGCTTTCTTTCTGCCGGCTATTGAAAGCCAAGCATGGGCTGCAATCGAAAATCCTTTGCTCCCCATGACTTTGATTGCTATTATTGTAATTTAATATTACACAGTATCTTAGAATAAAATAGTCCATGGAAACGAGAAGAGATAATGCAGGAGGTAGGGGTGGGGCTGGAGGCAACTGAAACTGAACTCAAAATTAGACTTGAATATAGTTTTAAGCTTGTAAATCTTTCCTCAACCCACTGCATTTGCAGTGAGAAAATCAGGATATTAAAGACGTTTAACTTAAAATAAGCAACAGGCATACAAGACAGAAAACGTTCCATTCTTGAACCTATCAAACCATATTATTTAACTCGTTGCAAGGTGAGAAATGTAATAGGAAGCAGAGAAAGTTATCCTACCCTCAGCATGTTTTGACATTTCATATATAGTATTTATATAAAACATGATATATATATATATTTATTTGACTATATTTTTATTTGAAGAAGGATACCTAATGCAGCTAGCTATTAAAATTTTGTATTAAAGTTATACCATAAGATTATTTCATGTCCCAAAGGCAAATTAATATTTTTTTTCCTGTGTATATGAGTTCTAGTCAATTTGAGCCCCAGTTGCATCAGAGTTTTGAACAAGATTAACAAGGGAAAGAACCATAAACAGTAAAGTTAGGAATCTTAGAGATTGCCAATTAGCAAAAAGAAGAATAGAGTGGAAACATTACCTGATCAGTACGGTGCAACTAAAACAAGCTTCTTAGAAAATTGTCAGCATAGTTTACAAGTTTGGGGGATTCGTTTATGACATTTGACTCCTTTTTAAGAAATAATTTTAAATGATTTATCCACCTATTTTCTAGAAAATGTCACAGAGAACTTGCAAGATTTGGATAGAATTCTCTGAATAATTCTAAGAAACCAGTGCAGTTACTCTGTGCATTGGTGGAATGCATATGTTTTGTGTTCTGCACTGAGACTTGCTTCCCATTTCTCTATGTTCTTTAATACATGTCAAAACTTTTCTCTTTTATGGAAAAAAGAATACAAACCAAGGCTGATTATTTATAATCCGACTATGATCAAAACATGATCTACTAAACCATAGCTATCAACTCTTTTAAGCAGTGGAGCCATAAATATATAACATAGAGTAGATCACAGGAGAAAATCACTTACACACATTTTTTCAGTGCAGTGTGGTAAGCGGATTTGCAGTGGCACATACAAGACTGAGTAGTGCTAGGAAACTGGTATAGTATAATCAGTGCTTGATTATCTTCAGTTCCCTAACAAAATTTTTAATTATTTATTTAATCACAAACTTACAGAAAAGTTGCAAGTATGGTACACATAACTTTTTGGTTGTTTCTTGTGCCAGTTGAGTGTACATTGCTGCCCTGGTGTCTCTTCACCCCTAAATGTTTTAGTATTTGTTTCCTACATGACCAATACAACCATCAAAATCAGGAACTTAACATTGATATATCATTGCCGTTTAATTCTCAGAGGATCCAGGTCAGCGTCAAGAAACATAGTTATTATATTTCCTTAGTCTCCTCCTTCAGCCTAAAACAGTTCATCAACCCTTGACCTTTTGAAGATTACAGGCTAGTTATTTTGCAGAATGTTTTTCAATTTGGATTGGCTTTCATGATTATATAACACTGAAAGGAATATCAGAGTATCAGTGCTGTGTTTTCTCACTACATTCTATTGAGTAGATCACATTTTTTTTGTTCAGTTACTTACGCTATTCATTTTATGGCTTTACCAAAGTAGTGTTGTCAGAATTCCTGAAGTAAGCATACATCATACATTTCACCGTTGATTTTGCGCAATTATTCAAAGGAGTCTTTACAAACCTTGCAAATCCTCCTCACCATTTTTACCTTTGGAATTAAAAAAAAAAAGTTTTGTGGAGAAAGTACTTCAAAGTATGTAATATGCTCCTTATTTATTAGTTTGTTCCTTTATTCATATGTGTTTGGACTCATGATTTTCTATTTTATTCAACGGCTTCTAATCAACCACTATCACTTACCTTCGCTTATCTAGTGGGAGCTTTTCAAGCTAGTTACTGTGTCCCATCATTATCTGAGTGCTTCTTTTTTGTTTGTTATTTTTGGCAGACTAAGATTTCTTGGCTTATCTAACACTTTTCCTGCTCCAGTACTGGAAACAGCCCTTTCTCCAAGGGGCTTTTTTCAATGGTGCAAAAAGTGTTTATTTTGTCAATAGTGAGTGATATTTAGAAGCCAAGGTCCAGTTTCTCTCTAATTCCTTGTTGCTATTGGGGTATCACTGCTCTCAGATCCTTCAGTGGAGGAAGCTAGAGAATGTTTCTGTATGTGCTTCACATATACTATGTTGATATCTATCACTGATCTATATCCAATATATATCTCTTAGATTTACATCTATATTTTCAACATATAACTATATATATATACACATATATATGTATATATATATGGCATATATATGTATGTGTGCACGTGTATATGTGTAAGTGCGTATTCCCACCAACAACTCCAATTCCAATCTATTACCACAGGGTTTATTCTAGTTTTTTTACTTTTCCATATTTGGAAATCAGTTCTACAATGAGAAAACCACCTCCCGTTATCCTCAAATATACTTATTTGATTAAACCACTGTAGGTACACAAACTACTGTCTGCACTGTACTCGTTCCCTGGCATGGACTCCCTGTTGACACAGCTTGGCCTCCAATATTCAATGATGGGCTTATGTTCTGTAAGTCTACCCTCCTTGATATTTGGCATCTCCGATTAGACTGCCCTTCCATGGGGATGCCTTCCTTACTCTGCTTAGGCACTCACAACCTGTTCTGGACCACTACCCACATATCGCTTCTCCATCCACTCACCAGTAAGTTGTTCTGCCGCACCTAGAGGTTTTAGGGCTAATTTAGAAGGGAAAGGACTAAGAAAGAAATGGAAAGGAAGAGAGCAGAATAGAAAGAGAGAAGAATAGTAAAAGCACTATATGTTCATCAACTCACCTACTTATTTGTGCGAATTATGATCATTCTGGCAAACTGTTTATTATTTTTTGCTTACACTAAGAGCTATTAGGAGAATTTCACTGACTCTCTGTGAGAGTGTACTAAGTGTGTCCACGCCCTTCCGAAATATGGGGTATAATGTTTTAAAAGAAAATCAAATCAAATAGGTAATGGGAAATCACTGGAAGGAAAAGGAGCAAATAAAAGGAAAAGGGTATTAGATATTGTCAGCTTAGGGAATAGCCTGTGAAAACGTCCAGAGGTGAGCAAGACATTGTTTGGATGAAGAACAGAAATGCGGTCTGTATATTTTTAATAGCAGAGGAAGATAGTCATCTAAATAATAGCAGCCAATAATTCGAGTCCCACTTCCAGACTTTTGATTGGTTATGATAGTCGTACGTGATGATTCCCCAGCTGTCCAGTTTGACAGTCTTCTCAACTCTACATATTCTGCGTATCCATTAGCTGAATTTGACAGGATGTTTTGGGCAGAATTTATTGACCTAAGAGATAGAATGGCCAGTTCCCAATTGCCTTGCCAAAGGACTGTCAAAATTGTCCCATGTTAATATATGGCTACATGCAAAAGACAGCTAGAATAGAGAACTAAGGAATCTTTCGAATATTAAAAGTTACTATTAACTTGGAGAGAACCCCTCTCAAGTTCTTATTTCCACAAATTCGAAATTCCAGTTGTATGGCTGGTCAGCATTGATGTGTAAGCATATTTGAGAGAGCAATAGCCATTATCAAACTTGATTTTAAATATCCCATGTAAGTAAGGAAATAGGTTTTACTATTAAGTAATCAATAATCTAGGCAGCTTGATTAAAGATCTAAATGCAATTTATAACAGTCTTAATCCACAAGCTGACACAGAACACTATTAGATTGTGATAATAAACAGGCATATTGAACAAGTCTTTGAATTGTAAAAGTCTTCCTAGAGAAATGGCTCAGAGAGAAGCAATGATCTCAATCCTTAATTCCTATGAATGATGCTTTGCCTGAACTGGTGATATTGCCGTCATTCTGGTGTAGTATGATTATAATATTGGTTAACATGCAGAGATCTTTAAAGGATTGTAAGCCTAAGAATATGAAGTCTTCCAACAGTGGTTTATGCTGCTCTGATTCCTGATGCTGGAACCATCAGTCAAACACCATAGAATTTTTGTTTCTCATTGGGTCAGGGAGTATAACTGAACCAATGATTTGATTTGATTTTTTACCTTTCCTCCTTTTTTCTTTTAATTTTTCCTTTCTCTTTAGAATGGTCCTGTTGGTATAATAGTATTGATATTTGTGTAGTTAAGCTTATGTACGATCACCTTTGAGGAAGTTTGCAATTTTGTGTTAGGAATATGCCTACCCCTCGCTCCAAGCCTCCCATATTTTATTCTTATTTGTGCTGCACTCTGAATCCACACTCTTTCTCTGTTTCTTATTCTGGGATGCCACCCATGACTCAGTGGGATCTTAGACAAAAGTGTCAAGGGATGCTGCAGTGTAACCTGATTACTGGTTGTATGTGTATGGTCTTAACACATATGACTGAAGCTGGAGAAGCCATGTGTGTGTGGCCAGTTGGGTGTGATTGCCAAGGACAAAAAATGGATTTCAATATAACACTCACGTTTCAAAATTGAGAAATACTGGGGAAAGTGAGGTAAGAGGGCAAGCAGGATTAAGATATAACTGGGGCAGTTGAGTGTATCCTCAGGCTATTACAGTACATCTTCATGGAAATATCCAGGGGGTCTATGTAGGACTGAAATTTGAGATAAAAATCAACATTCATTTAAAACTATTTCACACTTAATAATGTGTAGTGCTTAGAGTTTCTGCGTGTTGGGGAAAAAAAACAGCATCTTTTTCTATATCTGTATCCTTCTAGATGAAGTCGGAGTTAGATTCCTTTGAAATATTAAGTTTGCTTGTGGTTTTCATTGGGCAATGTGAAAATGACTACTGGTTCTTTTGAAGTTATACTTAAAAATTTGAAACTTTTCAGACTTAATTGACCATAGATAGTTGCAAACTTATTCCAATTATTTCAGTTAAGGGATGATGTATAGACAATGTTAAAAACAAAATCAGGAAATGATTCTGATTAGGATGAAAGTTCCATCATAAATTAAGAAATAAAAGTGTAATTCTGGTGCTTCATGTTAGAGCAACCCACTTAAAAAATCATGAAGTGAAACATAAGAAGGCTAGAAAAATTTGGAGTGGGCTAGATAAATTATTTAGAAGGCTCTGTGCTAATCTGCCATAAGTGTAAGAATCAATTTAGCTGATAGGCAATGAGTGACTTGTGTTTGATATCTGAATTTTTCAATCAGCATTTTCTGAACATGGTTTCTCATTATGATAATGACTAAAGGATTAATTATCACCATGAGAACAGTGATAATAGCACTTTGAACTGTACTTGTCACCATGTGACACAGACTATTACTTGTTTTTTTTTAATATTTTAAGAAAGATACGTGCATTTGAAGCATTTGATTCACTTGGTGAAAGTGATACTATTAAGTTATTGGAGTTAAATGATGAGGAGACAACATTTTTAAAACACTACTTTCACACAGGCCGTCCTTTTTACAGTTTTAATTGACCAGTTAAAGCAGATAATAATTAACAGTATCAGTGTGAATGCTTATGTCAAATGGATAGTTCAATTAGGATATATGCTGGTTTCTTCTAAAACTCTCTACTGTAGCAGATAGAATGTTGTAAGGAATAATATTGCTAATTACCTTTCCAAAACAATATCCTTCACTAGCTCAAGTGCAACAGATTAGATATAAGGCATTTAATGAGAATGGCACAGCGTACTGGGTTTTAATTTTAGATTATTGGATACATGCATGGTAGGCAATGATATAATTGAGAAATGACTATATTACTAATTGATACTAATGGAGGCAAAGTGTAGATTTTTTTGGTGTCATTGTTTTTTATAGGGACTAGAAAGTGTTAAAGTAATCAAGTTAATTATGTAAATAATTATATTTTCCTTCTTTTCCTTCTAGAGCACTCCATATTTGCCACATTAAGGAATGCTGCTGAGTGATAAGCATAAAAAGTTCTGAAATACGGGGTACAGTTATTGTAGCTAGCTGCCATTCTTTGATTTATATAATGCACCCTATGGCAGCATGATTAAGATAAACACTTGACAGTCATACATGATATTGCTCCTGTTGCTGCCACTTCCTGCTTAGGTGAACTGTAGGGCAAGCTGTTTTGATCCCTTTGTACTTATGTTTCTTCTTCTGTTTACATAGGTTGTTTTAGTGCAGTAGTTTTCAAACTTTCCTGACCTAGTCACATAGTAAGAAATACATCTTACCATGCATACCAACATATTTTCATACATGTAAAACAAAAAAAAGTTTCACAAAAAATTGACCACTAAATGGATGGATTCCCCCCTGTAGTTAGAAAAACCCTGCTGACAGCACCTTGATATTAGCTCACTGTGGTGGAGGACAGTCTGAAGGAATGAATAAGTCAGAGACTGCAACTCAATAATTCTACATACAGTGCATAACAAATAATGCAAATAAATGAGAACTAAATAGGTTTTTAAGAATAATGTTGTAGTGAAACGTAAGTGTATCTCATACTGAATACAAAATATTTTAAAATACTAAAGGACCAAGCTGGGAAAGAAAGTTACTATTAGTAAATCTGATTTGAAAATCTAATAATTGGTAATGTTTGGCATATGAGTTTTTGGTAATTTTTCATATATATGTATACAGTGTCTTAGTAAAATATATATACTCTTTTATAGTGTACTTTTTCTCAAATATTATTTTATAATATGATTTTTAGTAGCTGCAAATTATAACAAATCATTATTGGGGAAAATTTCAGTTTGAGTCCTGGGGTTAAAAAGGTGTCATGACATAATAAATTTAATTGCTTAGCTGCCCTACCACAGAATGGCTTCTCCCTGGCTATGCCAGAAATCTATAACTTCCTTTTCCAAAGCATAAATGAGTGAATCCTTAAGATCTAGTATTTGTTTTTCTATGTTAAAGGTAGTAGATGGAAATATCTCAAAGTACATGGAACACTTGAATATAAAGTAAAGTAGAAGTTATTCCATATAATAGAAAGATTATAAAAGGCTAGAGAAAGAGAGGAGATTCACAAACATAAAGTTGAACCTTTGACTTACTGAGGGAAAAGGAATGTTGAATGATCTCAGATCATAACTCCTTTTCTGCATTGGAACTTTCCACAAACAGTTGTCACTGCAAATGGCCTTGGCTTCAGGATGCATTAATAATACCTGCTGTAAGACAGTAGTGAATCCATTATTGTGTATCCTCAATATAATTATTTTAAGTGATATATAATTAACTCATATCTTGTATATACCTAATAGTACTGTTCAATTAACAGGAGATGACTATATTAGTAAATCAAAGTTAATGCTTTACTGAAGACACCAAGTTTAGAATGTTACTCTCTAAGTAAGTCTTGCATGATTTATCCATTTATATTTCACTAGTGATTAGTGTATATGTCCTTGAATTGTGACGAGCTTTGCCATTAAAAACAACAACTCAGGGTCTAATGAGTAAGGAATAGTAAATTTAGTTAATTTGGTGGGTGTAAGTATTCATTTTCAGCCCAGGAAGTTTGCTCCACCGGGTGCAATCCCAGTCAGTGTTGTTGGATGTGCAGGGTAGCTTCCAGACCATGCTGTCCCTCTACTTGATTTTGGGGGCAATTTTGTCCTTTCAAATTAGACATTTAGGTGTTTCCTTCCAAATTCAAGTTTTTACTACCAGAAATAGTTTTCAAGCTCTGAAGGAATCCATGGGCCATCTGTACTATACTTCATTCTCTAATTCAGTTGTGTTTATGCTGTTCTGAAATTGTTCACTTCCTATCTGCAATAGATGTAAATTTGTTTATATTTGCAGATACAGCGTTCCAACAAGGTTGTAGATTTGAACACATGCTATAGCCCCCCTTTTATTTGTATTTGGGGGGCAATAATATATAGCCGCTAAAGGTATAGATTTTGAAAAAAGACTTCCTGAGTTTGAATCCAAGATTCACTATTTACTGCCTAGGGGATTCAGGCCTAGGCATTTCACCATCGCGTGCCTTATTTTCTGATTTACAAAAAAATGGAATATAAAATTGTACCTCTCTCATAGGGTGGTTGTCAGAAGTAGATAAATGAAATCATGTAACACGCATGCACAGTACCATTTAGTAAATATTACCTATCTCCGTATTTGTCCTTAGCATCTAACAGCATACAAAAGATAGTCATAACTGAATAAATGTTATTGGATGAATGAATACATATTATAGCTGAAATAGCTCACAGACATCTTGTTTACCCAATTACTTTATGTTGAATTTGAAGATAAAAAGAGCTTACTTTATATTCCCTAAAACCCCTAGTGTTTTATGCTACACATGATATTTAATGAGTGGGATGTGAAGAATGAAATTAGCAATAAATGTTACAAGACAAAGTGCACCCTATCCTAGAATAAAAGTCATTTATAATGATTTAATATGTATCAGTTGCAGGAAAAGTGTATCCTGCAACCATCAAAATCATCTCTCTTTCAGAAGTGATTTTAAATGTATACTGAATTGTAAATATTCATAAATATATATGAATTTATATGAACAATATGTATTGAATTTTACACATATTTTTGAAAAGTAAAACAGAAGTATGTGACTCCTGTGGACTTCAGGACTATTCACATAACTGCAATGCTATTAGAATATCTCTGAGACTCGTTCCCAGAATAATTTATTCTGGCAATGGATTAGAATCCAGAATTAAGACCTTTATATTCAGAGTGATTAGCAGTACTTAGTAGTATTAGCAGCTTGACCCTGAATTCTGTGATCTCTTCCATAGACTATGTATAGATATTTGTGTCAAGCAGTGTCTAACCAGTGTACAAAAGATATTAAATTATAGGGAACACATAATAGCGGCCATGGAGGGACTTTGCCAGTGGCACGTGCATTTGGAAGTTGATGAGGGTGGGTGGAAGCTAAGAGGATGCTGAACTTGACTCACATATTTATCACAATGTAGCAAGTTATAACTTGTTTTTGATTTTCTTAGGAATTCTTACCCAGAAAATAAAATATCCCACATTGTCTTTTAAATTTATAGTAAGAGACACATCCCTCAGAGTGTAGTCAAATAACATTGTGAGAAACTGAAGTCCACATTTGTAGTTTGAACCTGTTTTTGGTTTTGTTTTTTGTCTAACTGCTGATCCTTTTCAACTTAGGAGGAAAAGAATTTCATTTATATCACAGAGCTCAGGAATGATTACTTTAGTTAAAATCTGGAATCTATTCTTAAAGCTTGGGATAAAATCTTTTCTTAAACGAAAAGTTTTTTTTAATGTAACTGGAAGAGGCAACTAGATTTCCAGATACAAATGTTATGAAAAGATAGGTTCAATAAAATACAACTTAGCATAGGGAGAAAGAATCCGAGAAGGATGAGGTGTGGAAAAATGACATTATCTTGAATATTTCTATTGCAACCGTAATTTTTTAAAGAAGAACTAGAGTACATTTTAAATGATATATGTGAGTATGAATTATATTATTTCTGAATATTATAAACATAATGTCACTTGCTTAGATGCTACCTTTGAAAGCGATGTTGTGGTCAAAATATGTAAAACTTATTAAACTCCATATTACCTCACTCCTTAGTTAAATTATTGTGAATTTGACTAATTTGGAGCTAGAAGACAATGGAAGACTATTCATTGAAATACATTTAATTGAACTTCGGATTCAACAGCTATATTTCATTTCCCCGCACTTTCCTCTCTTCATTTTCTTATCTTCCTCATGGCTATATTTTATCATTGTCTTTCTAGCCATAATTTATTCATCCCTTTGCCCCTTTCCATTCCTCCCTTTTTTGCTTTGGCTTTCCCCTTCCTCCTTTCTCCTCTCTTTTCATCAAACCTGAATCTCCATGGTCTAACCTCTGCATCTCACGTTTCATATGTACATGAACACTAGCAAGGTCTTATAGAAAGAGAGGTGAACAAAAATCAGATAACTGTATTGCTGGTTGCTCTGTGCATAGCTATAAATTAGGTGTTAGTGTTTGCTGTAACCTGGGTATTCATCTGGATGACTAGACCCTGATTTATCCAAATATGCTTGGAATTACATGCAGGCTAAGGATATCACAGGAGGGCAGTTTCTAGAGCAGAGCATCTCCATCCTTTCTCAGTCCTCCCCACACAAGAGAAAGATACTGTTATCAATTTGGGTTTTCGTTGATCTGCAACTTTTATATAACCCAACAAATACACATATATAATATTGCTATAAATGATGTAAAGACAATGTTGGTGGAGAAACTTTATTTGTAAGGTTAGCATTTTTTTTTTTTAACAGAGAGCCAGGATTACTAGCCTTAACTATATTTTCTCTCTCTTGAAAAGCATATTCTATCTGGAAAAGATCAAAATAATGAAGTAAAGAATGACTCTTCATACATGTCAATGTCAATGCACTGTAATAAAATATATGGCTATAAAATTTTTGTTTGTGCTTTCAAAGATATCTAAGTAGAACATTATTTATCAAGGGCCACTTCAATGTAAAAGCAATTATATCTTTCAAAAAGCATCCTTTCTATATGTAAACAGAGTATATTTTATGAATTTTTGGATCACTCGTATTAACAAGACATTCTGTATTGGTGAGACCTTTATTTTTAAATTATTACTAGGTTACTTTACATTCTTTTCTTACTAAGTCTTTTTTTTTTTGACTGTGTTGGGTCTTTGCTGCTGTGCACAGGCTTTGTCTAGTTGTGGCGAGCAGGGACTGATCTTCGTTCCTGTGTGAGGGCTTCTCACTGCGGTGGCTTCTCTTGTTGAGGAGCACGGGCTCTAGGTGCACGGGCTTCAGTAGTTGTGGTGCACGGGTTTAGTTGATCCGCAGCATGTGGGATCTTCTTGGACCAGGGCTTGAACCCGTGTCCCCTGCATTGGCAGGCGAATTCTCAACCACTGCACCACCAGGGAAGCCCCTGAGTCCTTTTAATGATTGGCACTTTTCTGTACATTTTCAAAGCCTTTTCCATCACATATTTTTGCAAAGCTAATTTGTAAACTTTTAAAGATTGAGCAACTCTGGAATTTGTTTTTAAAAAGTGAGAGAAATAAATGGTTACTAGGAAGCACATTAAGAAAAAAGTATTTCCTTTAACCAAATTTAGTTTGCCTGAGTTACAAGCTTATTTCTGTGGTGGCTAATACTTGCTTGGATTTTAAAATTTGCAGTGCTTCTTCTCTTTTAAGGGTCTCTACCTTATAATTCTCTGACTTACTAGTTTCATCTTTCTACTGTTTCCATTTTTTATGAAAATAATTTGAAAGTTCAAGTGAAGGAATCTAAGTTCTTTGCTATGGGTTCTTTATAAAGAATCTATTAACAAGGTTTTCTAAATGAAGATGGAAGACATATATTTGAAAGCTACCCCCACCCACTTCTGGCCCAGTAACTTTGCGCAGGATTGGTTGGTCAAGGATGTGGAAATGCAGAGATGTCCTATCTGAAGGCTCTGTTCTCAGTTATCATTCTAAGAAAGTGGAAGTCGGCTGGAATTAGTCACCAGGCTACAATCCTTGTTGTCTTACTGCATCCACTCTTTATCGTTAATAGCAATAATAGAGCAACTCTCAGGGAGGTATGCAGCCTCATTTTTCTTGGATAAATCCTACTCCCTCTTTGCATTCTAGCCATATTGGCCTTCTTCCATTTCTTCATATCTTTTCCAACCTCAGGGCCTTTGCACTTCGAGTGCAAGAACCTTAGGGTCTTCGTTCTTTCTAGCTGGGATAATTCCTGCTTGATTTTTATTGCATTGATTGCTGTCCATTCTGTAAATCTCAGCTGAAATGTGAGCTTTCTTTGAAGACCTTTCTTAACTACCCCAATTTGGTAGGTTTTCCAAATAAACTTTCCCCTAAGAGAATCTATTTCTTCCTAGCACTTAATGCAGTTGCAATGAATGAAAAATAAAGTCTTTCTCTCCTATCTGCTTTTGCATGCCCGAGAGGTCCATCACCTCTCAAGGACTGCATCTGCCTTATTGGGCGCTATGTCCCTGGTGCCTACCTAGCACAATGCCTGGAACCTAGGAGTTGCACAGTAATTATTTGTTCAAAGGAAAAAGGAAGGAGAGACAGATTTATGAAAAATGATTATTTTTCAGTTCCTTTAGTCCGCCTTTGAAAGAACTGGTACATATAAATTATTTTTTAAATGTCCATGAGTTAATATATTTTTATAAAGTCATAATTAGATAGAGTGTCTGAAGGAGGGGTGCTAGAGTCATAATGTTATGGGGAAAGATGGTAACCTCACAGATACCACATTGGTACACAGCAATGCAGAGGAAAGTGACTCTCTGGAACCAAGGTTTCAGACACATGGAGAATCATACGTGCAATGATCTACATACACGTTTGAAATAGAATTTTGAGTTTGGTCAACAGCTGGCCTTTTGTTCATTCAACAGTTAGTAAAAGCAAACTCTATACAAAGCACTATGGAAAATCCTGCCAAGTTAGAGAACTCAAGAAAAAGTATCTTAACTGCCTGCGATCTAAAGGGCAAAACAGAATGAGGAGGGAAAAAAATGGGAAAATGAGTGAAGTGTGACACTGGAAGTATAGGCAGAGTCCTACAAGATTCCAGGGGGAATATGAGTGGAGAGCAGATATAAACTTGTGGAGGTGGGAATATTCATGGCATGTACAGAAAATGGCAAGGAGGTCAGCTGAAGCATATTCTGAAGAGCCTTGAATGCCATGCTAAGGAATTTTGAGGGCAAGGAAAACATAACTCATGTTTGTTTTATTTTTGCTTTTATTTTTCAGCAAGTTATGTTGAAGTCAACATGGAGAAGAAATTAAACAAAGCAGGGAATGAGGGAAGAGCCTATTGAAACAGTTCAGGTAAGAGTTGATCAAATTGTGTTTTGTGCTATTAGTTAGTGAATCAGATATACAAAATAGGAAATATTCCTTAGATAATTGAAATGAACACTTTCAAGTAGTTGTTTGTTGAGTATTATGAAAAGTTTACCATGACTAGTGTTTAAGAGATTTATAGAAAACTAAGATTATTAAACTGAAAGTCAAGAATTCTGCAGCCTTCAGGTTTTACTGTGTTTGTAATATAAAATGAAAATATCCTTCCATCCTTTCATTTCATCAAAGAAACAAAGATGTGAAGAAGAATTGTCTTAGCACAAACATATTTCTTTATCTTCCTTCCCTCGTCCAGGATAATAAAGACTGTGCTGCCTACAAACCCTTCCCTAGGACGATTACACATCATTCAGCTTGTGTTTAAGCAGGACTTTAAGGGCCAATCCGCTCATGAGGTGGAAAAGGCCAAGTTACAATTATCGTGAAACCTATCACTTTGAATTCCCTGAATTTTCATTCTAAAATATCAGTTACCAATCACTTGGCATGAATTGTTACTCTAAAACACAAGTTAGTAATCACTTGGCCTGAATTCAACGTATATATTCTTTTGTGTGGTGAAAAGTCACGGATATGATTGATGACCTTTAGTAATAGAGTCATAAAAAAAGTACACAGTAATTTCTATTATAAAACCCCTTTCTTAATAGTAGGTTAGGAGAATGTTTTGACAGTACATAGAAGGTATTTTAGTGTGTATTTATGTTATTCACTTGGCCAATATTTGCTCATTAGGGCTTTTTAAATAAGGACAAAGAGCATTTGAAAAGTTAATAATATTCATAATTACTGGAAAGACTGGGAAATACAGAAAGTATAAAGAGTAAAATAATATCACTTACAATCCTTCTAAACATTGATATCCTCTTCTAATTAATATTTATATTTTGGCATATTTCCTTTCAGTCATATATACATGAATATTTAATATACTTGCAATCATACAGCATACAATCTTGTCTCTATTTTGTTTCATTATCATATTGTGAGAACATCCCCAAATTATGAAAATCTGTTTGAATATCTCATTTTAATAGTCAAGTAATATTCAAAATTATGGGTGTATGGGAATTTGATATATCATCTTTTAACTGGTATTTGAGATGTTTCCAAATACTCTTGTTAATATTTGTTAATATTTTGTTAATATAATATCAGAAACAATTATTTGATATGCATCCTTCTGTATAAATCTTTCTCAAATATCTGATTATTTCCTTAAAATAAATTTCTATCAATGGAATTTTACATCAAATTAAATAATCTTTTACAAAATTCTTACTACACATTGCCCAAGAGCATTCTAGAAAGTCCGTATTAACATGTAGTCCAACCAAAAGTTTACTTAATTGAAGTTTTTATCTTTTCCTTTTCGTATTTATTTGACTATAAGCCTGTTGACCATTTTTTTGCTTATTTTATGGTTTAGTTTATTCGGTGGATTGTTAGTTAATATCCTGTTGCCTACTATTATCTTAATCTAATAGTGTTTTTATTAATAAATCCTATTTTACATTAAAATTATTATCTCCTTTTTATGGATGGAGTTATATATTTTCTAAATTATTGGTCAGAATGATCAAACTGTTCATATTTGTTTTATAGAGAATTGTATGGTTCCTACTTTGTAGTTACGTCTTAGTATATCTTGTAAAAATTTAGTGAATTTTGGTAGATTTAATAAATCTATCAAGCCCTTTGATCCTGAGTATGAATTGTAGATACAAGTAAGTCTAAATTAAATTTAAACACTAGTTAGAAATCCAATGTTGTTGAATTCCTAGAAATCGTGCAAAGTCATTGATTGCTTTTAAAGACTTTTATAAATTGACAAATGGTCTTTTTGTAAATAGGATTCACAGTGTTTCACTTTATTTTGCATTCTGTATGATAATTTACAAAACACTTTTACCTATACCACAAGTTGACTATTGGTAGCCTTCATCCAATTACAACATGCAAAAGAGTTTTACTTATCTACAAGTCGTGGCTATGGAGAAGGTTTGAAACCCAGTCAGGAATTTGGGTTGAGGGAATCTAACGTCTCCACTTTTGGCTCTGACACTGAGGAGAACACAAGGTGGGCAGAGGAAGTGTTGTTGAGCTTGACTGCAATGAGTTTACACAGTAAGACTTTCTATTGCTGACCTTGGGCAGAGTCTCCATGTAGTTGCTTATTCACTTTTGCCTATTGTTCAAGTCCCTCCCTCCACCTCCTACCCCCAGTGATGCTTCTCAAATTCCTGCATTTCCAACTGAATAACCACATAACAACCATTTAGTACTGGGTAGAAACTTTCCCTGTTAGAAGAGGTATGCATTAGCTCTCTTATTTGCAGATTATACGGGATATCTTCTGTTTGCTCCCCAGATTCACTTTCTGTCCTTCTCTGCCTGGGGGACTCACCTGTATGAATGACATCAACAGGACTTCCATTCCTCTGCTGTCCATTTGGTTTTAGCCAGTGGGTAAATGGGGGGAAAAAAAGAAGAGAGAAGTCAGGGTATTTATTCTCCTGGATAAACTCCCTGGAAGGTCTCCTGCCTTAGCTAAAGGTTACCCCTCATTGAATGATGGCCTCTTCTATGTGATTCTTGCTTTCCTCTGGTTTCAGTGAGCTTTTCCTCCATCATCTCTTCAGTTTTTGGTGTGGTAACAATGCTACCACCACTAGTCCTAGAGTCCCTAAATATTCCTTAGCAATTAGTTATTACTTAATAATTACTGATTTCCAGTTAGGTTTTTCCTCTTTTGTAAACCAGTTATATTTGTTATCTGTTACTGTGTAACAAATTACCTCAAAACTCTAAGCTTAAAACAGTAATAAACAATTTTTATCTCACAGTTTATATGGGTCAGGAATTCAGGTGTGGTTAAGCTGGGTAGATTTGAAAGACAGTTCTCCATAGTTACCTCACATTTCTGCATTTATTGAGAGAAAATCACTGATTGCCTTTATTCTAAGCTCTCTCTTCAAGTATGTTTATAGAGTGATCTGCCTTGGAAGATATTCTATCTCTCACTTAAGCAAATATAGGCATCCTTACTGTCCATTATAAAAGACTTGTAAGCTCAGGTTCCTGTCAGGTAATGCAGTCCTCTGTATGTGCAGGTGTCAGCTGGCCTTGTTCACATTGCTCTGTGGGAATTAAGACTCAAACCAGCGCAAGAAAATGCTAATACTGTGATTATTCTTCCTGCTCTGAATAATAAAGCTCTTTGTCTCTAACCCAGGAACATTGTTTCTTGTGCAAGTATCCATGAAAATGAGGCAGGCTGATGTGTTAGTTGGCAAGTAGGGTAAAATCTTAGACCCTCCGCAGTTCCTGACAGGTAGTCCTGGCTCAGGGTCTCTCGTGAGGTTGCAGTCGTGGTGTTGGCAGGGACCATAGTCATCTGAAGGCCTGACTGGAGCTGGAAGATCTGCTGCTAAGGTGGCTCACCCACATGGCTGGCAAGTTGATGCTGGCTGTTGTCAAGAGACCTCAGTTCCTTGCCACCCGGAACTCTCCATAGGCTGGTCTGAGTATCCTCCCAACATGGCAGCTAGTTTTCCCAGAGTGAATAATCCAAGAGAGTGCAAGGTGGAAGACTCAATGTCCTATGACCTGGCCTCAGATGTCACATTGCCAATTCTACCATATCCTATTGGATTCATTGGATGACACATCTGCTCAATATAAGAGGTGACTACACAAGCACAAAAATACAGTGAGGCAAAGCTCATTGTGGGCTGTCTTGTAGGCTGTGTCACATAAATCCTTCTCACAATATCCCAGTTTGTGTCTAATGTCTCTTTCTTGACTGGAAACCATGACTTAAACTTCTTTATATGTGCTCTTACCTCTTTGCCCCTTGAGGCATGTTTGTATTTGAATTTGTTGTTTACTCTCTTACTTAATCCATACAGTAAGACCCTCCTGGGGTCACTAATTCCATTTACAAGGAAACGACAAGTTAAAAATTTCAAATACTTTGGCCAAAATCTTGCAACCAGTGTGAGACTAAAGAGCCCCCCAATCTAATACTCCTTCCAATATTCAAAATGCTTTTTTAATAAGAAATGTAAAACTGAATTGAGAGTAATCATCTTGAAATCGTCTTTTGTAAACCAGATTAACATGTGGACAATGTAGGCAATGCTTAAGTGGCATAATTTAAGGAATGTGTCTATTGAAATATTTTTCTCATTCTCCTACCAAAATGTCTCTAAAATGTCTACTGTAGTAATTTTTGTTGGAGAGCCATCCAGGAATTTCTACATTTTGTCTTGATAAGGCATTACATTTTATCAGAAGAGCAATGTATTACCTTGGTCTTATGTTAATAGTTTTAGAAATTATTATTTAAAAATTTATTTATAATTAATTTTAATCCCTAAACACGTACTATCACGTAGCAGAAAGAGTACACACAAACAAATTGATTTTAGGGGGCATGGAAGCTTGAGAAAGTCCAGAGAGCTATATGGTTTTATGCAGTGGGGTTCTTGAACAGTTCAGGACTCTATTTGAAGGTGCCTGAAAGAATGACAGTAGCCACAAGAAATTCTATCCCCATCAAAAATTCAACTTGCATTGACCCTAATAACAGAAATGCACTAATAATTCACTTTTTAATGAAAGAAAAGTGAACAGTTGTACCATTCTCATTGAAACAAGCTCAGAGTACTCTGAATTACTACTTTTCTTTTAGTGAAAGTAAAGTATTAGGCGACTGCAATAGTGGTTAGAAGTATTCTGAGGTTAGAAATTATGTAAAACAGACCCTCCCCCAATTTTTCAGTAAAAATATATTTAGTTTTTGTCAACGTGTTGAAATGAAAAGTTAGCTTACGTTTATCTTTATTTTAAACTTTTTTCATTCTTTTCTTTTATCTCATTTCTATAACAGTTCTCTTTTCAGCAGCTTTCTTAACAGAAAAAGCTATGGAGTTTTCAAATTCAATAAGCAAGATTAGAAGAGAGACGTCCTTTGACCATACCTCCACCAAGGAACCTCAGATCTTAGCTTATGGGAGGTTTTTAGAGCCGTCAATCTGCTAAATCAACTGCTTTTGTATTTGCCTGGGATGCGTGCTAAGTTGTTAGTGTAAAACAGTACATTCTGGAGATTTCTCAGCCCTTTACCGTGAGGGTCAACGTATGAGTACACTCATTCCTTCAAGATATCTCAGGGGACAGAGAGAGAGAGAGAAATGAACACAATTGTACGTTACATACTTGGATCCCTTGTGTGCGACATTAAAGCCCACTTTTTTGAATGATATACTTGATATACTTCATAAAGCCCCCTAGCTGAGACAGAAACAAAATAGCCATGTTAATCCAGTCTCTGCTGCCAAAGGTGTTGTTCAGGTTCAGTATTCAGCCTCTCTGAATACTTATCTTGGCAGTTAAGCATGGATTATTCTATTAGACCACCAGATTTGGGATTGTGAGACAGACTTCAGTTGTCAGGACAGACTTCAGTAGTGGTAGAATCGCACAGATGCCTTCACAAAATGCCCCCTTCCTCTCCCTCAGCCAACTGACTCTTGGTCTTCTCTTGCCAACCGTAAATTGTTCTGAGATTGGGGCAACAAGACTAAGTAAGGCTTATATTCCATGGTTAGATGGTTAGAGACTGGCTCTCTCCCCTTCCTCCCTCCCTCTCTCCCTGCCTTCTTCTCCTCCTTTACCTCTTGCTCCTCCTCTTCTTCTTTTTCTTCTTCCTCTTTCTCCTCTTCCCTTTCTTTTTTCTTCCTCCCCTCCCCCTTCCTCCCTTGCTCCTCCTTCTCTTCCTCTTCCTCTTCCTCCCCCTCCTCTCTCTCTTTCTCTCTTTCTCTTTCCTGCTAAAGATGAACAAGAGGAGCCCCAGTTACTTTTGCCAGCCATCTTAGGACTACTAGGAGAAACAGGCATGGGACAATAAACCAGAGAGATGGGAGAATTAAGTCCACTGATGATGTCCTTAAGCCATTCTACCTGTCCGGCTTGGACATGCCCTAATGCTAGGGCAGGAAAAATCAATTTCTTCATAACTGAAGCCACTCAGAATAGGGTTTCTTTTCGATGCAGCTGAAATCATCCACTCTGACACAGAGAACACATGGAAAATAGGTTAAGCAGAGGCCTGGCATAAGTGGCCTTGTTGTCATCCTCCGAATTGGGGTAGAGGTAAGAAAGGTAGAAGTACTGAAAAATTATATCAATGTATGTCTTAGAGAGATCAGTTTGTTGGCAGTGACTGAAATAGAAAAATATGTTGGAAAAATAATCTTGGGGAAAAATTGTGCCTCTTCCATGTTTTTAGGTGAATCTGTAGTGGCAAGTTTAATATTGTCCTCTAGGAAACCACATCAGGGCCAGCCAGTAGGCCCCTGCTCTATCAGGGAGTTCTTCTCTTATCAGTTTAATATAGTATGTCTTTGAATGAGAGTTTGCCTGAAAAATAAAGAGGTGTACAATTAAATATTAGATTGAAAACTACTGTTTAGCAATAAGTCTTCATTCTTTAATTGTTTTATAGTGAACACGAGTGGCCAAGAAACCACTTATCTTGTGTCATCCATTTCCATCTACACCTGGCTCCTGGCAAGGCCATCACTGCTTATTGTTCTCATTTAGCCTGTCATCACCACCCTCTCCAGGGGAGGATGAGGAAAGAAGTATTGCCATTCCATCTCGTTGTCTTTTCTTCTCCTCTCCTATGCCACTGAGCAAGGACTATCCAACTTTTTCAACATTCAACATGGATCTTTAACCCACTTGTGTAGTCAGGTTATTGTTTCCTCCAGGGAAGAATTGGGCTCTAAGATTTCAGTTTGCATTACACTGTTAGAAAAAAAATGTACCGTTCATATTTTTATGATTACCAGTTATTTGTCTTTTGTTGTTGTTGTTGTTTTTGTGGTACGCGGGCCTCTGACTGTTGCGGCCTCTTGCGTTGCGGAGCATAGGCTCCGGACGCGCAGGCTCAGCGGCCATGGCTCACGGGCCCAGCCGCTCCGCGGCATGTGGGATCTTCCCGGACCCGGGCACAAACGCGTGTCCCCTGCATCGGCAGGCGGACTCTCAACCACTGTGCCACCAGGGAAGCCCAGTTATTTGTCTTTTGTTGCTTATTTTGCCTCTAAGAAGTTTATGTATGTATGTATTTATTTGCTTACATATTTTTGTGAGACTAGGTGAATAGCAGTTGTTTTTTGGATCCAATCAAAATATATTGATTTCCCTGTTTAAATCAGCAAATTCTCTGCCTAAATATGGTAATTGTAGCAGAAGCATCAACAGCAACCTTCAGAGAGAGAACAACAAAATATTTTTTTAATCAATCCAGGATTTTTATTTATAACTCAATTGCTTTGGTAAAATATCTACTGGCAAAGCTGAACCTAAATAGCATTTCAGATGCATCCTAAACAGCTCGCCTGAAGACTGAAGCACACTCTGCTTATATACTTTCTGAAATCTATCTATATTTTATTTTGTCTTGGAAAAAGATTAAAGAATAGAATTATATTAGAACTGGTGGAGGCATGATCCATGCCCCCTTGATTATATTGAAACATTAAAATGTCATCAGCATGTTAATTTTGTCATCTCAACTGCACGAGATTTATTCAGCACTTCTATCTATTACATTACTCGGGAAACACAATTTATTCTGATTGTGGAAATGTCATAGGCAGCGACTAAAAACATCTGGAATTCTTAGTTTAGAAAGAATGCCTGGTTTCAATAATGCTATTTCGAAATTAATTTTATCTATGAAGAAGGCTGGAATCAAACATTTTTAAATTATTCAAATTGAAATATTCATTTGGCTCACCAATTTTAACTGACAGATCAAAAATCAAAGAAAGAAAAAAATTGAGACTAAGGAAGTATTATTCTTTAATGGTTGGGGAAATAAGATGGTCTCCAATGAAAGTCTAATTTCAGAAAAATACAGTGACGTGGTTTTTTTGTTTGTTTGTTTTTCCTCTTCATTATAGCAAGAGAGGCTTGACTAAGTCTGTGACACATCTAGGAAGCAGATGCAAGGGGGGGGAGACGGGTAATTAATCCCAGGAAGACAAAAGACACAAAGTTGTCATAATGGCACAAGGAAACATGATTTTTGCTTTTATGTTTCATGTTTTCCTTTATAAAAATCTGTAAATAGAGTACGTTTCTTGCTACTTCTGAGGTGAAAGCCACTCCCCTGATAAGAAATTGTATGTGGGGTACAGGGTGAGGAAAGAAGCAAAGGTTGGTTGGTGATAATTTAGGGATTTTTCTTAGTAAATATATCCATAATTTATTATCTGAGAAACCCAAGTCCTGAAAGCTCTGAAAGCTCTGAAAGCTGAAATAAATGCCCCATTAGGTAGCAAAAACTGACCTGACCTAATGTGAGGCTATTTACATTCTTTAACTCATTTACCCGAATATTCATAATTTCACTGCAGAATCACTAATGTGATCAAATACAAGGTGCTGCTCCAGACCTCATATAGAATTTGTAATTCCTTACTAAAATTTGAAAAACTCTGAGTTTCAAAACATATCTGGTCAGAAAAGTTTCAGATAAAGGGATTATGGATCTGTAGTAAATTCTAGAGATTTCCCCCTTCTCCCACCACTACCCCCACCCAAACAGGTTGTTTCCAACTTGTCTGGGCCTGACTTAAAAGTGTACTGGCTGTGAGCGTTATTTGAAACACCTGTACTCAAGTCTTAGCAAAATTTCACTTCAGGTTCCACATTTAGCAGTAAATTATTTTGGCAAACTGCATGGAAAATAAATATATTATTATGCTTTTTGGGGAGATATATTTAGATTTACAGAAAAGTTGCAAAGGTAGTACAGTGAATGCCCATATACCATCACAGAAGTGTTAGTCTCTTTCACTAACACTTCTTTGCTAATTTAAAGAAGCTGGTGTCACATATAGTAGGGTACTCAAATATCTTTTGTTTGGCTAATCAAGTTGTTCTCTTTTTAGTAAGTCCCTTATTAGGCTCTGTGCATTGCTTACATTTGTGACCTTTAATTCTTACAGCAAGTATGTGAAGTGGATATTATATTTGCACAGTTTAGAGTGGAAAAATGTCAATTCAGGGAAGAATACTAGTTTACCTGAAGCAACAGCCCTTAATAGAGAACTAGAACTGGGTGACTGACTTAGATCTGAGTGGCTCTAAAGCACAAGTTCTTTTCAAAGTACACTGTCCTCTTCAGCTCCTGCCTTGTTGCTTGGCCCCTTGTCAGCAGAATTTGTCTTCCTCTCTAAAGTTCACAAATAGTCTTCTGGCTGAAGCTACACCCTCCCTCACTTCCTCAGGGCTGGAGGCTGCTTTTTAAAAAACATGTTCTCTCCTTTTATCTGGAGGAACAAGCTGTAAAATACCCTTAGGAAACCACTTAAGGGGCTAAAAGTAAGAATGGTTGTGAGACTATTGCAGTTTTTTGTTTTGCTTTAACACAGTGGCTTTGTTTATGTCACTCAAAGGCGTGGTGAGAACAGAAAGGAGAGAAATTCTTCTCAGAGCAGCTAGAAGTGGAGCTGAGGTAAATAAATCTCTCCTCAGAACTTCTACCTCACTGAATCCCTTCTTCTACACTCAGTTCAGCTCCCACCCTCGTTTGAGGGATACCTGGAAGGCAAGGACTGTTTAAGGAAGATGTGTATGTGCATTCTGAGTTAAAAAATCTACAAGTATTTGTCAATAAATATGTCATTATACTTGGTTAAACAGTTCATAGTCATCATAGTTACCCTCTTTTAAATCCCCCAAAGATCTCATATGAAAACGTCATACAGCAATTCCCAAATGAAATGTGTGTAGTCATGATATCACTAGAGTACATGTGAAATCAGTTGATAGTATTTCTACTGTAGAAATTGAAAGGTATTCTTATAATATCTGCAGATGAATTCCACTTGAATATCTCCAATATGTTTGTATTTCATCCTGTATTAATTAAAGCAACATTGATCAAAGGAGGTGTTTCTGATCTGTAAGTAGCTCTGAAGCTCCTTCCATCTTCTGCTTCTGTGTCTTCAACACATGGTTTCCAAGGTCACCATAGCAAGGCAAAGTATGTGAGAATCACATTGCAGGGGGCGTCATTCTTAAATGTGGCTTATATAAGTTCTTCCCATACTGCATTGGCCATATGGGAACCGTGATTTATATGGTACCCAGAAGGAAAAAGAAAATGGTATGCTGGAGAGCTCACTAGTCTCTGCTGTGTTTAATCAAGTTAAAACAAATTCTCATTTTATTCAAAATTTCTCTCTGGCTCTAGTTCTATAAAATAAAATCTCTCAATTTTTCCTCCATCCTTTATTCAGATTTCTCCTTTCTTCTTTTTTCCCAATCTCTCTCTAAACTTTCTCTTGCTTTACTTCAGTTTTCTTCGCTACTACCCCCAAGTCATTGGGTTAGCCAGCAGTCCTCTTTCTGCTGTGTCAACAACCCCACTTCCTGGTTCTGCCACAGCTGCCCTGTCAGTTTTCCATACCTGGCCAATCCAATCTTCTGCTCACCCCACTTTTGTTCCACATGGAAAATACCACCGCTACCACCACCAGAATCTAATTGGTCCTTAGTAACCTGTTTCTGACCCCTGCCTAACCCTAATAATGCCATTTGGCTGTCACTGACTTGTGTTCAGTTTACTTTTTCTTTCCTTGTGGCAAATATTTCAAACCTTTATAATTTCCTTCGTTTATTTATCCCTACCTGCCTTAACTCAAAAGATTGAAAAAGAAAAAAAAATTACATGCCATATTCCCCACTTTCTACCTCTGACCAAGTGTATGTGTGTGGCCCTGCTTTGTTTCCCAGGGCTCTTCTGCTCAGACTGCTCCTGGTCCTTGCTTCATTCTTTATCTCTTCTCCTTTCTCCATTTGCTCCTTCTCTCCATCCTCTTGCTCCTAATTCCCTTTGTTTTTCCCTCTGTGGAGGCAAACTTTGATTCATCCTTCAAACTGCACATGAAATACTATTTTAGTCTGCTCAGGCTGCTATAACAAAACACCACAGACTGGGTGACGTGAACAAAGAAATTCATTTTTTCCCACATTTCTAGAGACTGGGAAGTCCATGATGAAAGTGCCAGCAAGCTAGGCTTCATTATGAGACCTCTTCTCTTGAATTCTATCTATCCATCATTCCATCTATCTATCCATCATTCCATCTCACTATGTCCTTATAGGATCTCTTCTTCGTGTGCCAAGGAGAGAGAGAGAGAGAGAGAGAGAGAGAAAACAAGGTCTCTGGTGTCTCTTCTTAAAAGGGCACTAATCCTATAGGATCAGGGTCCCAGCTTTGTGATCACATTTAACCTTATGTACTTCCACAAATCCTATAGGATCAGGGTCCCAGCCTTGTGACTGCATTTAACCTTATGTACTTCCACAAATCCTATAGGATCAGGGTCCCAGCCTTGTGATCTCATTTAACCTTACTTCTTTACAGGCTCCATCTCTAGCTACAGCCACATTAGAAGGCTGCCTCATCATTGTTTACAGTTTCATCATAATAACTAATTGACTCCAGCCACACAAATATGACCCTTGAAAATAATGTGTCACATTTAAACCTATCTTCACATGTTCAACTTCAACATATGAATTTTGGAAAGACACAAACACTCAGTCCATAACAATCATCTTCATCCTCACCTTAACAGTGAAGCATTCTTTGAAATGACCCAGGCTGAATCTGTGTCCATATCAATTTGAATAGTGTGTTACACCATCACGATTCTTTTTAAAGTAAATTTCTTATATATCCTGTCTGAACCATGAGCTACAGAAAGAAATCATATCTTAGTCATCTTTATGTCATGTCCATTACCTAGCACAGAGTCTGTACCAGAGTAGGTGCTTAATAGCTATTTTTGATTAAACCACAAGATCCTGAAAGGTCACCTACATGACCAAAGAAAGATTAAATTATGATGCATATATTTTAATAGCAAGATGATGTATTTAATTTGAATTATTTTGGAATTGATTCCCTACTTATGGCATTTATTCATTCTTCAGTGGAATACTTAATTCAACTCAGTTCTATGATCATTTGGAGAAAATACCTTTTCCAAATATCAGATTGAATACATGTATAAATTCCTCAAGAACTGAAATAGAAAGATTAAAATATGTGCATTCCATTGAGGTTGTGTATCCCAAAAGGCTACTAACATAAAACTACTGCTAGAACCGGAAGCTTATCATGAACTGATAACAGTATCTAGAGTTACAGCTATTTCTTTCAAGAGGTCTGGATAGTTCAAGCACGTTTTAAGGCCTGGAAGCTCTATTCTTTCATTGTCATTTTTTTTTTTTAGTCCTGGCTTGATTCAAGTATTTTTTTCCACCAATTACATCTTGGAATTGTAGATTAGACTTTTTTTTAGCTTCCTGTTTGTGATTATTCTTACTAGTTCATCAACTCCACAGTTGTCAGAAAGCCATTTTCACATGAAATTTAATTTCTGCAATGAAAGTTGAAAAATTATCTTGTCTCATCAATGAGGAAAACTCTACCACATTTCCCCACCCCTGTTTTCTGTAAGAGCAAAGTCTCTTGAGTTATCTCTATAAAATATTTATAGAGATATTTATCTCTATGAAAAATATTTTCATATTTTAATTTTATGAATAAAATAAAATATATCATAATTTATATTTTATTTTTCAGACAAAATATTTATCTCTATGAAATATTTTTCATTGTTCTGGCAGTGATCTGGCTCTATCCCTTGATAGGAAATTGGGCATGTGTGGCTAGTCATCCAGGGGAATATGTTTACCAGTGAATTATCTTCCAAGGTTTTGACACCACCATCAGTTATGCCAGATGCAAATCATTTACTCTCTGTCAGTTCAAATACACAGTCTTGTTTGGATGGCTTAAATCTATGCTGGCACCAAAATACAGCAATCAATATTGCTCAACTTCTGAGTTGAAAGCATAGACAAATGTATACAGCGCCAAAACATGGAAATAATACTATGTAGGCTGAATTTTGCTAAGTGTTACTTAATGTTAGCATAGCATGAGATTTTCAAAGGAATAGTGACATTTCCTATTGAAGAAAATGAATGTTCTTCTACAATGGTAGACGTAATTCTTTGACATGGAGTTTTAAGATGACTGTCATGTTCTATATGGCCCACAACCCTGCCAGATCTCATAAAGTCAAAAAATGAAGTTTTGGATGAATACCTCAGGGAAATGCCAAACTAAATTCTGGAATTTGGGGATTTAATAATAATGGCTTCAGTGTGGCAGTATTTCATAGAGTTTAGCGTCATTTTTACAGACCATGAACTCGTGGATTAATAGCCTCAAGAGTAAAAAAGATTTGATTAATTTTTCTTTATTCTTTTCTACTTATGAATCAAGGCAAATCATGATACAAAATAGACTGAAGAACCGTTTATTTCTTAGCTTTTGGCATGAAGACAACTGAAGTAAATAGAGCTGACCCATATTTTCACTTAATAGGTACAATTTATATTTGTACAAAATAAAAGCAGAATTTAATAAAATATCCTTGCAGAGAAGAGTAAGATTAAGATCACATATTACTGAGCTAAAAAACCTAGATTTGAGTATTAGTTCCACCACTTAATGGCAATATTGGCCTTTCGAAGCCTAAATTTTGTAATCTATAGAATAGAAAAGGTATTGCCTAACTTATAAAGATGATGTATTGATTTAAAATGTGAAGTATAAACATATATGTATGTATGTTTATGACAACTGGCAATTGTCATAAGCATACATGAAGCTATAAGGACCTTAACTGAGCTGTGCAATCATGATAATCAGTTGGCTGTTAAAAGGAAAATAAAAAAGGAACACTGCCTTTTTGTGGATGGAACAAATCTTATCTAATATTTTTTGGTCTTTCTTGACTTGGACCTTTTCTTCCCAGTGAGATTTAAGTTGTGTTAAGTAATCACTCCTACTTAAAATTTTTCTCAGAGGCAAGACTTCAAGAACATCCTGAAATCCAGCAATAGAAAATATTTGTGTTACTTAAATCTTTTCCTATGCTTTGGTACAAGGTGGTGAAACAAAATCAATAAATGACCATGGAATTATGTCAAAATCCATATATTTATGATGTAAGACCATTCTGCTTTTCCTTGGTCAAGATAGTACTGCTATAGTCACTTACCTACCAGGACAGTGGCTCTCAACCAGGGGAGATTTCCTCCTCCAGGAACATTTGGCACTGTCTGGAGACATTTTTGATTTTCATGACTGTGCATGGTGAAGGGGTGCTACCAGTATCTAATGGATACAGACTAAGGATGCTGCTAAACATCCTACAATACAAAAGACAGCATCTACAATAAAGAATTATCTGGTCCTAAATGTCAATATTGCTTCTCTTGAGAAACTCACCTCTATTAGACATATGATATAGAGGTGAATGTTCTCATTTCAGATCTAGTATAAGTCTGATTTAAAGATGCTAGAATATATTTGAGCACATTTGCAGCATCATACACAGGTGACACATTTTAGGAGGAACCCACACATAAATTATCACTTCCTACAGACAATGAACACACAGCATGAGAAGTTAAAGCATTCTAATTTGAGCACATGGGGTATAATATTTTGTAACTTAATTATTCCTGGTATGAGAGGAACATCATACACCTATCGATAGATTATTTTCTGTAACCAATTAGTTCTTAGATTATCCATAAGTAGGTTTTGCTTTTTAATGCATTTTTTCATTGGAACTAATAGAACAAATATTTTCTAAATTGAGCCTTGACTTATATCATTTAGTAAGTTGAAACTAGAGAGGATCAAGGGATCCATCTATCTCTTCATTTGACAACTGAGAACACTGGGAGATAAAGAGTCTGAGCAACTTTCCCAAGGTTGCAAAGTTTGTTGTATGCAGAGTCAGGGCCATATTTCCAGTCCAGTCAATTAATTAACAGTATTTTTAACACTATTGTTCATTATAAATACGTTTAAGTTTATTACACCTTATTCGTTGAACTGTCTTTGTTCCTCTCCACCACCCAACTCACACTTACATTTCTTTTTGTGTGATTTTTTTCCCTCTTAATTTCTTTCAGGGCAGTGGAGCCAACAGTATGAAACCTTAATTTGATACCTTTCCCAAAAGCCTTTCCATAGTCTTTTATGCCAAATCAGACTCCCACAGATTTAAGAGGTGTGGAAAAGCTAGATTAAGCTGTCTCGGGTTGGCTAATCTTCCATTTGGTCAGAGTGTGAAGGGGTCTATGCCACAGAGTTCCTCCATCACCCGAGGAAAAGCTCTTCTCAATTATGCTGGTTTAACTTACAGGGACTTTAGTGATCCACAAAACAAGTGAAATTTAAGATACACATCTTAAGCTCAGTTTGTAAAGGCCTGTGCTTTCAATAACAAAACTCACAGTGACAGTGATGTATGGTTTTCTTTATGAGACCTGAAAACTGATGGATATGTGATCTTATAAATGCTTAGACAAACTAATGCACATAATTATATTTTCCATTTGAAGTCTATTGCTAGGCATTCTAATACAATATCATTAGTTGAAATGGCCACGATGATACAGCTTGGGCAGTTTGTCACAGTAATTACAGGGTGATTATTTTTGACTGGAATAAAGATTTCAGTTTTAGTGTGGTGGAAAGCACCATCACAAATTACAAACAGTCTTGGAAAATAATAAAACTTTAAGATTTTAATGCATTTTGCAGCATCATTCTAAACTAATTTCTCACTAAAGAAGATGTCCATAAATTGGCTAAATAAATTATTTTTAAAGTGATTAAAATATGGCTTTGCCAAAAGGATCCCACTTATCTCATTAATGGTTCCTATGTATAAAAATGTCAACATTAGATAAAATTTGAGTGTGGTAAATAAGGCTTATGTCATAATTAACAACCTTTAAAGAAAGGATTTTTTTTTTAAGCAGACACAAAAGTATGGCATTTATCTTCACTATTTTCAGAATGGTTGATTAAAGTAGACAGTGTCCTAACATCTGTATTGAAAACTATATTAATCAATTGATTAATCATGCAACATTAATCAAAAGCCTCCCTAAGTGTTTTAGTATCTGAGCAGCTCTTAGTATTTTCTATCAGATCCCTTTTAAGGTGTCCATTAAAAAGATTAAATTTGGGTGGTAAATACTGAGGGGTTGTGGAACTTGTGGCTTCTCACTGGAAGGTCATAGCCACCGCTCATTAGTGCTACTTTTAATGGGATAAGAAGCAAAAGTTTTGAATATGTGACTGAATCAATTAATCAGTTCTGCAGTTGACTCATTCTAGTAAGCAGTTTAGTATTTGCCGAATCGGCACCATGGCCATCTGGCTGATTTGTCCTCCGTGGGTTGGCTTAAACCAAAGAATACTTTTTACTTAAGAGTTTAAATGGAATAGCCAATACACTGATGCAGCAACTGCTATTCAATAAGTTGGTTTGTAGAAACTAGTTAAAAGTCAGCCTTTATTATTAAGAATGTATTTAAATGATCTAAGTTGTCCTGTACAATGAGTGTAAAACTTTCTATTGCTGGAGTGGATTGTTCACAATCGAATGAATTATTTTGGTGTTTAGTGAGATTCAGTTGAACCTCATAGTGCATTCTCAAGCTTACTAATCAACTGTAAATTTCAAGGTTGGTGATTTACAATTGGTTAGTTCTTAGATTTCCAAATACTTTTAAATGTAAGATTAGTTAGGCAAATGTGTACAGTAAATGTGTAGAATGTCCATATCAAATACAAACAGAAAATCACTCAGTACAGTTCAGAGGAGGAAGTTACAGTTAGCCAATAAATAAAATTATTTGTCATATTTTCAGAAGGCACTTCTCTGTTATATTTTGTGTCCTCTATCTTTCTAATTCTAAAAAGCAACGCTTTTCTCTATACCCGTTTATTTAGCTGGTTTAACAATATGAAAATAGTAGTAGTCTCTGCAAACTGTTTTGATCTTACAATCCTTTTTGTTTACTTGATGGAGAACGGTTGATTTTCATTCTACCATTGACTAAATGATCATAATGACATTCAATGGAATTATTTTTTTTCTAGAAAAAATTTTGCCAGCTTTTCAAACAGAATCCAAACCTATAGGCATTTAAAAACATGGTATGTCCCATCTGTTTATCCCTGCTGTTGCATAAGGAAAGATTATGCAGACAAGACTGTTCTCAGGGTTTGTGCAAGGGACTTTATGATTTGGGCAGTGTCTGGCTATTGCTGCTTTTTCAGCAAAATGATTAGGTGGCAGTTTTAAAATTTGCAAATATGTCCTGAAGCTTCAACAATAGAAACACATATCTAATTTAGTTATCTAAACTAAATTTAAATGTATGCTGAATATCTTCAGTTTCAAATGATGCTTTTTCTTTTCTTTGCCAGTTGCTCAGAGTGAAAATAGATATTTTATTGTAAACGATCCAGTGAGGCTCATCTACAAAAAGATGATGGTTGGGAGACAAAGTAATGTCTCATCCCTGCATTCCTCTTGAATAAAGTTGTCTGCAGAGGAAAGGCATCTACTACAAAACAGTTACCTTTATAATGAATTGTTCAATCACAGAATTTCTAAAGAAATACTTTTAAAGTAGATTTTTATTTAGCAGTTAGTACTACAGACAGAGAAAATTTAGATAATTCATTTCACTTCCCAAAGTTGATCAAACAAGTGCATTACTTTCTTATTCTTCTGAGTTCTTTGTTATCAGCAGAATAGCACTTAAAAGAAACTTACAGAATACATCTAATTATGATAAGGTATTGTAAAAAATTGGCTTCCGTTAGCACACACAATCTGCATTATAATTCTGAATGTGTGTTTTGGTATAAAGTATCAGAATAATATTCTTAGTTGATTAATACTTCGAGCTATTCAGGTACCCACCAAATGCTATAAACCTTTATTTCAGTCCATTACCAAATAATTACATGAAAAATAAACATGTCTAAAAATAATCAGAAATAGATTTGGTTACATCTCTGTGTATATATTGTTTCATATTTGAGTTATATTTTCATTTTGCTATTGATGTGAAGCTTGGTTGCCTTCAGCGGGAAAGGAAATATAATCTGCATAATTCCCATTAGTTCTTCATTGGGCAAATGCATTTTGATATTCTATAGTAGGTTGGTTTGTGGCTAATCATTTTTGTACTTAGCAGCAGGTGTTACTGCTATATTGAAAAAATAGTACACATTTTAGAAATTATGGGTATAATTCATAATTATGGGTATAATTAATTGAATTTATAATTTCAGTATCCATCAGCTCATTAGATAAACTCATTGGAAGCACAGGAAATACAATTAGTTGCTAATAAGATCGTTGTTTTGTTACCTAGGTTAACTTTTGTACTATTCAGAAAGCATTTAGAGAGAGATTCATTTTTGATGTTGCTCTTGTGATGTGAAAAAACTACATAAAAATCATATACTCGGAAGGAACTTTGTTTACTGTATCTTGCTTTGGGGTAACTTTTTAGAAAGGGCACTGCTATGAACAGACGAAAGCATTATATGTTGGAAACATTTTGGTTTATGGGCTTTGGCTAAGATTTAAATGTTAAGCATTTTGATTTGAAGGTTCATTTAAAAGTAGATTTCTCTGGTTTTCAAAGTGATAACCCCTTAATAGAATTAAAAATAGCACAACTTTATGGTTGCAAGTGTGAACTGCTAGTGATTTGTGAGTAAAAACACCTTTGTTCTTTATCCTACTCCTCAGACCTTTAGGAGTGTGATCTATGAAAGTCACAGAACCACTTGTTTCTTCATTTTTAAGAAAAGTGATATGACAGATGTATTTGTCTAACAGTTATGTGTGACGAGCAAATGAGATAAAGGGATTGACATCACTTTGAAACTGTCAATTGTCAAAGAAATGTAAATTTGTATTATTGCTGTGTTATTAATCAGGGCCTTTATGTCACAGTTAGAGTACTGCTCACTCAGCTAAAGGCTCCATTTCTGAAATCATATTGCCTAAGTTTTTCAGAACTTTTCTACTTTGTAGACTTGATCAAATGACTCAATTGATCTGTACCTCATTTTCCTCATTTGTAAAATAGATAATAATAATAATACTTAAATCCTAAGGTTATTGGGAGGACTAAGTTAATACAAAGAAAGCTCTGAGAACACAAGACAAAAAAGCTATTTTTATTGCTTTTGCTGTTGCTGTTGTTACTATTAGCTTGTAATCCAGCTATAAATGAGTGACCATATTCTGTTCCATTCAACTTCTTGTGATGTAAGCTTGAGCCAGTGACAGGAAGAAGACTGTGAAAATGGGCTCCCCAAATATGTTTTCAAAGCATAATTCTTATTTATATACATAATACTTAACTATTTTTTCAATAATAGAGGTCTCAAAAAACAACTGGAAATGTGAAGTAAAATTTGTTTTCTTCCAAAAAATATATAATTTTCCCTCTAAACATTCAGTGAGTAGATTTATTTCCTGGGCAATAACTTACTTTTTAATTAGGACAATTCTAAACATGTGGCTCATATCTATAAATGAAAGTGAACTTTTTCTATGAAAGGTTCTGATTATAGTTAAAACCATACTCTATAGACAAGGTGGGTGGACCAAGAAAAGTGGGACTTGGTTGACGGGTGATTCTGATTAAATGTAGTCACTTCATTAGCTATTGATGTCTAGTCTATCCACAGATAGACTGGGATTACCTGACTTTCTGCTGAGATAGAGAATACAGCAATCTATTGATAGTTTACTATAGGTACCCATGGAATTTATCTTCCCACTACTTAATTCTGCTAATAGCCTCTGACCAAAGGCATGGCCTTCTTTTTTCACTGTGGTTCTTTATATTTTCTTCAATTTCAACTTTAAATGATCATTTTCATTTCATTAAATGATTCATTTTCAACATTAAGTGATCTGAAATTTCTTAAGGCTTAAAATCAGGGATAATGGAAGAGAGTGCTCTTATGTTAAAGATGTTTTTTCTCCTAAATGAACTTTCTTTTGCTAGGAATTTGTACATTCAATGTACTTGAGCCTGGATAGAGTTGATGGTTCTCTGGGAGTTAAACTTCCCAGGAGTATAAAAAAAAAAATCACATTTCAGCTTTCCACTGGAAAATAAACCTAACTTTTATTTCCAGTTCTAAATAATGGAAGATTTTTTTTAAAATATGGATTTAGTTTCATTCTTGAAAGCCCACCCCCCATATCTATTGAGTAAAAAAGAAGGGAGGAATTAGAACAGTGGACAATGTAATTGGTCAAGTGATTGTGGCTACGAGTAAATAAGACAAGAAAATAACTACCTCTTTGAAAATATACAGGGAAAGCTACTGTCTAGTTTTCAACAAGTGAGAAGAAAAACTTCACTTTTCTGGGAACTTATAAGTGTTTCTTTCACTGAATCAAGGATGAGGAGGAAACATGAAATTCTAAAATATTATTCATTTAATTAGGTTGCAGTGGATAGTTACTAGGCTTTATCTGTTAAGATTTAGAAATAAAAACGTTTAGAAAGCTATAGTCATAATACTGTGTTTACTTTATTTATTCTAATATCTGAAATATTTAAAAATATTTCTAAAATGTTCTTCACTGAGTTTGTAAACGCACAGCAAACTGTAGATACGTAAAAACATTTTCCAAAATCTCTTCTGCAACATCTTTATACTCAGCTTAGAGAAAAGACAGCTTATCATTTTTATTTATTTTTTAGTGTAAAAATGTCAAAAATTGTTCTAAGAAGAAATTTTCTCTTTTTATTGGGACACAAAATAGTTTATTTAAACAAAAACCAGATAAATTTTACAATGCTAATTCTTAGGAATTTCTAAGCAGTTAAGAATGAAGTTTATGTTCTCAATGACTGCAACTATAATTCAATTATATATTATTTTTATTCCGTGAACATTTTTTTTATTACCAACTGTTGGAAAAAAGTTATTAGTGGTCATTGTTCAGTTGTGTGTTTCACATGTAAGGTATCCTGTATAATTTTCCTAACAACCCTATTAATTGGAAGCAATATCTACATTTTACCCAGACTTACATTTAGCAGTTCTGTTTATCAAATACGTATCATCTGATTCCAGAATCCTTGCTCTTGTCCCTCTTAGCCCTTATGCTATATTACAAAATAAACAAATAAATACATAAACTGTTGTGAAAATTTTAGTTTCCTTGTGAAACTCATTAGTTTTATTGCAGGTTTTTATTGAGTGAAATTCTATCTATGACTGTTTCCTCTCTTCCTCCAAATTGTGTCACCTTGTCTTCAAATGTACTCAACACAATGTGATTTACCTATTAAAAGGTGTATATGTTACTTCTGGATGGAAAGAAAAATTTTACTTTGTATGCTTTAGTCTAAGGGAAATCCTAAGGAAAATATATGTGTAAGTCATTTTATTCAATTAAATATTTTGGTTATTAGGATTTTAAAAAATTCTTATGCTCTACCTGCTCTGTTTTCACGTACAATTGCAAATTAAATCTTATTTCTGTATAGCTTGATAGAAACATTGAGGTGTCTTTCTTCTTGTATTTTTTATTGTTTAAATAATGATAACTACAAACCACCAATTAAATGAGATTATTACGGCTGAATTGAGGAATGCAAAGATATTCCATTGTAAGCCATAATTCTCTTATCAACATTCTTTTACTACTGTTTATTTGTTTTTAATTGAAACATGTAAAATGAAATTTGCAAAGAAATACCATCATTTTAACAGCAGCCTGGAGCCTACCTGTGACAGTGTCAGCAGCCAAATCTTGCTTAGTTCTGATCCCAGTCTACTAAACCTTTGAAAGTTTACTTGTTAATTATTGCCAAGTAAAATTTTAATTTGTTCCAAAATTGCACGGTGAATATGGTTATTACAATTAAGTTTATATTAGAAATTGGCACTAGAGGGAGCTAAGTAATTGTATCATTTATGTGTTTAGGGGGAAATAGAACATTCATTTAAAAACTTGTATTTTTTTCAGGACCTGCTGATTTTACAAATATGGCAGCTATGCCTCAGCAAATTATAAGCAATAATGAATTACTTAATTTTCTTTAGTGAAAACTGCTATGCTAAGATTATTAAATTACTGGATTTCTATTTAGTGAAAGTAGCTACCAGTCAGTAAATTAGGATTTCTAGGACTCTTTGGGGAAAGGGATTATTATTACTATTATCCATGTTTTATCATTATTTTGGTCCTAACAGAATTAAAATACTCATAGTACCGTGTTAAAATACAATATTTTGTTCCCAAACTTATAGTTTGATAATAAAATGACCTTACTGAATAGGATCTCAGTGCAGATTAGAAAACAATTTTACCCTTATGGAATATTCTAGGAATTTATTTGGTTTGATTACTTTGAACGGCTGATTCAGTTTAACAACTGTATCCTTCCCTAGCAATCATAGATTACCATGAGTTGAGTAAAATTGTGCTATCTCCTATGTTTATACGTACCTGTAAGATGAACCAAAGTCTGCTGAGGTGTGTAAAGCTAAAAGCTGCAGGATGTTTTATTTACGTAAATTAAAGAGCTAAAGAACAAATATATAATTCTATACCTTTTGTTGGTTGAGTCCCAGGAAACACTACATTTGAAAACAGCTTATATAAAGTCAATATTGTGGGGAAAGCAAATAGGAAATTTTATTCTCCCCATCACATCACGTAGGCAGTCACTGCCAAAAAGGCACCCATTTTATATGTCCTTTTAAATGAGCATGTCCTCTTACAGATGATGTATGTGGGAAGTTGTTCTTTTTTTTCACGGTCTTATGAAGGAAGAATATGGTTTAAATGTTAAAATTAAATGAGGTTGCATTCGCATTCCATTCTACTCTGAAAATACAATGATGTGGAAAATATTGAAAATAAAACCCTGATCTTTTATGAATCTCTTAGCTAATTTTTAGTTATAGATTTGAATTGATATACCCGTGTTCAAAGGGAAGTTTCTTGCTTTTTTCTCTTGCTCCAAATGAGGAAACCCTCTGACTTTACCTATGCATAGGTTTAGTTTTAATATAAAAGTGAATTCCAGGGAAAATAAATGTACAAAGTAGAAAAAATTACAGCCAGGCGTATTTGATAAGCCACAGAAATGATTTCTTCCGGTTTGCTTCCTGTATTTTTCTTATGAAGATGAAACGTTCCTTAAATTCTATATTTTATTTTTACAGTTTGAATAATTAGCATATTATCTGTCTCAAAGGAATGTTATAATCAAGGTTAGCCTTACAGAAGAGGTTAGCAAGTGGTATTTCAAAGACAGGATTTGGGAGAGAAAGGCGGCTTGTATATTCAATGCAACTAGGCCATTTTCAGATCTCTAAATTAGTGTTTGACAAACTTTAACATACATGCTAATTATCTGAGGATTTCTCAAAATGCAGATTCCAATTCAGAAGATCTGGGTTCTGCATTTTAAAGAAGTTTCCCGTTACTGTCTGTAGACCACAGTTTGTATAGCAATAGTCTTCCCTTTTTTATATCGTGATACGTGTGGCTCTGACTTAAAATAAAAATTTAGAGCAAAAGATAAGCAGGAGTATAGAACAAAATCATGGCCCTGATCCTGGAAACCTGAGATGCCAACTATAGTGGTTCTTACTTTTCGTGTGCCATGTTAGATGCCCAGCACTGACCTCATACAGGAGCAGTAATTCTGCAGTCATGGGGCGGTCTGCAATCATTTACATTGTCTAGCTGCAAACCTTCTTTGATTCCACAATGTGTAGGAGATACCATAATGTTATGTTTTAAGAATTTAAATAGCTTTAAATTTTCTCTTCGGTATAGATAAATCCATTTCATAGAGAAGTGTGTGAGATCTAGGGAAACAACATGGCATAGCAAACAAAACTTTGATATGGAATCAAGATTCATCTGGATTCTGACTCCAGCTCTGCCACTCATTTATTTATGTAACCTTAAGAATTTTATTTAACATTATTCATTATTGGTAAAATGCAGATAAATATCTACCTCCTAGGTTTGTTGTCTTGCTTAAATTCTGTCATTTTTGATTTGCTTGGCTTTGATCACTGAGCATCTACGATTTTGGTATATTTTATTTAGAGTAGACTATAAACACCCTAAGATCTGAGACCATATCATATCATATATATTTTAATTCATTATTTTATATCCCTATCACCTCGAACCGTGTCATATACACTGGTGATTTTCAAGAAAATATTCTCTGATAAACTACTTTTGAAAGTCATATGGCATCCATATACACACCTAATAGACTTCTTTACCCTCCCAGCAACACTTCTCTTTAACCCACCAATCTCCAGTCATGTCAAGCATTATACAATTCTTCAAACTCAAGTTTTCCCAGAACTGAGAAAATGTCCTTCTCAAGTCTATTTTCTTCTTGTACCTTAGTTATCCATTCATACGTTCTCTCCTCAGAGAGGCCTTTTCTGATTTTCTTATCTAAATTATTTTCCCACCATGAGTTATTTGCTATTTTATTTTAGTATCTTGAATATTCTCCTCAAAATGCTAATTTTAATAATTAGTAAATAGCAAGAGTATATACATATTTTTTTTCAATGTCTATTTCTATTTTATATGCCAGTATACCCGTAGAACCCAATATGATGCATCGCACATGCTTGTACTCTATAAAATTTGCTCCATGAACAAATGTGGCTAAGGTTGTTTCTAGATTGAATGACTGGGGAATGCTCTTAACTAATCGAGACATTTGAGAAAACATAGCTTTCTTTAGTTGAAAATAATTAGATTAATTTGAATAGATGTACATTGAGATAAAGTGAGTAATTAAGAAAGATGACTCCTAGACTTTTAAAAAGTTAGTCTATAGCACTGGAGAGAAAAAAATGGGAATGGAGGTTGCAATCTGGATAACAGAATCTATGGTTTTATGGAACTATTATTTGAGCAAAACAAGTTGATGTGATTTTTCAACCAGAGTATCTTCTCAGCCTTACACTATTTATTTAGCACTTACTTATTCATTTGACTGCTTGGGTTTCTCAACTTTAATTCTATGAGCTTCATGAGGAGTTACAACGAGAAGTTTTTAGGTCATATTGCAAAAGAAGCAGAGAACCGCAGATCTTGACTTTGGGGGCATTGTAATAAAGATGTACAAGTGCTAAAGGAAGATTTTCAAGAGGTCAAAAAGTATGACTTGTGCAGATATAAAGACAGCACATGGCAAAGATTTTGTTCAGCTCATAATTAATGAAGGAACCAGTAAAATGTTGAAACTGGTTCAAAAACTATTTGAGAAGTTAGATATAAAGTAACACTATGATACATTTGCAGATTACATACAAAACTGGCTTATTAATGTCTTCCAGGGAATTATACATTTGGGGTTTCCTGTTCCACCAGACAGGAATTATTTGCATATCTCTAGATAACAATGTACAAGTTGACTTCTGCTCCTAAAGAATTATAAAACAGTCAGTCAATACAAAGTCAAATAATCTGATTTAGAATTCCATCAAAAAGAATAAAATAATAGGAATAAATTTAACCAAGAAGGTGAAAGACCTGTAAATTGGGAACTACAGACATGAATGAAAGAAATTGAAGAAAACACAAATAAATGGGAAGATATTCCATACTCATAGATTAGAAGAATTAATATTCTTAAAATGTCTATAGTATCCAAAGCAATCTACAGATTCAATGCAATCCCTATCAAAAAGTCAATGGGACATTTTTCACACAACAAAAAATCTTAAAATTTATATTGAAAAAAAACTTGAGTAGCCAAGGCAGTCTTGAGAAGAAGAATAAAGCTGGAGACATTGTGCTTCCTGATTTCAAAATATATTACAAAGCTATAATAACTAAACAGTATGGTGTTGGCATAAATTCAGACACATAGATCAATGGAACAGAATAGAGAACTCAAAAATAAACCCACACATAGATGGGCAGTCAATATACTACAAAGGAGCCAAGAATATATAATGGGGCAAAGACAGTCTCTTCAGTAAATGGTGTTTGGGAACATTGGACAGCCACATGAAAAAGAATGCAACTAGACCACTATCTTACACCATACACAAAAAATTAACTCAAAATGGATTAAAGGCTTGAATGTAAGATTGAAATCATCAAGAAAACTATCAAGAAAATGAAAAGGCAATCTACTGAATGGGAGAAAATATTTCCAACTCATTTATCTGATAAGGGGCTAATATCTAAAATATATAAAGAACTCATATAACTTAATACAGAAACAATCCAGTTAACCAATAGGCAGATCTGAATAGACATTTTTCCAAAGAAGATATACAGATGGCTAACAGGTACATGAAAAGATGCTCTACACTATTAATCATCAGGGAAGTGCAAATCAAAACCACATTTAAGATATTACCTCAAACCTGTTAGAATGACTATTATCAAAAAGTCTAAGTGTTGGCAAGGATGGGGAGAAAAGGGGATTCTCCTGTACTGTTGGTGGGAATGCAAATTGGCAGTCACTATGGAAAACAGTATGGAGGTTCCTCAAAAATTGAAAACTGGGCTTCCTTGGTGGCACAGTGGTTGAGAGTCTGCTGCAGAGCCTGAGTGTCTGGAGCCTGAGCTCCACAACGGGAGAGGCCACAACAGTGAGAGGCCCGTGTACCGCAAAAAAAAAAAAAAAAAAAATTGAAAACTAGAACTACCATATGATCCAGAAATCCCACTTCTAGGTATTTATCCAAAGAAAACAAAAACACTAATTCAAAAAAATATATGCATCCACATGTTCATTGCATCATTATTTACAATAGCCAAGCTATGGAAACAATCTAATTGTCCACCAGTGGGTGAATGGATAAAGAAATTGTGATATATATATATATATATCTCAATGGAATATATTAATGGAATATTGTTTAACCACAAAAAAAGAATGAAATCTTGCCATTGCAACAACATGGAGGGATTTTAAGGGCATTATGCTAAGTGAAAAGTCAGGCAGAAAACCAAATACTGCATGATCTCTCTTATATGTGGGATCTATATCTGTATCTGTAACTATAGCTATATAAAGTAAGCTCATAGATACAAAGAACAGATTGGTAGTTGTCAAAGGAGAGAAGTGGAGGGTGGGAGAAATGGGTGAGCTGTTTTTGTTTTTGTTAAATTGAGTTTTTTTTTTTTAAGTGAGATGACTTAGGAACTCATTAGGAATGCAGATCTCAGGCTGCACCTCAGACTCACCAAATCCATATTTTGTAAGATCCCCAGGTGATTCATATGTATATTAAAGTTTGAGACTGACTGGTATATTAAAAAGAAAAAATGACAGCAACAAAAAACTTCATTGGATCCTGGTTAGGAAAAAAATTTAAAAAACAGATGTAAGAGACATCACAATCCAAAAAACAAAAAATCCTAGAATGGGTTATGTTTTCCTATATGTTGTACTAGCTAAGATGTTGTTCAAGTAAAAGGCAACAAGCAGATGTTTTCAACAATAAATAACTCCAGGGAGACTATACCCATGTCTCCTTGAAAAAAGTGACTTGACAATGAAATCCTGCCGAATAAGAGTTGAATAATAATAAGGGACATGGGAAGGAAGAACTATGTTTAAAAGATGAATGTATACAAATAGAGCAGAGTAAGAGGGTAAGAAATGCTGTGGTGGGGTACTTAATGAAGTCTATGCTGACATGGTGACATATAGAGCAGAAACCTTCATGAAGTGAGGGAGTATGCTATAGACATATCTGGGCAATGAGTTTTCAAGTCAGTTTTTAAAGAAAATATTACAGACATCAGGAAAAGCTTCCACCCTTGCTATCTGTACCTTATGAAAAATAAATGAAATTAAAAGTCAAGCTCAGCACAGCACCAGCATAGCACATAAGGGTATATGTGTGCATATATGTGCATTGCCTATTTTCGATTTGGGGGATAATTTTTCTGACATGGTAAGGAGAAGAGTAAGTGTCACAAATAGAAATAAACTCCGTGGGGCTTCCCTGGTGGCACAGTGGTTGAGAGTCCGCCTGCTGATGCAGGGGACATGGGTTCGTGCCCCGGTCCGGGAAGATCCCACATGCCGCGGAGCGGCTGGGCCCGTGAGCCATGGCCGCTGAGCCTGCACGTCCGGAACCAGTGCTCCGCAACGGGAGAGGCCACAACAGTGAGAGGCCCGCATACCGCAAAAAAAGAAAGAAAAAAAAAGAAACTCCGTGTGTGTGTGTGAAAAAGAGAGATGTTAATAATGATCATTTGCTGCTAACACTACCACCAAACCACTATAGTATGACCTACAATTTAGATTTTTGGAAT
Organism: Lagenorhynchus albirostris; assembly: GCF_949774975.1. Classification (NCBI taxonomy): domain Eukaryota; kingdom Metazoa; phylum Chordata; class Mammalia; order Artiodactyla; family Delphinidae; genus Lagenorhynchus; species Lagenorhynchus albirostris. The sequence goes on from NC_083100.1 coordinate 83,381,399, forward strand.
TCGGTATTTCTATAACTTCAAGAAAATAAGCAAACCAGACATAATGGACCAAAGCACTGGAAAAAAAAAATTGAAAGCAAATGGAATGTGTCTTTACACTTAAACTCTAGGTAATAGACATAATGTAGATTTTTCCCAAAATAGATCTAAGATCGAGTATTTATGAAGAAATTTTGTGAAATCTATCTAGAGGCTCCAGCATACCCTTATTTAATTTTCCTTTAAGATGAAAAATACTTCAAAATAGAATCACCTACATTAAAACACTGTTGATAATCCAAGGTCTTTTTTGTTGTTATTTCAGTTATTGCTCTTTAGGCAGCTGAACTAGGTTGTTTCTTTAATGAGAAATTGTTGACAGTCTCATAGGGTGATGCAGCATATATTACTTAACATAGTATGTCTAGAATAATAGGTGCCATTTAGTGAGTTCTTGACACGGTGACAGAGTTCTAATGCAGTGTATGTCTAATGTATACAATAAGAACTTTGAGGTAGATAATATTTTACAGATAGAAATCCAAGGTTTATAGAGAATTAAGTAATTGGCAGAAGACCCCATGATCATTAAATGGTGGGACCAGTATCTAGCCCAGTCTAATTGAAGCTGTGGTCCAGTCTTTAACCATGACCTTTTTTATCCTTAAAACACAGTTGACCCTTGAACAAAATGGGCTTGAGCTGCATGGGTTTACTTACAGACAGATTGCTTTCAATAAATATGTGTCGTACAACACGATCCAAGGTTGGTTGAATTTGCAGTTGCTGAACTGTGGATACGGAAGGCCATCTTTGGGACTTGAGCATTCTCTGATTTTGGTATCTGCAGCGGGTCCTGGAATGCCCGTGGATAATGAGGGAAGGTTTTCTATGGGTACTTTGTCTTCAGGGACTTCTAAGCATCAGTGGGTTTTTTTTACGGACTACGTGATTTTTCTATAGGAATTTAGTAATAGTAATAACAATATTAATATAGCTACTACTTATTAAGCATTAACTGTTATCTAATAGTTTTATCCCATGTAATTTTAAACAAATTTCCTATGGCAAGCATTATTATTCTAACCTTATGCTTTGGGAAATTGAAGTTCAAACAAATGTCCAGAATTGCCAATTATGTGGCCAGATCCGTCTGACTCTCCAGTCCTAATCTACCTCTGTTGTGAGCACTGCTGTTGCTCAACATTTAAGAGTATCCATTTCAAAGACATAACTCTGGGATAAATTTCAAAAGAGCCCCTTTCTCTAGATCCCAGAAGCATGCTCTAATTTTTGTCCTTGTCATTGAGATGGGAATGTAGGGATTGTTACTGACTGCTTGACAATATTCCTGCTCTCCTCCTTGGAGTCACCTTCATGGCTGCTCAGTCTAGCCTAACCATATTTGTAGATGTGGATGGTACTCTTGATATAGGAGGGGAACTGATTTTCTCGCCAGCTTTTCTCTATTAGTCTTCTTGTTTATATTCTTATTCTTATTATTTATATTTATCCTATATTTATAATTCCAATTTAGACCATCAATATTCTTATATCCCCTCCTACTAAGAAGAAAATCTTCTAAGATTGGCTCAGAAAACATTTGAGCAGTGCACCAAAATATGGTATTCAAAAGTCTGTTTCCAGAAGGATGGATAAATGGATACATACATGGTAAAACGAATACCATAAAGAATCTATATGTTAAATAAAGAATTCTTATGCGTGCATACTGCAAAAATTTTCAACTTTTCTATGTTTGAATACTTTCATCATAAAAAGACTGGGAAAAAATATCTACCTTCTATGAACTTGCAGCTAATTTATTATGTGTTGTCATTCTCTCTCTGATAGACTGGAAGCTCCATGAGGGCAGGTATCTTTGTGTCGTTTGTTCAGAGATGTGTCCCAAATGCCTAAAACAGGGCCTGGAACATGGTAGCCCCTTAATAAATATTTGCTTAGTGAAAGGGTTTACTGAGAAAAACTGTAATGAAAACTTAAAGATTGTTTGTGGTAAAATGACCACGCACTGGGATTAAAGTCTTTTAACAAGAAGGTAGCACAGAGGGATAAAAGGATAAACCCATCCCCTAAATTTTCAGCTGAATATTTATCATCAAATAAAAAACAATCAAATAGGTGAAAAATGTACAATTTTTTAAGCTTTGTTTTGGGACACTACGTAATGTAATCATTGCATTGGGGGTGGGGGAGGAAAAGAGTAAAGACTATCTAAAATGTCAAGATCCTTCAAATAGGTCTCCTCTCTGTGCATGGATTAAATAAGAATCTGAGACTCAATCTTATAATTTAATTATTTCTCCTCCTGGGGTTTCCCAGAGAGAGAGTGTGCAGAACTGAACCAACCCATTCATAGACCAATAGACCACCAGTGAGTACAGAAAACTTCAGTACTCCCCTACGGTGAAGGAGAAATCCACCATACCAGGAGGGAGCACAGAAATATTTGAGTTTCCAATGGAAATGCAAATCTAAGAAAGATAGCTAGTAAAGGCAGTTATTTTTTTTCTCTTCAATAGATTATCTCACCCCCAGAGGTGAAAATATTCCCGTCTCAGGATGATGCAGCCTGTAAATTGGGAATTGCTGAGAAGTGAACACCTTTCCTACTTCCATAGAATGTGCAGTGGGAACAACTGCTCATCTGGATCCTCTAACAGGAGCCAGACAACCACCAGGGAGAGACAGATTAGGTCACAATAGCCAGTTTTTTTCAGAAGTTGCAAATAAGTGAAAAGAGAGGTCTTGTATGGACATGTGCGAGGGGTGGTGGTATAGCCCACCTCTTCCTCAGTGTTGCTTTCTTTAGGCATGTCAGCAGTATTCCCAGAAGTGTATGCAGGTTTGTGCTCCCTCTGATACTTTCATTACCATTATTGGTGTCTATTGACTAGACTGCAAACTAGAATAATTTTCAAACATATTATTGTGGAAATTTCCAAGCAAACACAAAAATATTGAGATTGGTATAAGAAAATCTCATGGAGAAAAACCATTGTCCATATGTACAGGCTGCTAAGTTAACCATAATTTCCATTTTATTAAATATTAAATAAATCAGTCACTCATTCTTATCACCTGTCTTTCATCTGAAAATTGAACCAAACTTCTTCTACTTTCCTTTTTCTAAATTATTTTCCTTTAATCTACATGTCCATGATCCTGTGCTTTACACCCTGGAATCTGTCCTGATAAGCTGGCCAATTTCATTGTCCTCAAATACTACCTCGGTCTACAAAAACAAAATTCACTGAGTAAATTTGAAGATCTATTTGGCTTTATTCAATGATTCATGAATGGGGCAGCATCCCACCTGGCATATAGAAAGGAGCTCCAAGGAGCTGTATAAAATGGCAGACTTTTATAGGCAGAAGGAGGCAGAGCAAGGAAGTTATTTTAGCAAAGAATGGATTGTTTCAGGCAAGGTCACCTTCCTTTGTGGGGAAGGCGGGGTCTGTCAGACAGATTACCTCACTAGTGCTGCGCAGGTAATTTCAGATTCACATTCTTGGGGGGGCCCAAAACTGCAAATTAGGTCATGTATTAAGCCTTGATTTGCTGATGTTGGACTTAGCACAGGTAACTCCATTTTGGCCTGTTATTTCTTTTTCTTTTTTTTTTTTTTAATATAATTAAACCACTTTCTAAATTTCAAAGTCTCTAAACTATCAAACAAGTTTTCCTTCTTCACTCGGGTTGATTTTCTTACTACCTTATTAACATACTAATATCCATTTATGCTCAGAGACTCTCAGACATGTTTCTGTAACATGAAAATTTCTTTCACTCTCACCTCACATACCCACATTCAAACCATGCAAAAATCCACCCCACTTCCATGTAGTCCAAGCAGACATTCCTGATCATAGTGACCTCACTCTGAATTCCTAAGTATTGTCTATGCTAAATATGATGATATAATGTGACACTATAGCTTGTATTTGTCCTAATGTTTTAATATGTGTTCACTTCATATTTTCTGTGGAGGCATCAGGTCTGTGAGTTCATGGCAGATGTCTTATATTTCTTCTAAAACTATGAATCCTAATTATGGCTCCCATCAGACTCACATAGGAACTTTATACAAAACAAAACAAAGAAAAACAGAACTTCCCAATATACTATCAGATTTACTCAACATGGAGCCTGAGAATGTATATATTTCATAGTTTTCCAGGTAATTCATTATACCTATTCCAGTATTGATTCAAGGACCAACATTTGGGATTCTCTGTTGCAGAGAACATGGTTAGACTGAGCATATAAAAATATCTAGTCCAGACATATTATCAATAATTTACTGAATTCACAGGTTTTGTGGTCAAACATTAGCCACCTTTATAATATTACCTGAATGTGCTTATAGGAACTACAGAATTAAGCTGACTTGTTAAACTAGTGCAAAACACTCAAACATATTTATCTAAATTATAATATCATCATCATCAGTATAATTCTTTGATGATAACTCAGAGAAAGTCATATGATCCAGTTATTTTAATTTCTTCTTCTATTTAATATATCTTGTTTAGTAAGAATCCATAGAACATACTGTCATTAATTCACTATATAGTTTTTAAACATCATCTGTAATCTAGCTCTAAAATTAAATATGTGGATTACAGTTCTGTTTGGCATGCATAGTGTTTATTTTTTAATTTGAATAAGTTCATGCTTGTAAATATGGAATTTTTATATAAAATATGTTGATTTCTAGATTCTCTTAAAAATGAAAAGGTATGAAAATACTTAGCATTTTCACATGACAGCAATTGGCTGAAGCTGAGTAATATGTGTCCTCTTTGAATATGGCAGAAAATTGGCAAGCTTTCCCCAGACCTCTCATTCCCTGTTTTCTTACACACTTATGTTACTTGTCTGGTCATTTGAACATGCACTTCCTGCTCTTATGTATTATAAAATATACAAGGAGTTTTAATAAAGTGGAGTAATAATAGCTTCACTAGATTTTCAAAATTGACCAGAACATGAGCAGGAAATCACAATGTATGATTTTGTATAATTTTGCTATCTATCAGAATACCAGTTAAAGTATATCTATACCTAAATATATCTCTTTAAAGCAGTAAGAGAAAGAAAGAATTCAACTCCTTTGTCCATGCCAGTCCCCAGAGGAGAATGACATTGCAAGATATCAATTAGACCATGGTAACCAGTAGGTAGAATCAATATATTCCAAAGGGTCACACACTTACATGCTGCCCTTTTCTTTCTCTTGCTTCCTTTATGAAGTTGGTTAAGTAAATTGAGAGAGGGAGTCTTGTTTGGGTTTTGGGACAATTGATGAATCATGATCATCAGGCCTTGACCAGGCTAATAATAAAATAAAAATATCTCTATCATTTTGCTATGATTTTTTAAGTGTATAGCCCTAGCAGTCACTTCCATTTAGGAGGATTGATTGGAAGAATAGGGCTTAGGCCTTCCTGCATCATCCATCCAAATGCCATAAAATGTTATCTTAATCTATCATGTTCCTTCCCAACTTGTAGGATTCAGTAAGAAGTACTACTATCTATATACCCATTCATGGCACCAAAATCTTGAGTATAATAATCAAAAAGTTGCTTCCAATGACCCTATAAGGTCATGACAGTTGCTATAAAATGGAACTTTATGAGGTTGACAAAATTATATATTGAAAAAAATGGACCCTAAACTCTCCTTCAATTTATATTTATATATAGTCATTCATTTTTGTTTTGTTATAAATTCTCACTTTCTCATCACTAAAGATCATCTAAGACAAAAAAAAAAAGAGTATGTCAGGGTAAAATCTAAGTGATCTTTTGTTTTATGCCATTCTGTGGCATCTGGGCTGCAATACCTGCTTCTTGCATTAAGAGCCTTATTACTAATTGAGAAAATGCCCTAGGCTTTGCTTATGCACTTGCTCAAAGAACAGTATTTTATTATTAGGTCTTTAATAGATTGATTTCTATGCCACATTTCCTTTCTTTTAATATTCTGTGCAAAATTGTGACTTCCTCCATTACAAATAAGAGAAAATTGAGAACTGTTTTGGCTCTCTGTCTCTTTTTCTCCCAAGACACATCGCTGTTTGCTACTCTATTCTCTTTGCCATTTATCAGAATTCTCCTCTGAGCTGTGGCAAAGGGAGGGTCATTTAAACATCATTCTTCGGGAAGAATGAACTGCTGTTTGGGCACTGTCAGGGCACTGTCCTTGTAAAACATTATAAATCTCATGAGCAGTAATTTAAGAGAGCTCATGGATATTATCACACCCAATGCTGTGAAGGGTAACAGTGCTCAGTAAGTGCTTATTAAATGAATCAGTGAATGCATGAATGTGGTTCCTTGAAATGACAGAGTTTTGTTTACATATCTAAAGTAGGATCTGATTCAATAAGAAAACATTGATGTTCAAACACTGGTATGTATTTAAAACAATACCTTAATTACAAAAAACATAAAATTCCACATAGAGATTTGTTTAGCAGTTCTAGAATACTCCTTAGTGTTGCTAGAATTTTAGAGTCTGTTTCATTCCTTTCTAGAAATTTGACCTCAGGACAATGTAGGAAAGAGTTTGCTCAAAGTTGTTTGTTTTTACTGTTGTTTCACATTAACTTAAAAAATATAGAATAATAAGATGATTTTAAGAAATATGACTTAATTTATAAGAATTTAGATTTTATTCTATTTGTATGATAATGTAGGGCCTATCATTAATGACATTTCTCTAAACATTCCCCAGACTTGAGACTAATTTTGGTAGTCAAAGCTAAATAATTTTTTAATTGATATTTAAAGATGAGGGGGGGAAACTATTTTGTACCTTTACCCATTGATAATCTCTGATAACATTTAATGCATATTCTTATAGAAATTTACTTTTTCCAATTTAAGCTATATTTCAATATTTCTGCTTCTTATTTCACATAAAAAGAAACAGTCTAATATTTGCATGACATAAAGATGCAGAGCTATAAGGGGTCAAGTTCTTGTGCTGTAGATGCATTAGCCTTCCTCAATTTTGTCTGGTTGCAGTCTCTGATAATTTGGGAGCTCTGTTCGATGATCAGTTTGGAGATATGTTCCATTAAGAATCACAAAGTGTGAGAATCCGAATAAACTTCAAAGTCACTTTCACCAACCCCGCATTTTACAGAGAATAAATGAGTGTCAGAGAAGTTAAATGATTTGTGCAATATGATCTAACTAGTTAGTTATAGAGTTGAGAATAGACTAGATCATAAATGATTTTGATCTTATGATTATCTTATGATACTTAGAATTGAATTATAAATAATTGTTCCAAAAATCACTCATGTTTAGTTTTTATTTGATAGAAATTTGGCATTTATTGCAACATCAATGAAAATTCTGTGAATATACAGAGTCAAAAGAGAAATAAATCTAATGCATTTTTTTTCTTAAGAAGTACAGTTGAATGTTAAAGAAAGATTACTGTCATTAGCTAATTTTGCAACTGTATAGGCCAAAGAAATCTATAACAACAGAACTTTGAAGCATGAATGATGTGGAAGAGTTATGGATATTAATTCAGTCTTTCTATGTGGTGTTCAGTGAAATATTAAGCTTTAGAGTCTGTGTGGGAGTGTATCTAAATATAGTTGTTATTTTGCATTTTTATTCTGCAGTTTCTCAGACATATTCATGGCAGAGAGGAGGGAAAAAACACGTCAGCCATAAAGCCATGATTCTCAGTAGAAGGCTGAGAGGTCATTTCTTCACAGCCAAAGCACAGCATAGCTAGAAATAAACACTCTGCTTGGTTCTGTTCTGATTTGGTCTTCCCAGCTCTCCTATCTTTTCTGGGCTGATCTGGGTAGTTTCAAAAGTATATTTTTCCAGAGATACCAACTTTCATGAAAAATTCTTACAGTAACTAATTAGTTTGACTGTAAATTGCGAATTGGTCCACTCTCTATCAGTCCTGTCAACAACCTGAGATGCTGATAGGATGATAGAGATCGATATTAAAAGCTTTAGATTCAACATTGGAAACCTTTGACCCCAAAATTTATGCTTGACCCAAGAGTAAGTTCTGTTTGGCAGATACACCATTTTAAAGTTTTAAAATTTTTACTGTTTTTAGGCAAATCTGTGTATTCTTTAGTTCATCATTCCTCATTGTCTTTCACAACATATTGGTTTTATTTGCCTGATACAACCACTGCTTAGATGAACCACATCTATCCAAAGTTGTATAACATAGAATCATAGAATTTCAAATATGGGAATAACTTGAGGTCATCCAAATTAAGCCTTGCTTTTTTTAGATAAATAAATGGGCCCAGAGCAATGAAGTAGTTTATAGAAGATGAGACATGAGTAAGAGAAAAGAGGAAACTAACATTTGTAGTGAGCCTGAAATATTCCAGGTAGAGAGCTGGACACAACTCACATCATCACATTTAATTCTGATATTTATCGATGGAAAAAAATGATGCTTATGTTATATTTACACAGTTAAGGAAAAAAAGAAAAAATAATGCAGACTTGAGAGTCAAATAGTGGTCAGTCTGACCTAAAACACATAGTCTTCCAAACAGATCCAAACTCCTGCTTCAGTTCTCATTGAGCTTTCAACCATATCCTGTTGCCAATCAGTTAGGCAGATGATTTGGAATAACTAATTATGCTTGCAGTCTTAAAAATGCACCCATCTGGTAAACTTGCCACATGTTTGCCTTGGATATTTTTGCTTAAAATGCAGGAACATTCCAGAAGGAATCCCAAACTGAAATGTATCTCCTTTCCTGTGTTCTCATCCTGTTTTCAAATATGCCATCTAAAGGTAGTAAAATATAATGATAAAAAGGTAGATATACCATTTTCATCTGGATTAGATTTCTCTGTGGCACTTATTAGCTTCTGGATTCAGGAGGTTATAGGGCTCCACTATTTGAAGGCTACATGGGAAGTTCCTCATTGCCTCATCTTCTTGATCATCTCAGCACATCTGGCTTCCTGGTGTACTTGGGTCCTATCGACCTAATATAAGTCTGAAGAATACCAAAGTCACTTGCTAACTCACAGCAGCAACAGTTTTTGCTTATACAAGTTTTCTCAGCGTTCACACAGAACCATAACAATTCCTGAGGCTTTTTTTACCTAGGCCTCACACCATTTGATGATAGACAGCTTAACACAAAAAGAGGAAAGCAAATTTTAAAGACCTCTCCCTCTTTGTGTGTCTGTGTATGTTAGGAGGTTGTCAGGCAGAATGCTTAGCAAATGATTTATTAAACTTAAGACAAAAATGAAAGTCTACCAGCCAGTCATACTAGTCACCTTTGGAATGGATATTAGACTGACTTGTAATTTCCCTAAAGATATGTCTAGAAGGTTCATCAGAATCACTTATGAATCATACTTATTATTTAATACAATGGAGGAAAGATTTATTATCTGTTGGGTTTTGAAATATATCCAGTAAAACTTGATGCTAGTTGGACTAGACTTGTGAAAGGAGCTATTAATGGGAGACGAACTGGTCAGTAGAACCACACATATGAAGTGTATTATGAGGGTCTCAGGAGACAGATCAACCTGGATCACAGAACTCAAATATACAGCAGGAAATGTTTTTTAAATAAAAAGCACTGGGGAGCTTGTTAGCTTAAACATAAATTTAAAACTCTTGACTGAAACTACTGAACATTCATAAATCCTTTTGGAAATGATAGCTTCACATCATTCTTTTCAGCTACACAGATGCAGAAGAGGGATACTTGTTCACAAATATGCATAATTATTTTGACATGTCATTGGTATTTTACTTTATGTAGTATATGTATATTTAATCCATAATGATGTATAAATCAAACTGTGATTTTAGTACAAGGAGTTTTAGAATACTTAATTTTGTAATATAAATAAGTGCACATACATATACACACACACACACACCAAGTGATCCAAGCTGCTTTGTAAATTAAGGCTTTTAGTGAGAGGCATCGATATCAGCCTCATTAGTAGGTAAATGTGGCACCTATGTAGTACCAGTTTGGCCTATATCCTTTGTCCTATTCTGGCATTCATCTGATCTCTCTTATTCATGGTCATTAGCAACTGAGTTAGTGTTTTTCCCCTGGAGTCTGTGTCAGGCTTGGTGGAAAGCTGCTACTTGCTTCTGTTCTATAGAGTAAGAAGCTAAAGGAGAAATCCAAGAGGTGGGCTTGAGGAAACGTCAAATTTGTATCTGGGTAGATTTTCTAGGTGATTTCTCCTTCTGATGGAATTGGCAGAAAAGGCAATCTGGGTAAAGCCTAATTGGTTAGAAAACTGTGACACTGGGTAAATTAGATGATTAAAAGTCAATGGTGGAAGAGAGAGCTTAGAAAAAATTTTGAATTCATAAAGGGGTAGGCATGCAGCTTTTGGAGAAATATCTCCATCCTCAGAGTATCATGGAGGGAGCTGTTAAAGCCACTGGCCTGGCATGATGATTTATTCACAGTAGGGTAGGTCATTAGAAAAGTGAAGCATGCCACTAGATTAAGAATGGCGGGTAGGTTTTGTCTTAGCTGCCAAGTTTAGTTGATTTGTAGTGGCTGCCTGGAGAGATGTGGACAAAAAGACTCTAAGACCTTATCTAAACCCAGCAGTTGAGTGTCCTGTGATTGATTACTGATGTCTGCATGGGCACAGAAATGTGAGTTATTGACATAGACCAGGTAATGTTTCTTTCATCTTTGTACCATGTATACTTCTGGAATTGGATAGTTGAATGGATCCACATCTGAGTAATGGAAGTTTAGCTCATCATTCAAACACCTTAATCAGTGACTAATAAAACTCCAGAATTTTTACAACTCTAACAATTGGTTGGTCCAAATAGTTCAAGATGATACAATAGGTTTCTTAAACATGATTTGGTGGTACAGGTGTGTGGTATCTAAGAGCACCAGGAACCTGATATTCAGCATTTTTCTTTAGTATGTACACAAAACCCAAGTTTGAAAATGTGGGCCTGGAATTTTGGGTAAGATTCAGATCAAAGAATACTAACATGAGGCAGATGTATATTCTTTGAAAAGAATATATCAGTTATGAGAACATGAATATGCTGTGGGTAATAGTCCTATGAACTGGGCTTCAGCACGTAGGCACAGATAGCTCCTCAGCAGAATTCCAAAAAGGCAAATGAGTATGATTTGTCGATTGTCAGTTTAGAGCACTAGGTAGGACAGCAAAGGTCTGCAATGGGGCATCACAGTAGGGTCAGCCTAACAGGAAGGAGGACAAAACAATAAGCCTTGCTGTATTGGGGATTAAGCATGAGGAATGGACTTTGAGTCTGCTTTAAACAGCACCAAAGCCTGGATTGGCCTGATGACTGGGATATAAATGAACCACTAAATAGGGAAATCAGGAGGCCTTGATATAAGAATATTTGATAAAGTCAGGACAGGGGAATAAAGAGAGAGTGTGGCGAACTTGATTTTCTTTTATGTGAAGTTAGATAGTTGGCGTTTCAGTGTTTATCCATGTAACAGGTTTTCCCTCTTAAAATTCAGTGTTTGCTGGGAAATGTATTAGATTGTGAGCAGACATACCTTACTATGAATGAGTCTGTTAGATGCTTTCCTATGTATAGACTTTTTGCAAATGGCAAGAAAGCTCCTAGAAGCTGGGAAGAAAGACATAAAAGGACCAGCTTGGGCAAAATGAAAGCTGGAAGTAGGAGGATCCACGAAGACAGGGAAATAGATCTTTTATTTTTTTAATTTATATTTGGTTTTATTTTTTTTTTTTACTATTTTTTATTTTACTATTTTTTTTCTATTTTTTTTTTTACTATTTTTTTAACACCTTTATTGGAATGTAATTGCTTTACATTGTTGTGTTAGTTTCTGTTGTATAACCAAGTGAATCAGCTATATGTATACATATATCCTCATATACCCTCCCTCTTGCGTCTCCCTCCCACCCTCCCTATCCCACTCCTCTAGGTGGTCACAGAGCTCCGAGCTGGTCTCCCTGTGCTATGCAGCTGCTTCCCACTAGCTATCTATTTTACATTTGGTAGTGTATATATGCCCATGCCACTCTCTCACTTCATCCCAGCTTACCCATCCCCCTCCCTGTGCCCTCAAGTCCCTTCTCTACGTCTGCGTCTTTATTCCTGTCCTGCCCCTAGGTTCTTCAGAACCATTTTTTTTTTTTAGATTCCATATATATGTGTTAGCATATGGTGTTTTTTTCTCTTTCTGACTCACTTTACTCTGTATGACAGACTCTAGGTCCATCCACCTCACTACAAATAACTCAGTTTCGTTTGATTTTATGGCTGAGTAATATTCCATTGTATATATGTGCCACATCTTCTTTATCCATTCATCTGTCAGTGGACACTTAGGTTGCTTCCATGTCCTGGCTATTGTAAATAGAGCTGCAATGAACATTGTGATACATGACTCTTTTTGAATTATGGTTTTCTCAGGGTATATGCCCAGTAGTGGGACTGCTGCATCATATGGTAGTTCTATTTTTAGTTTTTGAAGGAACCTCCATACTGTTCTCCATAGTGGCTGAACCAATTTACATTCCCACCAACAGTGCAAGAGGGTTCCCTTTTCTCCACACCCTCTCCAGCATTTATTGTTTGTAGAGTTTTTGATGATGGCCATTCTGACTGGTGTGAAGTGACACCTCATTTTAGTTTTGATTTGCATTTCTCTAATGATTAGTGATGTTGAGCATCCTTTCATGTGTTTGTTGGCAATCTGTATATCTTCGTTGGAGAAATGTCTATTTAGGTTTTCTGCCCATTTTTGGATTAGGTTGTTTGCTTTTTTGATATTGAGCTGCATGCGCTGCTTGATACTTTGGAGATTAATTCACTGTCAGTTGCTTCATTTGCAAATATTTTTTTCCCATTCTGAGGGTTGTCTTTTCATCTTGTTTATGGCTTCCTTTGCTGTGCAAAAGCTTTTAAGTTTCGTTAGGTCCTATTTGTTTATTTTTGTGTTTATTTCCACTTCCCTAGGAAGTGGGTCAAAAAGGATCTTGCTGTGATTTATGTCACAGAGTGTTCTGCCTATGTTTTCCTCTAAGAGTTTGATAGTGTCTGGCCTTACATTTAGGTCTTTAATCCATTTTGAGTTTATCTTTGTGTATGGTGTTAGAGAGTGTTCTATTTTCATTCTTTTATATGTAGCTGTCCAATTTTCCCAGCACCACTTATTGAAGAGGCTGTCTTTTCTCCATTGTATAGTCTTGCCTTCTTACCAAAGATAAGGTGACCATATGTGCATGGGTTAATCTCTGGGCTTTCTGTCATGTTCCATTGATCTATATGTTTGTTTTTGTGCCAGTACCATACTGTCTTGATTACTGTAGCCTTGTAATATGCTCTGAAGTCAGGGAGTCTGATTCCTCCAGCTCTGTTTTTCTTAAGATTGCTTTGGGGTCTTTTGTGTTTCCATACAAACTGAAATTTTTTTTCTAGTTCTGTGAAGATGCCATTGGTAGTTTGATATGGATTGCATTGAATCTGTAGATTGCTTTGGGTAGTATAGTCATTTTCACATTGTTGATTCTTCCAATCCAAGAACATGGTATATCTCTCCATCTGTATGTATCATCTTTAATTTCTTTCATCAGTGTCTTATAGTTTTCTGCACACAGGTCTTTTTTCTCCTTAGGTAGTTTTATTCTTAGGTATTTTATTCTTTTTGTTGCAATGTTAAATGGGAGTGTTTCCTTAATTTCTCTTTCAGATTTTTCATCATTAGTGTATAGGAATGCAAGAGATTTCTGTGCGTTAATTTTGTATCCTTCTACTTTATCAAATTGATTGATTAGCTCCAGTAGTTTTCTGGTAGCGTCTTTAGGATTCTCTATGTAGTCATCTGCAAACAGTGACCGTTTTACTTCTTTTCCATTTTGGATTCCTTTTATTTCTTTTTCTTCTCTGATTGCTGTGGATAAAACTTCCAAAAGTCTGTTGAATAACAGTGGTGAGAGTGGGCAAGCTTGTCTTGTTCCTGATCTTAGTGGAAATGCTTTCAGTTTTTCAACATTGAGAATGATGTTGGCTGTGGGTTTGTCATATATGGCCTTTATTATGTTGAGGTAAGTTCCCTCTATGCCTGCTTTCTGGAGAGTTTTTATCATAAATGGGTGTTGAATTTTGTCGAAAGCTTTTCTGCATCTATTGAGATTATCATATGGTTTTTATCTTTCAGTTGGTTAATATGGTATATCACATGATTGGTTTGTGTATATTGAGGAATCCTTACATTTCTAGCATAAACCCCACTTGATTATGATCCTTTTAATGTGCTGTTGGATTCTGTTTGCTAGTATTTTGTTGAGGAATTTTGCATCTATGTTCATCAGTGGTATTGGCCTATAGTTTTCTTTCTTTGTGACATCTTTGGTTTTGGTATCAGGGTGATGGTGGCCTCGTGGAATGATTTGGGAGTGTTCCTCCCTCTGCTATATTTTGGAAGGTTTGAGAAGGATAGGTGTTAGCTCTTCTCTAAATGTTTGATAGAATTCACCTGTGAAACCATCTGGTCCTGGGCTTTGTTTGTTGGAAGATTTTTAATCACACTCTCAATTTCAGTACTTGTGATTTGTCTGTTTATATTTTCTATTTCTTCATGGTTCAGTCTCAGAAGGTTGTGCTTTTCTGATTATTTGTCCATTTCTTCCAGGTTGTCCATTTTATTGGCATATACTTGCTTGTAGTAATCTCTCATGATTCTTTGTATTTCTGCAGTGTCAGTTGTTACTTCTCCTTTTTCATTGGTAATTCTGTTGATTTTAATCTTTTCCTTGTTTTTCTTGATGGGTTTCGCTAATGGTTTATCAATTGTGTTTATCTTCTGAAAGAACCAGCTTTTAGCTTTACTGATCTTTGCTATCGTTTCCTTCATTTCTTTTACATTTATTTCCGATCTGATTTCTATGATTTCTTTCCTTCCGCTAACTTTGGTGGGGTTTTTTTTGTTGTTCTTCTTCTTTCTCTAAATGCTTTAGGTGTAAGGTAAGATTGTTTATTTGAGATATTTCTTGTTTCTTGATGTAGGATTGTATTACTATAAATTTCCCTCTAAGAACTGGTTTTGCTGCATCCTATAGGTGTTGGGTCATCGTGTTTTCATTGTCATTTGTTTCTAGGTATTTTTTGATTTCCTCTTTGGGTTCTTCAGTGATCTCTTGGTTATTTAGTAGTGTATTGTTTAGCCTCCATGTGTTTGTATTTTTTACTTTTTTTTCCCCTGTAATTGATATCTAGTCTCATAGCGTTGTGGTCGGAAAAGATACTTGATCCGATTTCAATTTTCTTAAATTTACCAGGGCTTGATTTGTGACCCATGATATGATCTATCCTAAAGAATGTTCCATGAGCACTTGAGAAGAAAGTGTATTTGGTTGTTTTTGGATGGAATGTCCTATAAATATCAATTAAGTCCATCTTGTTTAATGTGTCATTTAAAGTTTCCGTTTCCTTATCTATTCTCATTTTGGTTGATCTGTGCATTGGTGAAAGTGGGGTGCTAAACTCCCCTTCTATTATTGTGTTACTATTGATTTCCCCTTTTATGGCTGTTAGTATTTGCCTTATGTATTGAAGTGCTCCTATGTTGGGTGCATAAATATTTACAATTGTTATATCTTCTTCTTGGATTGATCCCTTGATCATTTTGTAGTGTCCTTCTTTGTCTCATATAATAGTCTTTATTTTAAAGTCTATTTTGTCTGATATGAGAATTGCTACTCCAGCTTTCTTTTGATTTCCATTTGCATGGAATACCTTTTTCCATCCCCTCACTTTCAGTCTGTATGTGTCCCTAGGTCTGAAGTGGGTCTCTTGTAGACAGCATATATACAGGTCTTGTTGTTGTATCCATTCAGCCACTCTATGTCTTTTGGTTGGAGCATTTAATCCATTTACATTTAAGGTAATTATTGATATGTATGTTCCTATGACCATTTTCTTAATTGTTTTGGGTTTGTTATTATAAGTCTTTTCCTTCTCTTGTGTTTCCTGCCTAAAGAAGTTCCTTTAGCAGTTGTTGTAAAGCTGGTTTGGTGGTGCTGAATTCTCTTAGCTTTTGCTTGTCTGTAAAGGTTTTAATTTCTCTATAGAATCTGAATGAAATCCTTGCTGGGTAAAGTAATCTTGGTTGTAGGTCTTTCCCTTTCATCACTTTAAGTATCTCCTTGCCACTCCCTTCTGGCTTGCAGAGTTTCTACTGAAAGATCAGCTGCTAACCTTATGGGAATTCCCTTGTGTATTATTTGTTGCTTTTCCCTTGTGACTTTTCATATTTTTTTATTTGTATTTAATTTTTGATAGTTTGATTAATATGTGTCTTGGCATGTTTCTCCCTGGATTTATCCTGCATGGGACTCTTCACGTCCTGGACTTGATTGACTGTTTCCTTTCCCATATTAGGGAAGTTTTGAACTATAATCTCTTCAGATATTTTATCAGTCCCTTTTTTTTTCTCTTCTTCTTCTGGGACCCCCATAATTCGAATGTTGGTGCATTTAATGTTGTCCCAAAAGTCTCTGAGACTGTCCTCATTTTTTTCATTCTTTTTTCTTTTTTGTGCTCTGTGGTAGTTATTTCCACTATTTTACCTTCCAGGTCGCTAATCCGTTCTTGTGCCTCAGTTTTTCTGCTATTGATTCCTTCTAGATAATTTTTCATTTCATTTACTGTGTTGTTCATCATTGTTTGCTCTTTAGTTCTTCTAGGTCCTTGTTAACGTTTCTTGTTTTTTCTCTATTCTATTTCCAAGATTTTGTATCATCTTCAGTATTATTACTCTGAATTCTTTTTCAGGTAGACTGCCTATTTCCTCTTCGTTTGTCTGGTCTCTTGGGTTTTGACCTTGATCCTTCATCTGCTGCATATTTCTCTGTCATTTCATTTTGCTTAGCTTACTGTATTTGGGGTCTCCTTTTTGCAGGTTACAAGTTCATAGTTCCCGTTGTTTTTGGTATCTGCCCCCATTGGGTAAGGTTGGTTCAGTGGGTTGTGTAGGCTTCCTGGTGGAGGGGACTTGTGCCTGTGTTCTGGTGGATGAGCCTGGATCTTGTCTTTCTGGGGGGCAGGACCATGTCTGTTGTTGTGTTTTGATGTGTCTGTGAACTTATTATGACTTTAGGCAGCCTCTCTGCTAATGGGTGGTGTTGTGTTCCTGTCTTGCTAGCTGTTTGGCATGGGGTGTCCAGCACTGGAGCTTGCTGTTTGTTGAATGGAGCTGGGTCTTAACATTGAGGTGGAGATCTCTGGGAGAGCTCTCACCCATTGATATTACATGGGACCAAGAGATCTCTGCTGGTCCAATGTCCTGAACTTGGCTCTCCCTCCTCAGAGGCT
Organism: Lagenorhynchus albirostris; assembly: GCF_949774975.1. Classification (NCBI taxonomy): domain Eukaryota; kingdom Metazoa; phylum Chordata; class Mammalia; order Artiodactyla; family Delphinidae; genus Lagenorhynchus; species Lagenorhynchus albirostris. Next base: position 83,398,763 of record NC_083100.1, read on the forward strand.
CAGGCCTGACACCCAGCCAGAGCACCAAGACCCTGTCAGCCACACAGCCAGGTACATGGGGAGTTTCTTACCTTTTGGGAATTCTGAGCTCTTCTGCCAGCATTCGGTAGGTGTTCTCTAGGAGTTTTCCCACATCTAGATGTATTTTTGATCTATCTGTGAGGAGGAAGGTGATCTCCATGTCTTACTCCTCCACTATCTTGAAGGTCCTCCCAGGAAATAGATCTTTGATAAATGAATTATTGAACAAGGGACTTATTACTGGATACAGAAAACAGATAAAAGTTTTCCAGAATATTTAGTAGAAATGGTGATTGATGAAAGTTATTCCTGGCATGATTCAAGTATCTCTAGGCCTTATTAGGTACCCCAGAGGCTGCTCTTGGGCTATGTTTAAAAGTAGTGCTACAAAGTAGTTCTGGTTTGTCTAGGACTTTCCTGCTTTTAGTAGTTAAGTTCTGTGTTCCAGGAATGCCCTCATTCCCAGACAAATAAGGATGATTGGTCACTCTCAGAGAGGTAAAATGTAGCTCTATTCTGGGGAAGGGGGAAGTAGGGCTTTTAGAAATTTTGGAATACCTGAAGTTGATCTTTGCTTGAAAAGCCTAGCAGCAATATCAGGGTTATCAGGTGTCAGTGAAAAAACCACTTTGTCCTATTCTGTCCCATCTATTAGAAGGGGTGTGTGTGTGGGGGTGTTTATTTATGTGTAGGGGGACTTCGTTCCATTTTTCAAGGTCCTTTGTCTAGGCAAGCTAAATAGGCAACCTTTCTTTTTGGTTAGCAGCAAAATTAATATTTACAAAATCAGTGTACCAGCCTCCCTCAAGGAGTATCATGACTGAATTTGGTTTGGAGTACAGTAATTTAAGATGCACATCTGATACATGTTAATATACTAATACATGTTTTAGGGCTACTGTTGTTTTTATTAGAGGTGCAGGAATCATTATTCATCATGCTCATTATTTTGTAAATATTGAATTAGATTTTTGGGTTTGATTATGATCACACTCTTCCATTTTGTATAATTAAAATTGTTTTTCAATATAAAAGAAGAATCCTATTAACCACCTCATATTTGACTTTACTTGTTTATATTTGGTAAGTTTCTCACCAGTATCCTGGCTTTGAAAGTTCATCAGAAATTTAAGTGATAAATCCAATTAGCAAAGAAAATCTCTACCAAATGTTGTTTGATAGAAGACAATAAATAATAGTGCTTGAATTAGAGTATAAGGAATGAAAACACAAAGCCAAAATTCACTTTAAGTCTTTAGGAAGAGGCACAGTAGCCATTTTGTTTTTCAAAATAGTTGAAGCAAATAATTTGGGAAATGAATTTCTCTAGCGTTTGGCATTTTGAGTTTAATTGTTATCAATAAATCCATATATTACTTGAAAGCTGCTGAAAAATTGACAGTTACGCACTAAATAAAAGTAGATCAAGAAAGTGGGGAGCTACATGTGGCATCATCAGTTTACTTTGAGATATCCCAAGTACTTTCAATGATCAGTTCTCAGATTCTTTGAAATTATTTTAGTTTTGGTTAGTTAGTATATTTAAGTGAGCAGAAAAAGAGTTATATTTTAGTGTGGATGTATGCACTTATGTTTGGCTGTGCCTTTCCTTATTTACTTAGTAGAAGTGGGCAGATGTAGCCATGGACAAGATTAAAAATATGTATTTTGGTGTGAATATTATGTGCTGAGTTTATTGACATGATGTCTTAGGCCAAAACCACATACTGGGTCAAATGCTAATATGTATCCTAGTGACTTTAAATTGTATACTGAAAACCCAAATTTCTCTATAAGTACCTCAGCGATCAAAAAGCTATGTGGGAGGTGAAGGATCAGAGGTGGAGAGAAAAGACCACGTATGGATCTGTCATATTTCCCTATTTCTATCAGAGAAACACTAGTTTTTATTATGGTAATTACTAACATTTTATTTAGCACAAAGTTGTGTGGTTAAAAAAGAAAAAATAAAGATTTCTACTGTAGAATAATGGGCCTTCAGACACAAGGTATTAGTTTAATCTTGACTTCCTAGCATTGTAGTACTTAAACAAGACATATTTCTCTAATCTTCTAGGAGATAAATAAAAGTAATAATACATGTCATATTTGAAAATTAATTATTTGCAAAATTGACTGAAAACAGTTTAAACTCTTCTTGCAGTTTACATACATCACCTTACCTGTATTTCCGAACCTCTTATCTAATTGTTTCTAACCACTCTTCAGCCAACGAGACACCCTGCCATTGCCAGCATTTTTCATATTCCCTCATCTTTGAAGTCTTCTCAGATGTGTGTCCTTAGAGGGGACTGGCATTTTGTTTTCCCTCCTTTCTATCCACCTTTCAAAATCCTGCACATCTTTTCAATTTGACCTTAAATATCATCCCTTTTCTGAAGCTTCTCTGATCACTCTACAGGTGATATTTTCCTCCTCTGATAATCGTGCAGAATTTATAGGTCTCATGTGGTGTGTTTTTCTCTTTGCTCTGTGTTATTTGCATTTGCATAGTTTACGTTTCTAACCTACAATTGTAAGCAAGTTAAGGACCTTAAGGTAGGGACTTTAAGTAAGGATAAATTTGCATTAAAATGTTTTAGTCTGTCTCCTCTTGAAATTGTCAACAACTGTGAAAGATTTGAGGTTCTTACCTTACTTGCAAATTAGCCATTTAGGCTGTAATTTTCTGGCCAACCACATGAGATGCCTGATTCAGAGACAAGAGAGAGTTTACTCTAAAAATAGAACTACCATACAATCCAGCAATCCCACTACTGGGCATATACCCTGAGAAAACCATAATTCAAAAAGAGTCATGTACCACAATGTTCATTGCAGCTCTACTTACAATAGCCAGGACATGGAAGCAACCTAAGTGTCCACTGACAGAAAAATGGATAAAGAAGATGTGGCACATATATACAATGGAATATTACTCATCCATAAAAAGAAACGAAATTGAGTTATTTGTAATGAGGTAGATAGACCTAGAGTCTGTCATACAGAGTGAAGTAAGTCAGAAAGAGAAAAAAAATACTGTATGCTAACACAAATATATGGAATCTAAAAAAAAAATGGTTCTGAAGAACCTAAGGACAGGACAGGAATAAAGATGCAGATGTGGAGAATGGACTTGAGGACACGGGGAGGGGGAAGGGTAAACTGGGATGAAGTGAGAGAGTGGCAGGACATATATACACTACCAAATATAAAATAGATAGCTAGTGGGAAGCAGCCGCATAGCACAGGGAGATCAGCTTGGTGCTTTGTGACCACCTAGAGGGGTGGGATAGGGAGGGTGGGAGGGAGACGCAAGAGGGAGGAGATATGGGGATATATGTATATGTATAGCTGATTCACTTTGTTCTAAAGCAGAAGCTAACACACCATTGTGAAGCAATTATACTCCAATAAAAATGTTAAGGAAAAAAAAAGAGTTTACTACTCAAAGTAATAGCAGTAGCAAGACCATCAGGATTTTCTTGTACATGTTCCCTAATTCCAGATTTCCCCAGGAAAAGGTAAAGAGGCTCAGATGTATGATGAACAGTCAGTTGTAATACAGGAGAGGAACCTTGAGCTTAGGGAACTTTATCTTTTATGTTGAATAGTAAGCATGCCATCCCATCGCTCCTAAGGGAGCCACTATCTGTACTAATAGTTTGAAGCAAAGATACTCAGTGCCTCTGCTCATAAGACAAGACAAAGTATGAGAAGCCCAAGGAGGATTGTCTCACAAAAGAAATATTCATTCAGTGAAGTATCTTGTGAGCACCTCATATATGCCATAGTTCTAGGGACCAAGAAAGGTTACAAGGCAAACAGTAAGCCTTTGTTCCCAGAAATCTAACTGGAAAAAATATGAATGGATGGGAGCTTTGGGATATCACATTAACAGTTCAGTGCATCTTTCTGAATGTAGGAATGATTTTTTTCTGTTTAATTTTAGCCTTGTATTATATTTTCCTCTGTGATGGTAACAACCCTCTTGTCTTATTAACTCCTACAGTTACATATTAAGAACACATTATTAGAAAGTGTTATGCAATTTTTAACTACAGCGGTCATGTTTAGCAAGTAGTTAGTACAAATATTACTATACATTTCACTTTAAGTATTTAGATTTTGATCTGGGATATTTGATAAATTTATTTCACTTTATATATGAAAAAATGATTCTCATTATTGAATAAACTAATTAGTGACAAAAATCTGAGGAGCCAACTCTCTCCCCATTTTAGTAGGAAGTTGAACCTGCTTACTACTGCCATAACTGCTACTATTACTACTACTACTGATTTTAAAATTAAAACTTAAAAAAAATTCATTAAAAGGTATTGCTAATTGTTATTGCATACTGTCACAAAATAAAAGATTTAATTTTTTATCTAAATTATGAACTTAGTATTCCATGTCAGAAGCAAAGCATCACAATTCATATTATCAACAGAAACACTGAAAATATCTTATTTCCCCATCAATATCTCTCCTTTGTAATGGTGAGACATGGAGCGTGACTAATTTGACTGCTTCTCACAAAGTGATCTCACTTTGTTTCATAGATTCCTTTATTATGGCTGATTGTTAAGGGAGGTGTGACTGCATTTCAGGAAAACAATGCTGCTTCCCCAACAGAAGTATGACATAGTCAGAGGGTTCAAAAGGTAAAAATCAGTTATTTTGTTTAGCCTGTACTGGGCTGTTCTCTGCTCTTTGAAAGTTTTGCAGGAAGCGAATTAATGTAATAGTTTTTACAGTCTGTATAGTATAAAATAGACTCAGATTAAGCTAGCAGACTTGTTATTTGACAGTTTATAAAATATTTTAGTATCTTTTTGGCAGTAGCAGTTTGAATGTTGGCAAATGTACACATTGCTTGCAGTTTCAAAACCTTGTAATGACTATTTTCCACTGTAAGAGCAGAGAGCTAAAATTTGGATAAACCACTTAGACTTGTGAACTCTGACATGCATGGCAACAATGTCTTTGTGAAAGAATTTTGTCAAGTATTGGAGCTCCTACTAATAGCACATCCATCTTTCTGCACACCATAAATCTTAAGAAAATTTCTATTACTCTGCAATTTGTCTGGCTTATGCTATTTATTAGCCATTTTATTCTGCTGCTTTAAGAAGTAATGTGATGTTCATTTTATTGCTGGTTCAATAAATTGTTAATTATAATGCAGTGATTGCAGCTGACGTGATTTAAAAGCCACATTAGCACTATAGCATTAAGTTTTAACTATTTTACCCTTCAATTCCCTGTTTATACAACAGTAAAAGGAAAATAGCCTTAGACTAATTTAAAAAATGAAGGTACTTCTATCTATTGATCACATGACACATTAGAAACTTTCTTTTTTTTAATAAAGGTTACACTTGAGTCTTGAAAAAGAGGGGGGAAATGAATGAAGAATACACAGTTGAACACTTAAGAGAAGCGTATGATTCGAAGATAGGTAGAACATGAAGAAGTTAGCTATAGTATATTTACGTCCTCGTAAGACATTTGGTCCTGCCCAAAACATCCATAAGATATTTGGTCCATGCCAAGAGGTCCTTGAAATTTGGTCCTGTCAAAAACATCCATGAGCATATTTTGTCCGTTCCAAGTGGTTTTTGACAGGACAAAAAGGACGTTTTGGCATGAGCTAGATGTCTGCTATCTACTCCAAATGGTCAAACATAAAGCATCATGAGCAGCCCTGTTGTATTCCTCTTCAGGCTCAAACTAACCTAGAACTTTACTGCTTGCCTAAAATAGTGAATCACAGCCTCATATTCTACATCTTCAATGATTTGTTAAATCACATTCTCCTAAACATGGAAATTGTGGTATTTGCTATACCACACACATTATGTTCTTCTCAATGTAATTTCAGAGTGTAAATTCTGTCTTTTCATCTAAAGTATGGCTTTTACTCACTAGCTTCAGTTCACTGAAGTCAAGGATTTTGCTCCATGCTTGTTGGCCTCCCCTCTTCCCCACTACCTCACTCAGAATCCTACAAAATCCCAGGTATAATATCAACTCTTCAAATAAATATATTGGTTCCAGAGCCTTTCTCTAAGCCTTTATTTGTGCATTTTGAATCTTGGATGATCTATGATGTATTGACCATATTGAACATGCCATTAATGCCAGTAAATAAGCTCGACTTTCTTTGAATTTGGGGATTCAGTTTGCAAAACAGGGAAAGGAACAAGGAGTTGGATGATTTGAGTGTCTTTGTGCTTCCTCCCTATCCCCCCTCCCTTGACACTGTGGGCACCTGGGCAAATTGATTAACTCTTCTATGATTTGTGTTCAACATTGTGATGTTTTATTCAACAGCCGCATACAAAGGAAGTACCATGTGCCAGGCACTCTTCTAGGTGTGACTTGTGGATACCCTTGGAAAGATTACCTTCTAGTTGGGGTGGTAGGCAAGTAGATACCTAGATTCCTTTGATTTCTTTCCCCCTGCAATAAAACATTCATCCAGACAATTTATAAATCATTATTCTGTGCTTTCTGTAGCATTGGGTTCTCTTTCTTTTTAGTGCCTTGTCATATTATTTATATATATATATATATATATATATATTATAACGTGGATGCAATCTATGTGTTCTTGCTTAAATAGAGAATTAAATAATTATTTATAGGGCTGTAAAGTATTGGAGATAAAAAAAGGACATTTAAGGCCATTTAGTTTGTAACTCTACTACATTAGGATAATTTGAGATTTCAAATCATACAGCTCTTTTGGCCCTCCCTTCCAAAATTCTGATTCAATACCTTGGGGTGAGACCTTGGAGTCTGTATTATCTGAACTCTCCCTAGGTAAAAGCCATTGACCTAGCTCACCTCTTCCATTTTACTCCATAGAAAAACTGAGGCCCAGGTTAGGGTTTTCTTGTTCAGCATGTGGCAAGCCTTCCCCCTCTGGATCTTAGCGCTTGCCGTCCTCCCTGCGTGGAAAGCTCTTCCCCTAGCTTGCCCGTGGACTGGCTTTTCCTTCTCCCTCAGATCTCACCTCCTCAGAGAGGCTTCCCACAAAGTGCTCCCTTCCATTCACTGCCTTTTAAAAATTTGTCCAAATTGGTAATTACCTTGTTTAATTGTTGGTTAATATCTCTCCCCTACTGCAGTGTACACACTGCTAGGGCATAGCAGGCGACCGCACGACTGCACATACCTGTGGAAAGAATGAATGCATGCATGCATGCATGCTTGTGTGTTTTGCTCAAAGTGGGGTAAATTGTTAACAGTGGTAGAGGTAAGACTATAGGCTTAGTGTCCTCGCCAACAAGGCCATGATGCCTCCCTTTCGCAATCTCCTGTTGTCTTTTACAGTTGGATGAGATTTTTTTAAGTTGCTTGGTCTGAAGTGGTTATTTTTTAGTTGAGAAAATTGTGCCCCAGGCCACAGGGTTTGAATGTCTTGTATGTATAATTAGTGGCTTAATTAGGAACAAGAACTTAGGTACTTTATCTGTTGATCCAGTGGTCTCTTTTATGTAATTTAGCCTGTGTTTTATATAAATATGTTGTTTTGGCAGAATTATTCAGATTTTCCCAATCACTTTTTTGAATATAAGGATATAGCTTTTGTCCATAGAGAAGATATGTCTAGTAACACTCTGTTCAATCATTTCTGTGCTTATGTGACTGTTGAAAAAAAGTCATCTGTCAACTTTTTTTTAGCTTTCAGCACATCTGTGGTCATGATCATGCACTTGTGACCTGCAGATATAAAGCAATGGGTGCTTATTCCTCTCTTTCTTTAAAAGAAGAAACTTCCCTGCAGCTCTGGATTGACAAAGTGAAATGGCATTTCTCTGTCAATAGTGCATTACTCTTTGTAAAATAATCAGTCTTTCTGAAGATTCTGCTAACTCTATATTACTTAACTGTAGATTCAATCTTAAAATTTCTTTTTCAGTAATCCATTTTGAGAAGTCAACCACCCATCTGATAATTTGAATTTTTTTTTTTTTTTTTTGCGGTACGCGGGCCTCTCACTACTGTGGCCTCTCCCATTGCGGTGCACAGGCTCCGGACGTGCGGGCTCAGCTGCCATGGCTCACGGGCCTAGCCACTCCGCGGCATGTGGGATCTTCCTGGACCGGGGCACGACCCCATGTCCCCCGCATCGGCAGGCGGCCTCTCAACCACTGTGCCACCAGGGAAGCCCGAAAATTTGAATTTTTACGTTGATTTAGGAAGCCCTCCTTTTTACACAGTCTTTTAACAGTATCTTCAATATAAAAGCAATATTTATTTGTGTTTTTGCACCTCTGCTTAGGTTTTTCTGTTCCTCTTGGTCAATTTATACTATTTCCAACTTCTTGTCTATGTAGCATTGGGAAAAGGAGGAAGAAGAGTACGAAGAAGAAAAGAATTTCCTTTCCTTCATCCCTTGCTCACAACCCAAATCTGGGTTTTAGAACCTGTTTATTCATTTATGGTCCCACTTAACCTGGCTAGTATACTCCAGATCATGCAGCTGGCCCGTTAAAACAAACCTCCAGGGTTAATACGTGTTAAGATTGTAGACATTTAATTCTAAAATTGGAGATAGTACACAGTGCAGGCAAGAAGGAACACTTCAAAATTCTTTCTTATACAACCATTTTTTATAAGGTGTTTGAATTATATTAGGACAAAATGTCTTAAATGACCAGAAATCTGCATAGACTCTTCTTTTATTTCATTAATCCATTTAAGGAGTTTTTAGCCATAGTGGTATGTCTCAGGGTGATTTACTCAGTTTCCGTATAGGTGGAACCCAATACCCATGTTTTTTAAAAGATTCCCAGTTGACACTAATCTCATTACTTTAGGGCATCATCCTGCAGCTTTACCAGATTAGAACCTTTGTTTCTCTCTTACATGTAATTTTAAAGAATCTTTAACTCCACAAACCATAGTCCTGTGTGCTACATAAACCCAGATCAAAATACATCCCTTTGGTTTTGTTTTTTTGTTAAATAGTATTTGTTTGTTTGTTTGTTTATTTATGCCACACCGCCTGGCATGTAGGATCTTAGTTGCCGACCAGGTATTGAACCCGTGCCCCTTGGCAGTTGAAGCGCGGAGTCTTAACCACTGGACTGCCAGGGAAGCCCCAAAATACATCCGTTTGAAATGAACTTGAGGAAGGGTATGGGCATTATTCAGTTAATGGATGTTCCCAAATTACTATGAACAGGCTTTATGTTTTCTAGCTTCCTGTAGCCGCACAAATGGCCATGACTGCTGGGGCGGAAGGCCGGTGTGTGTCAAAGCTATAATAGCCAGTGTCCTACTGCTGTTCATGTGATCTGTATAGAGTATTCACTATGACTTCTTCTTCTTTCTGGATTCTAATTTTATTTTTTCTGTTTGTGATTTCATCTCCTCTTCTAAGTGTGATATGTGTTAGCATTTAACTGATTCTGATCTCCAAGTTCCCTCAAGTGTAGTACTTCACCCCTCCTTCAAAATTGCTTACATTATTTTCAGTTACTTAAGATAAATAACTCATTTGTTCTTATATAGGCCTCAGAATCCTAAACCTTGGTGGAAACCTCTTGTTATTATCAGCATTATCATGTTCTAATAGGAGCTATGACCGTATCTGGGGTAGATCAGGAAATACACTGGGTACATTATTGGCCTTACATGTTATCTAACTGAAGCCTTATATATATATATTTTTTAGAATGATCATTTTGTTTTGCCTTATAGTTGACTGTGTCAGTTTCACTTGCTAGATTGTTACCTTAAAACCATTCACCATGCATTAGTTTTCTTTGTTTAATTGTAAGGTTTTATTTCTAAGAAATGCAATTTGAGTTTCAAATTTTGGTTGTTAATAATTACTATATATCATCTTGATAATTACCCCCAAGCTCTGCATGTCACCTCTGCATATGCTCAGAACCTAACCAGAACATTTCTTAGTTCTTCTGTTTACCTGGTAATAGGATTGTACCAGGATGCTATGGAAATCAGAGGGAAAGTTATTCACTCTTCACTTTTATGACATTTCAACTGAATGTCTCATAGTGTCTCGACTTTAATGTGTTTGGCCCTGGAACTTTGATCTGTAATGTTCCCACTCTGAAATCTTTCTCTGTTTCCATAATTGGCACTAATATTCTCCCAGTTGCTCAAGCCAGAACTATAGTAGTCATTCTCAGTTGTTCCCTAACACCTCATGTTCAGTCCACCACACAACTCTGTTTATTCTCCAAAGTATATCTAAATTCCAGGCATTTTTCCTTTTTTCAACATCCATAACCTTTTCTTTGATATCATCATCTCTTACCTGCTAACTAATTCCACTTAATTTCTTGCCCTTTCCTCATTCATAATCCATTTTCTTCCTGGTAACAAGAGTGATGTCTTAAGGTAATAAATAAGATTATGATACTACAATGCTCTGTACAAACTGGCCCCTCATTTCATTGCTCACTTCACGTTGAGTCATTTTCCCCACTTCTCAGTGCACATCAACAACATTTTCCCTTCTTCTGTTCTGAAAACACATTGACACTTTTGCCAGTTTAGATCCTAACAAATGCTGTCTCTTCTGCTTGAAATGTTTTCCTTTTTACTCTTTCTACGGGTAGCTGTTTTCAATTGTTTAGGAAGATTTTGACTAATGTGCATAGAATGGATTGTGTTGGCTGGCGGGGGAGGAGAAATGGTGGTGTTCTAGCTAAGGGTGGTATTAGCAGATAAGAAAATCACTGAACAAATTCAGAATAAATTCTAAAGCTAAAGTTGATAGGATTTGATAAGAATTAGTTACATAAGAGAGAAAGAAAAGTTTAAGGATGTTTCCTAATGTTTTGGCTAAAGTTGGTGATAACATTCATTGAGCAAGGAGAACTTGAAGGAAAAGATTTAGGCGATGCTAGTGATAAAACAAAAGGAGCAAACTCATTGTGAGGAAAATCAACATTGAATTTTGACCTGTTGAATGGGGAAGGTGTGGGTGATGGAGAATTCAAGAGTGAATCCCATGTCTGGCTGCAATAAGATACTGTGTCATGGAGGAAATATTGAGCCAAGGGACACTGGAAGAGGAGCAGTTCTGGGAGAAAGTGATCAATCAAGCAGCAGTGGAAACTTGGCACTGAAGAAAAAGGTTAAGGTTAGGACTATAGGTTGGAGAACGGTCAGCTTATTGATAATAACTGAAGCCAAGGAAATAGGCAATCTTACCTAGAATGCAAAGAAGCTTAGGATAAAACCAGAAGGGTTGAGTAGAGAGGAGCCTAGCAAACAAGACCTAAAATTAGGATCCAAGAATTACTAGGAGAGTATGCTGATGTTGTGGAATAACAATTAAAACAAAAAGAGTTTTGAGAACATAGACTATAAATGGAATGAAGTCTTCCCTAAAGCAATTCCACCCTAGTTAGGTTTGGATAAATCACAATATAAGAGATGTGATGAAAGGGCTTTCTTTCCTATGATACATGGCAGATAAGGTGCTATTTATGGGCCACAGTGTTGATAAAATTTGTTTCCTTTAGTGGAAATGCCCTACAGATTCTGAATGGCATCCATATGGAAGCAAGGTATTGTGACTCTTAATAGGTCATAAAAATGTTCATTAAAAAATATTGGCTGTTTAAATGAAGTACCTTAAATAAAAAGACAGATTTGGGAGCCAGCTCTGTGTTAGATACTGGGTTTAGATAATAAATAACTCAAACTTCCTTTTCTTCAAGAGTTCAGTATAATGGGAAAAGCTAGCAGATAGCATCTCCATGAACCAACTAAAAATAAATTGTAATAACTTTTATAATAAAGTTATGAACAAATAGCTATCTAAATATATAGGAAAATAATTTTGTCTATGGTAGGGAAAAGCAATTTTGATAGTGGAAGTAATATTCTAGCTGGCATTCTACACACTGGCATATCTTCTTTTGTTTTAAAGTTTTGTTTAATTTACACAGATGTTCCTAAATTGTTTGGGGTAACAATTTCCTTGAGAATCTGTCAAAACATATATCCTTTCTCCATAGGAAATGGACATTTGCAGCCATTCACAAAATTTCCAATATATATAAGGACTTCCTGGGCCAATTATGATATTACAAAAATAAATGGAGACCTTCAATGTGTGGTTTTAATTTTTCATTAATTCTAGACTTTAAAGTCTAGAACATTGTGTAACAATGATAAAGTATGGTAGTTGGCAATATTCCTTTATCTACTTATAGAATCTCATCCCTATTGTTGTAAGTTATACATCACTTCAGACTAATATTCCAAAAGGTTCACTTTGATTATATCATGACATTCGTCTATTTTATTGCTATTAATACATGAAGTCTGAAATTCTACATCTTGCTTTTATAGCTCACCATAATTTTCCCCTTCCCTGTAATTCAAAGGTTATTAAATTTTGCTTGTCCTTATTCATTATCACCTTCATTATAATTCATCAAACTGTTATTGAGCCTGGCATTCCATGCCAGGCATTGTGCTGCTATTGGAAATTAAGTAGGAAATAAGACAGAAATTGTACCTGGGCTCAGAGAATATATTTTCCAGTTAATGATACACACACAGTATGTTCTTGAGGTAATTATGACAACTTGTTATTCTTCAAATCCCCTTGATTCTACTGTGTGACTCTATGCCTGAAATGAGTCCTAACATGGACCTTCTCCATGCCCTTCCTTACATGATTTCATATTCTGAGCCTATTCAAGTTTCCTTTCACAATGTTTTAGGAAGTCTTCTTTAATTATCCTAGGTGGATCTAGGGCTTCTCTTCTTTACATCTTAGAGCTTTTTATACTATCAGATATTACTTATACCAATAACCACAGGACAAGTCAATATTTTATAATTTTCCCAAAGTTTATAATATTATAATGTGTAATTATAATATTTTGAGAGGTAAGAATGGCATTTTGTACTCCATTACAATAACTATTCTTGGGCATTAAGCCAAAATATAAATTAATGAATGTGAACATGAGATAGTCATAGCTGTCATTTTCAAAATCTTGGTCCATAAAAATTTCCACTAGAGGGCTTCCCTGGTGGCGCAGTGGTTGAGAATCTGCCTGCTAATACAGGGGACACGGGTTCGAGCCCTGGTCTGGGAGGATCCCACATGCCGCGGAGCAACTGGGCCGTGAGACACAACTACTGAGCCTGCGCGTCTGGAGCCTGTGCTCCGCAACAAGAGAGGCCGCGATAGTGAGAGGCCCGTGCACCGCAATGAAGAGTGGCCCCCGCTTGCCGCAACTGGTGAAAGCTCTCGCACAGAAGCAAAGACCCAACACAGCCAAAAATAATAAATAAATTTATTTTAAAAGACAGAAATTTCCACTAGAAAATGAGTTGTTTGAGTAGAGACAGCATGGCATCCACTTCCATACTATCCACATTACCTTGTACAGGTGCTAAGTAAATATTGACTGAATGGTTGAATGAATGAATGAACACTTTACTCTTTAAAAGATTGTAGACTGTTAATTTCTGCTTAACTAGATTCCACCCGATGCTTCTATGAGAAAAAATATTCTCCTTTTTCGAACTTCTTGTTCCATTCATCATAACTTTTTGATGTTTTTAAAGTAATCCTTCCAAATATGTTTCTTCCTTCTTCCCTTCTTAGTTTATGAAGACCAGAGGACTGGAATGGTGGAAGCTGTTTCCCTCCCAGTTTTAATTTAAGCCTGAGGCAAAAAAAAAAAAAAAAAAACACAAAATAACAAAAAGCCTCTTGGTCCAGCTGCAATCCAATCTGGTATCTCTAATATTTGTAATAAAACACTTACCACAAAGTAGTCTATTTTATGGGAAAAGTGAGTCGTGTGTCTACTCCCCTGGATCTTTTTATGCTCCCTCATGCTGCCCTGTTCTGTTCTTGACATTGCACAGGATGAGACATGGAATGTAAAGGAAGAATCCAGCTATTTCTTTAGAGTGCTAATATGCTTTCTGTAGAAACGTATATCATTATTATAATTCACTTTTTTAATATGTTTGTAAAGGAACGAATTGCTCTGTTGTCTTGATGTGTCCTTTTTTGACAAGAAGATTGTGTATTTTTCTTTTCCCTATTTCCCCTGTCAATAAATTGCCCAGCTTGGCATATTTTCAATAGGAAATTTGTTTGGAGAAATATCTGGAAATTTGATGGTTATTGGAATTTCTTCAGTATACAAAATGTGGAAAGGAAGTTTCCAAGAATGGACTGCTATAAGATTCCTGATCCTCCCCTTCTCTATGCTAAAAGGAAAAAGCACAGTCTTGAAGAGGTGCCGCCCTGCCAGGCATGTCATTGTTCTGTTGGGAGAAACTAACTCGTTCAAAAGTAGAAAATAAAATTGGTATTAATTCTGAAAAACCTGTAAAGTTGCCCTTCAGCCCTTGCTAAGAAACCTATTCCTGAGATAATTAAGTAACATTGTTATTTTTTCTGTGTTTTCTTCTGTCTAAAGTTAGAAACTAGACACACATGGAGAGTTGAGGGGCAAATGAAACAAGCATGAGATTGGTTAAATGTAGGTAAGGATAATGTATGCCTAAGGATGGTAAAAGTGAAAGGCATCTGTTTATTCATAACAATATATGAGGGAAGCAGTATTAGGTAGAAGCTAAGAGTTCTAGAATCAGACTACCAGGGTTCACATTTTGGTTCTACTTGTTATTGAATTATCATGGACACTTACTTAACCTGTTTGCACCTCAGTTTCTTCTCCAGTGAAAGGCAATACTACTATCTAACTCATAAGTTTATATTAAGGATTAAATGAGAAGTTCTATGAACAAGAGCTCTATGAAGCTCTTGATGGACAACGTTCATCAAGGCCAATGTGTTGAATGACTCCAAGGGTCACCATGAATATTTTATTTAGGTAGACGATATAATACATAGAATAAAATGTAAATAAGTGTTTCCTGGAACTGTGAAACATGGCAGTCCTAAAAGCACTTAGCAAAATGCCTCGCATACAGTTTTGAGAAATTAGGGCATAATTTAAAAGCTAGTAATAGCAATAAGTATTATTCTTACCTACATACTGTGAACCAGAAAATGTACTAGATGTCAGGGATACAGTGATTAATAAGACAAATGCAGTTCCTGTTCTCATAGGGCTTATAGTTTAGCAGGGAAGACCCATAATTTCAAAAGCAACAGCATAAAATGTAAGCTCTCCAGTAGGAGCTTTGAGAGCAAGTAAGATAAGTTGGGCATGATATACCTGCTGATAAAATAACTTCTAATTTTGTATTGCTGTATTCTTTAGATATAAATAAGGTTATAATGAACAACATTCATAACAAGTTTAGAGCCATAAAAATATTTTAGTTAAACATATTTATTTTACAAAACGAAGGAGAAAAGGACCAGAAGTGACCTATCCAGTAGTGCACAGCTGACAGAGGCATAACACTGTTCTTTCTGTCGAAGTAAAATGATTACTTATTGTTTATAATCAACATTTGTAAGCATTTATGATTGGAAATTTCATACTCCTTATACTTCATTGCATTAAAGGCAAAACGTTAAAAAGATTTCCCAATTTTCTAGAAACTAATGCTCTTCTTAGGTAAACAAAGATGACAGAGGGAGAGCTATTCAGAAATATAAGAGTTAAATAAGTCATGGAATAGACACATGCATAATTTGATTACTATGAATTAAAAGTTATGCCCTAAAATATTATATTCTTTTAAAATTACCTTGAGGAAAAGGTAGATACAATTGGCATATTACTCATAATAGTAAGTCAAACATTAACAGGAACAATAATTAACATCTTATCCTACTTCACTGTAAGAAAGGAAGAGAGCAAGAGTGAGAGAGAGAAAGAATAAATGTTACCCAGTCCAAGCTCACACTGCTCGCTGCATGATAGGCCAATAAATTGAGAGTTGATGGGGTAAGGAATAGCGGCTTTACTCGGAAAGCCAGCAGACCAAGAAGAAGGTGGACTAGTGTCCCAAAGAAACATTTGCCCAGGGTTTGGATGCTAGTTTTTTTTTATGGAACAAAGAGGGGGAAGTGAGGAGGAGGTAAAGTAGAAAAGGAGAGAAGTTGTCACAAATATTCCTGGTTCTGGCCAGACTCCAGAGGAGATGTGTTAATTTCTTTTTCCTGTAGCCATTCACAGGTGGGCCTGGTCAGGATGTTTCCTGTGAGCTAAACAAAGGTATTTTAGCTGAATGCTCAGGCATGGGAGGCAAGGTTCCTAGAAATGGGCCATTTTGTATGCTTTAAGCTATAGGCAACATACCTTTAGTGATTAACTTGTAGCAAAAGCAGCAGAATACAAATATTAAAGTAAAAGGAATAGATCCAATATGGAGTCAAATTTGTTCTTCCTTATTATAGAAGAAGGAGAAAAAAAGAATGAGAAGGAGGAGGAGAGAGTGGAGGGGGAGGTTACATATACCATTTAATTCATACGCTTATCAAAATATAGAATTTTTTTATCAACCAGAAAAATGCCTTTTGTGTTTTCTGGTCAATCCATTCCAAGCCCCCAAAAGAGGCAACCAGTTTAACATTTCATCAGTAGGTTAATGTTTTTGTCTTTTCTAAATAGTTCTGACAACTTTCTAGGTCATCTAGATCATCATATAATAGTTAATCTATTTCTAGGTCATCAAATAAATGAAACCATATTGTATTTGCTCTCTGTCTTCTTTTACTCAGCATAACATTTTTGAGTTTCATCTATGGTGTTTCCTGTTTCGCCAATTTATTTCTTTTTTTGCTGAATATATATCACAAATGTTTTATTTCTTCTGTTGAGGGACATTTGAGTTGTTTCTTGTTTGGGGCCTTTATAAATAAACTACTAGTATGAGCATTCTTTACAATATTTTTGAGAACATATGTTTTCCTTTATCTTGGGGAGCCACATAATGGAATTGCTAGGATAAGTGTATGATTTACTTTACAAGATGCCATACAAATTTCCAAAGAGTTTGTGTTATTTTATGCTCCCAATTCTCACCAACATTTGGTGTGGTGAAACTCTTTTTAATTTTAGCTATTCTAGTGTGAGTGTAATAAAATCTCCTGGTCTTAATTTGCATATCCCTGATGACTAATGATATTCAGCACTATTTCTTGTGACCAATTATATATATATATTATTTTATGAACTGTCTGTTCATGTTTTTGCCTTCTTAATAATATTCTCCCATGTCTCCCCTCCCATCTTTTGTCTTATCACATTATACATTTTCCTTCTTATTTTGTTTTAAACCTCATAGGGTAGTGTTATTTTTGCTCTCAACAGCCAATTAGCTTTGAAAGAACTTAAGAAACTACAGGGAAAAATATTTATCTTTCAACTTAGCCATCTATTTGTGCTTTTCATTTCTTTGTGTTTTCTCAGACTTCTGTCTGGAATTATTTCTCTTCTGTCTAAATCCCTACTTTTAGCATTTCTTACTGTGTTCGTCTGCCAGTGACCCATGGTTTTGTTTTTTGTTTAGATAATTATTCTTATTTGAAGTGTTTATTTTTTTGTCAAATTTAGATATTTAGAGTAATTTTTTTTTTTCAGTACTGTAAAGTTGCCATTCTGTTATCATCTAGCTTGCATTGTCTCTGAGGAAAAGTCTTTGGTTTTCTTACGTTGTTCCCCTGTAAGATATGTGTCTTTTATTC
The DNA here is from genome assembly GCF_949774975.1 of Lagenorhynchus albirostris. Taxonomy (NCBI): domain Eukaryota; kingdom Metazoa; phylum Chordata; class Mammalia; order Artiodactyla; family Delphinidae; genus Lagenorhynchus; species Lagenorhynchus albirostris. The sequence continues at coordinate 83,416,428 of NC_083100.1, forward strand.
ACTGTCTGCTTTTATGATTTTTTTTTTTGGATTTCATGTTTTCTTTTAATTGATATATAGTAAATATACAATATTATATAAGTTTCAGGTGTACAACATAGTGATTCACAATCTTTAAAGGTTATACTCCATTTATAGTTATTATAAAATATTGGCCATATTCCCTGTGTTGTACAATATATGCTTGTAGCTTATTTATTTTATACATAGTAGTTTGTACCTCCCACTCCCCCCATATTAACCCCCCCTTCCCTCCCCCCACTGATAACCACTAGTTTGTTGTCTATATCTGTGAGTGTATTTCTTTTTTGTTATGTTCACTAGTTTGTTTTAATTTTTAGACAAATACTATATCATATCACTTATATGTGGAATCTAAAAAATAAAACAATCTAGTGAATGTTAAAAAAAAGGTTTTTCTTCCTTTTTATTGATTTTCAAAACTTTCTTTGGTATATTATTCTTTGTGATTATCCCAGTTACATTCATTAAGATTTTTGGGTTTATAGTTTTTATCATATCTAAAACATTTTCAAGCATTATTTTTTTAAATATGTTTTATTCCTTAACTCTTTTTCTCCTCTCCTCTAGTACTTCAATTACATGGGTTTTTAACCTGGTTTTCATTGCTAATTTCTTTCAGCCTCTCTGTTTTCTCCTCCTAAGTTTGGATAGTTTCTTTTTTCTTTTACTTAAATGTACCCACTTTTTATTCTGCGATCAAACTTGATGTTAAGCTGATCCAATGACATTTTCATTACAGATATTTTAGTGTGAAATTTTAGAATTTCCATTCTATTCCTTGTTACAGTTTATGTTTCTCTATTGCTATTTGTGATTTTTCTCTCTATTATGTTAGTATTTAACTTTAAATCCTTGTATATATTTATAACAATTATTTTAAAACCCTTATGTTCTAATTTTGTCATCTCTGACATTTACAGTTGGCTTTTATTGATTGATTTTTCTACCTGGTTGTCATATTTTCCTGTCCTTTTTATATCTAGTAACTTTTGATTTGATGTTGGTTATTATAGATTCTATATTATCATGTCTGGATTGTCTTCCTTAATGAAGTGTTGAATGTTATTACAGCGTATAATAAACTGACTTGCAGATTAGCCTGATCCTTTTGAAACTTCTTTTTTTTTCTTTATTATAGTTCATCCAGACTAGCCTTTCTCTTTGGACTAAATTGCCCTGCTGCTTCTAGGATGTGACATTTCTAGGATCTCTACCAAAGGTCCAGAGTGCGTAAGAAGGTCTCTCCCTTTGACCTTTGGAACTAAATGTTTCCAAGCATGTGTGAATTCATTATTTATTCAGCTCATGATGTCCTAGAAGTTGTTCATTCTCCGGTGGCATTTCTTTCACCAGTAATGATTCTTTGGTTGGTCTTGTGGAATTTTACCCTGAGCATGCAAGGCTTAGTAGTTAGCCAAAGTTGTAAGGGCAGCCTCTGCAGATTTCTGGAGTTCCTTTTCTCCAGAGCTCCCTTCTCTGAAGTACACTGCACCACAAAACCCAGCCACCTCAGTAACCTCAAACTCTGATCTCTATGTCTTCTCACCTCCTGGATACTAATGTGCCCTGTTGGCTTTCCTTATTCTCTATTCCATGGGCCAGAAAGTGTCACCACGCAAAAAGCTAGGGCAATTGTGGGGCTCCCCCTAATGATTTCCCTTCTCTAAGAAATCATAATCCTGCACTGCCCCCTAATGAAACTCTTACAATTATTTCATATGTTTTGTCCAATTATGTAGTTTATGGCAGGAGGGCTACTCCTTCATGGCTGAGAGTAGAAAATAAAATAGATTGAGTGCTAATGGTTTTGATTTGACTGTTGGAAAAAAGACATGTTTTCTTTTCCTTCTTCTCTTCCTCCCTTCCCTCCCATTCTTCCTTCCTTCCTTCCTTCCTTCCTTCCTTCCTTCCTTCCTTTCTTCCTTCTCTGGATTTGAACCTAGTATATTATAGGCCTAGAGGTGTTATTATCCATCTTTCTGCCACATTAAGTTTGAGAATGATACATCATGGAAGAAGTCAGAACCAAAAAATGAAAGGAGTCAGTGACCTGATGATTTCATTAAACCCAGTTCTACTTGACTTAGATTATCTGGTCTAATAAATCGCTGCCTATCTCAGTCATGTTTTAGTCTGTTCAGTTTACTTGCAACCCAAAGAATCTTGATATATCTTATAAAGGACAATGTTTTTGACTAGTGCCTCATGTAAGATTTTACCACTTCAATTAATATCAATTGAGTAGGCATCATAGGTCAAATGCTGTGATAGTAATTAGAGTAAGTTACAATACTAGGCTAGGTGGATCATTTGATTTGATCCAGTGTGGTAATTTGTATCGTTTGGATTTATAATAATAAGTTATTCAACTATTAATAAATAAGCTTTATTTTCTAAAATTGATGGTTATAAACTAATTAGGAAAGCAAAGACTTTAATGCAATTTGATATTATATATCCATTTGAGGTAATTTCTAATGTATTTTCTAATCAAACTTAAAATCTTAATATATTATTTTATCTTAGATTAGCATCAGCAAAGGAAATGAACTCTTACATTGAGGTATAAAAATTGACACTTGTAACATCAATTATTATTTGGTTCATTATTAAAAATTTTGCTTGATATGTGTATATGTATATATGTATGTATGTATACACATAATATATTTACTATATATAATATGTACTTTAACATATGTAGTATGTTTGTATAGAATTTCCACATCAATTTCCAGAAGTTTCTTGTTAATGGGTAGATAAGAGCTGCAATGCAGATATTGCAAGTAGAAAACAATGAGAATCTAAAAAGTCTTTGGTACAACATGTCTTTGTTCTTGTATAGATGTAGTTTTGAAGGATGCACTTAAAACTACTATATTTAATCCTTAGAATCAATCTACCTATAACATGAATCTGATCTAGAAATGGATATAAGCAATGAACTTTTCACGGTAAATATGATACTAGGGGAAAAATTTAGAAATTCTGAGTACAGGTTTAAGAATCTTAGTTGCCTAGAGTGAGTGTTCAAAAGAATAAAAAAAAAGAAAAAAAGAAAAAAAAGAGAGGCAGGCCAAAGACAAGAACAGACTAGGCTTCACTAGAAATGAAAAATATCTTATTCAGTAGAAACATATTCAATACATCTTCTATGAAAGGCACAAGAAGCAGAAATTGTTTATTGAAATACATATGAATATAAATTGTGTATTAGAAAGCTACCAGAAATTGTTTATGTGGCGAACACTTCATTATCCTTCGATTTTCTGTTTAGTTATTTACTTCTTACAATTCCTAGCTAAGGTGCTTTCTTAGGCACACACAGATGACATATGCCATTATCTGACACTAAATTTTAACATTGACTTACTATTTACTCTTTTATTAAAAGAATCTACAAAAGAACTTACATTTTTTCCCCTTTATTTAGAACCAGTAATTAATTGCTCTTTTCCCCTGAAATTATGATGTGAGAGAAAAAGCAACCCATCACAACAGATTTGTAGATTTCTACTATTAAAAAAATCAAAAAACATAGGAAATATTAAAATATGAAAATCAGCCACCTGATAAGTTTAACATGGAAAATAATTGAGAAAACTTCATTACTATAGCATATTCATTATACAAAAATGCAGACTTACGTGAGCATATGTTGAAATGATCACCTTTATGTAAACACCTTCTGTTTTTTTATGCCTACCAGAGAATGGGGATAGACGCTTTGTGGGGATAATTAGGCATCAAAAAGTTTTATGGTTTATGCAGTGATTTTCTGTAGGAACTATGAACTCAACTTGTGTTTCTTTCCTTTAAAACTAGAAGTCTTTAATTTATCCAGTCAGTGGATATTTGAATGCCCACTATACGTAAGATGCTACAAATAAAGCAGCATAATGCCTCCCCTCATGGAAATTCAGTCTAGTGTGAGAGATTCTCGCTAAAAAAAATATGAAGAGACAAAAAGTAATTACAACCTATGGCAAGAGCTGTGATAAAAATAAATAAGGTTGAATAATATTTTATTGTATGTATATACTACTCTTTCTTTATCCATTCATTCATCAATGGACACTTAGGTTTTTTCTACCTCTTGGCTAGTGTGAATACAACTGCGGTGGCTGTGGGAAGTACTAATATCTCTTTGAGAGCCTGATTTCAGATCTTTTGGGTAAATATCCAGAAGTGGGAGTGCCGGATCATAAGGTAGTCTATTTTTTAGTTTTTGAGGAACTCACGTATTGTTTAAAAATCCTGCTACATGCAACAACATGGATGAAACTTGAGGACATTATACTAAATGAAATAATCCAGTCACAGAAGGTGGGATAAATATTGCATTTATTCCAATTGCATGAGGTATCTAAAACAGTCAAACTCATAGAAGCAGAGAGTAGAATGGTGGTTGCCAGAGGCTGGGGTAGGGGGAAATGGGGAGTTGCTAACCAGTGGGTATAAAGTTTCAGTTATACAAGATGAGTAAGTTCTAGAGATCTACTGTACAACATCGGGCCCATAGATGACAGCACTGTATTGTACACTGAACTATCTGTTACGATCTATGTTAACTGTTCTGATCCCAATAAAAATAATTTTTTAAAAGTTGAAAAAATATTTTTTTAAATAGGGTGTTTGATAATAAGGTGATCAGGGAAGGCCTTAATAATAAAATGATGTTAACTAAGACTTGCAAGGTAAGAAACTATCTGAAGGACAAAAATTGAGGGGAAGAGTGTTCTGGCAGAGGAAATACCATTTGCAAAGGCCCGTGACTGTGTTTGTGTTAATTTGTGGTCCCTAGAAGCTGACCTTGAGAAGAGGGTTAATGTGCAAGTGATTTATTAAGGAAATGCTCCTAGGAGAACCCAGTATGGTAATGACAGGGGCAGGAAAGGAAAAGGAAGAAGCCAAACAAGGGTGGGAGAATTAGGAATTCTCACTTAATGGCTTCTAAAAAGAGTAGGATAGCAGTGATCCTGGGGAAGGGAGCTTGAGAGAGTTGAAGCGCTGAATTTGCTTGTGGCGAATGGGAGAAGAGGTTGACCAAAGGGAAACAGCGAGACTTGCAGGCAACTCTGGAGGTCAGCTGAGTGTGAGACTGCACACATGCAGTGAACCCGTCTCCATGACTGAGTCCTCCAATGAGCTAACCCACAGCTCACTCTTCTCCAGGGTACATGGACACTTCCCAGTCATGTATACCATCATCCTTCCAACTTCCTCTGCTTGAAACTTCCTTGCTGAGTTCCACTTTATTAGAAGCAGGCTTGGTTTCTCATGCCTCCGAAGTCAAATAAACTAACTGAATAAACAATCTATGTTAGCAGATTAATGAAAGCAGGATAGAAGTATTTCTTCTTCGCCAATGGACTGCTGGAGATAATATATTACAAGTTGTCTACTTTACAGCTGCCTATGTTTAAAACACCCCGAAACTAATACATTAAGGGAAAAGATGCAGTATAGATGGAGATAATCTGTTCTCCATTTTCAGTCAATGTTAATACTTATTCTCTGGGGAGTTGAGGTTTCTGGTCTGTTGTGTAAGAAATGGCAAAAGCAGAGAAGCACAACACTACACTTCGGTGGCCACTTTCCCTTAATGAGTTTAATTGCCTCTTATAACAGAAAACATTTTGGAAAAACAGCACTTGTTTCTCTTTGCAGATCATCATGGAAATTCACAAGAGTACAGTGAGCAAGTTAGTCATGAGCAGTTCTGAAGGACATACTGGCACCTATATGATGCCAGACGTCTGGAGGCAAATTTTCTTATGAAAGGTGGATGGGGCTTTATATTGTGGAAACATAATGCCAACCATCTGGATATTTGGAAATCAACTCATTGCCTAGCTTTGTGAGGTTGATAGAAATATTTTGTCTTCAGTAGATATAGTCACAGACTCTTTACCCTTAAAATGGATATTGTGATTTATTCTGATGTTTTCTCTAATAAATTTTGAAACTGTGCAACACAGACAATACTGTTAGATCGCTCTTTCTCAAACTTTAAAAGTGCCTTAGAATCAGCTGGAGAACTTGTTCATCCGTATTCTGATTCAGAGCCCCCTGATCCCTGATTCTGCATTTCTAACAGGCTCCCTGGAGATCGTGGTGTTGCTGGTCCTCAGATCACTTACTGAGTTGCAAGGCTCTAGACCTACGCTGTCCAGTATGGTATCCACTTGCCACATGTGGCTATTTCAATGAAATTCGTTCAACTAAATAAGATTAGCAAATCCGTTCCTCAGTTCCACTAGCCACCTTTCAAGTGTTCAGTAGCCAGATAGAGACCATGTAAATATAGAACATGTCCACTGTTGCAGAAAGCCCTATCGGAGAGTGCTACTCTAAAAGTATTTTTCAGTAACTTTTTCCACTCACAAAAACTTGGATTTTGCCTTTAATTATATCCTACTTAAAATCACAGAAGAACTCCTACAAAAGTAGAAGTCAAGGTTGAATACAAGAGATCACAGTTCTGAGGTCTGGCACTTTACTTTGAAAACTTTTTTTTTTTTTTTTTGCGGTACGCGGGCCTCTCCCTGCTGTGGCCCCTCCCGCTGCAGAGCGCAGGCTCCGGACGCGCAGGCTCAGCGGCCGCGGCTCACGGGCCCAGCCGCTCCGCGGCACGTGGAATCTTCCCGGACCGGGGCAGGAACCCGCGTCCCCCGCATCGGCAGGCGGACTCTCAACCACTGCGCCACCAGGGAAGCCCTGAAAACATTTTTAGTAGCCATGGACACTGAGGTTTGCCTGAATTAGAATTGGTATTTTTTTAAAGTGTTGCAGAATTCAACTAGTATATTTAAATATAATACATCAGAGTGAAAGCTCTGGTATACTTCTGTCCTGATTTAACTTTTGTACTTTTCCTTTATTTATTTTTTTTAATTAATTAATTAATTTACTTTTGGCTGCGTTGGGTCTTCGTTGCTACGTGTGGGCTTTCTCTAGTTGTGGTGAGCAGGGGCTACTCTTCATTGTGGTACATGGGCTTCTCATTGCGGTGGCTTCTCTTGTTGCAGAGCATGGCCTCTAGGCGTGTGGGCTTCAGTAGTTGTGGCATGTGGGCTCTAGAGCGCAGGCTCAGTTGCTCCGCAGCATGTGGGATCTTCCCGGACAAGGACTCGAACCTGTGTCCCCTACATTATCAGGTGGATTCTTAACCACTGCACCACCAGGGAAGTCCCTGTACTTTTCCTTTGATTTACATCACTACCACTTGTTCTTTTTTTAATTATTGTTATTGTTGTTTTGCTTCTATTAGGTGCTTGTATACATACCTGTTAATATTGCTCTACTTAGATTTCCAGGCACGAACAGGCCCCCAAATAAATAAACAAATGCAAACTTATGTAATGAGATAATTAGTGAGGTATCTAGATTTTACACATAAAGCCAGATTACAAGTCTCTGGCCTGACTCCTTCCACCTCTATGAGTATCACAGGGTCTCTCCAAGGCTCAGTTTCTTCATCTGTGGAGGATAGATGATTCACAAAGATTAAATGAAATAACAAATGTAAATGTCTCTCTAATACTGAATCATATGTACCACATCTTTATCCATTCCTCTTGATGGACATTTAGGTTGCTTCCATGTCCGGCTATTGTAAATAGTGCTGTAATGAACATTGGGGTATTATATTACACATACCTTAGTGGCCTTTTATTTCTCTGTTCTCTCACTCTCTGCTTCCACAATGTGTTGTAAAGTTTCAGTGCAACTTAACCTCCCGCCTAAGGTAAGCTTTTTAGGTACGAACTCAGTTGGTCTAAATTTTGCTTGTAAGTATATCCACAGAAGAACCCCTGAAAGTGGATTTCAGGGTGGTATATGCTATAGAAGATCACAGTTTTTTGAGATCTAGCACAAATTAAATGGTAGCCCTGATCACCATTTATATAAATGCACACTGATTATCTTTTTTTTTTGAGGTACGCGGGACTCTCAGTGTTGTGGCTTCTCCCGTTGCGGAGCACAGGCTCCGGACGCGCAGGCGCAGCGGTCATGGCTCACGGGCTCAGCCGCTCTGCGGCATGTGGGATCCCCCCAGACCGGGTCACGAACCCGTGTCCCCTGCATCGTCAGGCGGACTCTCAACCACTGCACCACCAGGGAAGCCCACACTGACTATCTTTTAAACAGATCCTCATGAACATTATTATCAAAATATAGCAGTCCATGTAGAATGATCAGTTGACAATTCATACTTTCTGAAAATTATTTTCAGTGCCAACTGAAAGTTTTTCATGAAACGTGAATGAGTTTGAAACATTATTCATTCTTAAGGTTCAAACAAGTTTTTGTTGAAATATTAGAAAACTTCTGTTTAAGATGTTATGACCTTTCTCCCTTCCCTCCCAGTTTTGATTTGATTTGTTTTTGTGGTATTTGCATTAGCATGAAATCTTTATGTTGGGTGTTTAACATGTGAAGAACACTAATGATCTAAAAATATGACAGGGCTTCCCTGGAGGCACAGTGGTTGAGAGTCCGCCTGCTGATGCAGGGGACACGGGTTCGTGCCCCGGTTTGGGAAGATCCCACATGCCGCGGAGCGGCTGGGCCCATGAGCCATGGCCGCTGAGCCTGCGCGTCCGGAGCCTGTGCTCCGCAACGGGAGAGGCCACAACAGTGAGAGGCCGTGTACCACAAAAAAAAAAAAAAAAAAAAAAAATGACAGGGACTTTAAATAGATTAATTTGTCTATTTCTCAAGGCTGCTTGAAAGACCCTTTTATAGCTCTTAATTTTCCTTCTAGACTTGCCTCAAGCTTTGATCAGAAGATGAGTTTGAATAGAATCCCATCTTATTCTTTTAACCAATACTGGTGAAACTTGGGACATTCAACCCAATACATTTAAATATTACACACAGAGAAAGTGGTATAGGTTTTTACAAAATCTGGAATTTCCTCAAGTATATGTAATCTTTAATCCAAACAGCAGTGAAGTTTATCTTCCAGGAGGTGGTTTGGTCATTTTAACCCAAGCAATTAGTGGATTGAGTTAAAATCCAAGCCTGAAGGTGGTGACTGCATTGGTTCCCATGGAACTAAGTGTGGCCCTTGGTACAAGAAGCTGGTGATGGATACAAGTCATGTAAGATTCACCATCCCACAAGCAGGAGTTTGAGCCCAGAGATCCTTGAGTGTAATCTGAGACTGAATATAGGTCATAGGATAGATCTCTGTACACAGGACAAAAAGGAGGATGAGGAATCTGAAAGCAGGTTGAGGGAGCATGGGCTTCAGATGAACCCTGATTCTCTGATGTTGGAAATCACTGAAACTGAGGTGCTAGAGATGGAGAATGAACTAGCCTCTTCTTCCAACCTAAGAACACATTTTATTTTCTAAAAAATCATCTTCTTAGCACATATCACCTTGTTCTTATCTCCATTCCACTGATACTGTTGTGGTTGGTATAGCTCAACTCTGATTCAGCTGCACAAACAGATTTTGGGAGTTGACGTTTCAGTGCCATCTCCTACTATGTTTAAGTACCAGATCTTGGTAAACAGTGCTTCCATGTCTAGTTGTACCTGAGTGAATGTGGTGCTCACCTGTCCTGTTTCCTAAGAGTGGAGGAGTGATAGCCAGATTCAGGCATTTAAGATGAGACATCATGCTAAGGGGTGGAGGAGTGAAGTCAGCTTAAATGGGGGAACCAAGGCAGAAGGGCTTGCTTCACAGTGGGTAGACATATTCAGGATCCTTGGTAAGTGAATTTGGGGTGATAGATTGCAAAATAAATAGGCAGGCAGGTAGAAAGACAGGCAGATATAAAATCCTGAAGGCTAGCACAGGGCTTTTAGAAATTCTTAAGTAAAATTAGAATCACAACAGTCTCTTAATGACAGGTCCCTGAATTTCTAAGAGGAAAAGGTACACAATTATAGTACAAGTCTGCTTCCCAGTTCGTTTTGAAGTATGGAAGCTGAAGATCCTGCACGAGATTTCCAATTTTCAGAAGGTTGGGTTTGTAGCAGCTGCAGCGGAGTTCCCTGCTTTCTCTAGCTGCTTATTCACTCTTAACAAATTGATTTTTAGTAGTTGAGCAGGGTGAGTAAAAACATAAGGTTAAAAAAAAAATCTAGTGAGTATTTTTTCATGTAATCTAATATTAAAATTCTATAAATTCTCAAGAAAAATTATAGCAACTGTAGAAGTTTAGGCAGCCACCTATTAATGAAAAATGAAGAACTGCATACAATGTAATGTGGTTAATAATTTACACATTTCGAATTAGGGTCTGGCAGAAAAACCTAATGGAACTATATAAATGATGGTTTCATTTATTTTAAATTAAATTAATTTTAGATTTATGTTTTGACATTTTATTGACATTAGATTTTTTTGTCTTAGTTGTTGACATTACATAGTTCTCCTAATGCCCCCCAAAAAGGATCAGAGTGGAGAATTTATTATTATGAATACATTTTGGAGACCATGACCCTTTTAAAAGTTATATAATCCCTTCATTTTGAAAAAAACACTTTTTGAATGGCATTTATGATCTTTACTGCAAAAGTTAGAATTACTTAGATACAAATGCATTTCTCCATGCCCCTCACTTGTAGTTGTTAATACAGGATTAGGGTAATCATGTGACTCATTCTTCAAACTTGGACCCTTTGGGAATGATAGAAAATGCATTGCTGGGACAGATGGCATAAACTGGGACTGTCCTGGCAACTGGGCCATATGGGTACCCTCTTTAGTAGATTGTTTTTGAATACACATCAACAGTCTGAATGCTTGAGTATTTAATCTTGTTTGCTGCTCATTTCAGGAGTAAGGGAGAAAAGGAGAAAGTTGTGAAAGGAAAAAGAAGCATTTGAAAAGCGACTAACCTGATTTCTAAAGAAGTGGCTGGCTTACTCGTTTGTAACAAAGATAAGATAGTGTTTCTCCACATCAGGATAACAAACAGTTCCCATTAAAAGTTCAAGTCTGCACACTTTTTATAGACCTACGAAACTATGATGACTGAGACTTAGAACCAAAGCGTCTGCCTTTTTACACACTCCCCCGGTGCTACTCTGCACACTTAAGTGCTAGCTAAAGTAGAAGACAGGAATTTGTCCAACCAAGAATGTGTCTGAATCAGAATCTGACTCCTTATATCACATTGTCAATCAAGTTAAAAATTTTACTACTTTTACTACGGTGCGCAAAGATGTGAACAATGAAAATCCAGCTAGATTTAATGTGAAAATTTCCGACATACTTCATTTTTGTTTCTGGATGATGAGTTTAGTAAGTTTGCATGCTTTCTTTTTGCCACTGAAGGGAAGGGGTAAATTGAATGAAGTCTTGCTGTTAAGAAGGATACCCTTCATCCTACTTAGTCTTGTTCTCTCCCCACCTCATCTGGCCCTTAAGCTAGGCTAGCCAAGATCCTGGCTGCTCTGCCTTTAGAAAACCACAGCATCCACTCGACTTCAAGGTAAATTGTCCAGGATTCTTCTTAATTTTTCTCAATCTGATTTTGAGAAGGATTTACTGTCTGAAATAACAGTGAATGCCCAAGATTGATGCGAAAGCATACAGGGAATGTCCAGAGTAGCAAGTAAGAGTTCACTTGAGGATGGGTAAAAAGAAAAGCAGGCCAATAACAGAGGTACAAAAATTACATTTAGCCCTTGAATGCTTCCACAGTTGCTAGTTAAATCAATAGCTATGTTCTCCCTTCATGGCATTCTTGCAGGCTTCTCCAAAGAACTCTAGGAAGAGTGGGATTATTAGTACTCTTGAGCACAACTGCACAAAATAGAGAACGATAGAAACCCATCGTCTTCACTGTAGCCTCCAGTTCCAGGTGTCTGGTTTCTCATGCTGTCCTTTATTACATGTTCTTCTCAGCTCTTTTATTCAAGCCTTTATTAGACAAACACTGTGTTAAAAAACTGACAGTGATGCAAAGAATTATATGCTGTGGCTGCTCCCTTGAAAGATCTTGCAATCTGGTTCATGCTGTAGGATTAGATACACGTAAGCATATTTAGACAGTCCTACACAAGCAATTAACCCTACCTAGCACTGTGATAAAGAAAATCAGTATAGAAAAAGTGGTCCAAACCAGATAGGATTTTGCTCTGGGGCTTCTAAAGAGTGAGAATTCCTTCCAACTGAGTTGCCTGAAGAAGATCTCAAAGAGGAGAAGAACCACAAACAGCTTTGAAAGACTGGTATAATTTAGAAAGATGAAGTGGAATTTCATTAGGGCATATTTTAGCTGTAATAAGAGTTCTATCCTCAAAGAAAAGAGTTTAAACCTAGCAGAATATCAAGAATTTACCACCAGGAGATTATTTGAGAGATCATGCAGCCTTTCCTATCTCCCAAACAGTCTCCCTAGGTGTGTATTTCCTGTGCTTAGATATCGAGTTACCCCTATCTGGATTTTGAGATCAAGAGCCTCTTATGATGTATACTCCTTCCTGTGTGTCTACTACAGTTAGCATGGCATCTTCCATGTAGCGGGGAAATATTCATAGTCAGACTAGATCTATAATGATCTGCGATGAAAAAGTTTCTCAAATGTTGATGTACATATGAACTACATGGAATCTTATAAGAATGCAAATTGTGATAGGTGCAGGGTGGGGCCTACAGGTTTGCGTTTCTAACAAGTTGCCGAGTGAACCAGATGCTGCTGGGCCACAGATCACACTTTGAATAGAAAATTCCCACACTGTAATTCAAAACACTGACTCTTAATGGTGTTATTATTCAACTTTTCACTTAATGTAGTTCCCTGTTCCCCAATTAGCATTTAAGTTCATTATGAAAGAGCCCATTCCTTATGTTGGTCCCTTCCTCTCAAAAAGAAAATCATTTAGTCTGGTGTTAAGCGATGTAAAATTATCTCACCTATATGAGAAATATCACCTATCAAAAAAGAAACTAATAATTTCAAAAGAGTAAATATGAAAACAAGTTTGACCAATCAACCTGTTATCAGAACTTAGTGCTGCTTTAAATTCTGATAGATTTTTAATTATAATTCATGTATTCTAATTTCTGTGTTTTCCAGATAATGACCTCTCTTTTTTATTAAGATAAGTCAAATTAGTAATATATCACACACACATACACACACACAAAATGATTGGTTCAAAGCAATTTCGCCATCTCTCTATATTTTAAAGAGAAGACCCAAGGATCCTCACCCAAAGGTCTATCTATGCTTAGTTTACACTTAATTCTAATGAGATTGGTTTCACTTTCCAAGATCGCATTAATTTAGTCTAATAACTACAAAGAGAGGAGATACTTTTATCTGCTGCAGAAATGGCAATGAAAACTAAAAGCTTTCAATATGATGAGAAGGAAGAGATGGGAAAATAAGCTAAGAAAAGCAGGCTCTCAAATCTTTAAAGCGGAGCAGCTCAGTGTGATTTTAGGTAGAGGCACATGGCCCTTCATAGCCCACAGGCCCTGAGGTCTTCATGCTAATGTAGCTCCGTTAAATAATTGGCATTATTAATACGAACCTGGGGCACCAACACAAGATTGAAATGTATTTCAATATTTTTTCAGAGAAAATAGGAGATTTGTGGTGAAAGTCTATGGCTTAGTGTTCACATAGTTTAAATTACCATTAAGAAGATAAGTGAATTTTATATTTTGGTGTGATTTTAATTTCAAATGCTTATTTTTGTTTTATGCTTAAAAGATATACATTCCATTATCCAGAATTTGTCATTATGAAAAACATAGGTTTTGATAAAATGCTAGTAAGTACTGGCTAAAGAAATTAAAGCAATTTTTTTTTTTCATATTGGACTAGCTCTCTTTAAAGGCAGTCATCTCTGTTTGTTAGACAGGATTTATGAATCATTTACCAAAATATCATATGGTTTACAGAACTTAATTTGATATCATTTATACTAAGTGGTACATACACCATGTACAATATAATCTAGAAGTTTTTCAATGAAAAAAAAAATCAAACCTTAGGAAAAGAGACAATACAAGTGAAGTGCCTTGAACACTATTATTTCACATTCATCCCTACAGTAATATCAAATTAAAGTACAATTATTCTCATTTTGCAGTTAGCAAGCACATTTCCTCGTAGACCTTTGTCTTTCACTCTTCTTAATGTAAAACTTGATATACCAAAAATACATATTCCTTTTAAGGAATTGCTTTTAAGGATCTATTGCATAAAGTAAATTACAATGATATGCCTAAGAAAATCGAATATTGAGGTAATTAAACAGATTCTTAAATATAATTTGGGGAACAGAAGTTACCCAAATTATTATGACTTCTATGTAACATCAATTTTTAAACAAAATCTTCATGACAGCACAGAGTGAAAAGTTCAACCTTCTTTTAACATATTTTCTGTACTATCAACCCATTTATCCTCAATTTGTACTTTGGTTCTCTCCAGTGTGCTGCATATTCTGAGTCCCAACCCTTCTCCCTGCGGGTGCTCAACATGAATCTAATGATGATACTTACAGTGATTGCCTTGTGGGGGGGAAAAAGTGTTAATTTGTTCTGACATCCCCAGATCTGAATCTAATGAAATGAAAATGTAGACTAGAGTGGGTTAAGCTCTCTGGTGTTTTCCTTCTCAGAACTAGGGTAGTTCCCTTTTGCATGATTGAAATCATGCCTATATCATCCCCTTAATGTCTGTAGTACAGTGCTTAATGGCTTCATCAGGATATATCACTTTCTTTAGCACAGAGCTGCCAGTGGAGCACAAATCATTTAAAGAGAGAAATTGTTAGAGAAAGATAGGCTGCAGTAGCTGAAGAATCACAGATAAAAGTAAAGAACATAGAGAGAAGCCTATAGTATTTGGAAAATTAAGAAAAATTCCGTGAAAGCATGTTAAAAGTTTTAAGGTTGAAATGGGAAACATAGGGAAATCTTTATATGACTACCTTGACACCAATTTATAGGTAGCATTTATTACTAACAGAAAACCCTCTATATTTTACTTTATTTATCTTTATTATTATCTGTTATCACCACTAAATATTATACAAGCCCTGTGCAGCTGGAGATTTTTGTTTGTATCCCTAAAGAATCAGATCTAGATCACAGCAAATACTATTTGATAAGTAAAATGAATAAAGAGAATTCTGAAATCTGTATAAAGAGAAAAAAAGGAAAAAATTATTATGATTAACCCATAAAATAAAAATTCATATCCTAAAAGGATATGTTAAATGTCCTGTCTTTCCCAGAGCTGCAGGGAATTTGTAATAGATTACTTTTTATTTTTTCCTGAATATTTTCAATGTTTTTATGTCCTATTTGATAATGCACGAGTTATCCTACCTGTTTGTCACATCCTCATAGAATCTGCCCACATCTGAGATAAAATCAAGGTCATAAATAAAAACCAAGTGTCAACATTTTTGAAATAATGAAAATAAAAATTTCCAGGACATGTTCAAATGCATTTATGGATGTCTGCAGGGCACTTATCTTTTCATAAACAAACTAGATTAATATAGATTATAATTGAAGGCTTTGGACAGCCAATTGGCACAAGAGGGAATAGAAGTTGAAGCACAGAGAAAGACTGTATAAAAAATAGTAAAGATACACACTTAACTCATAACCAAATAAAATAATCCACTTAAAATACCCACCCCTCTCACTGCAATTTCTTGCTCCGGAAATTGCTGAGCATCTGCTATAGATGATGGTCCCTTAGAACAGTAAGTGCTAAATTATTCATTCTGTTTTGAGAGTGATGCTTTTTGGAGCTCCTTTTGGGAAGCCAGCATATGAGGAGTTTGGGGCTGCAGGAAGAGGGTTAAGCATTGGAGCTCTGTACTGCTTGGAATTTTTTTGTTTTCCTTAATGATGTGAGATTCCAAAGTTGGCTTATACAGTGTTTGAGCTGAAAAACAATGGTGTATAAAAATTCACAAGTTAAATATTCATGACAAGTTTAGAAGGCTATCTTCAGATCCATAAATGCTTAATATATATTGGTTATTTTGTAAATATTTTGTAAAATGTAGTTCTGAGACATATGCCAGATTTTCTAGGGATAATCAATTATTTGTTACCCAAATACAAGCTTATAATATATTATTAGGTTTGAAATACACATTGAAAAATAAGCAGTAATCAGCACCTTCGACATAAAGTTCTATGCACAATAAGAAGCCATTGGTTTTCTCCATAGTTTCTTATTTTAATTAAAGTCAATCAACCTTTAGTTTGTACCTCTATGTGTCAGACCAAGAGGACTCCATATAATTCATTCATAATTCATTCCTTTACTCAATAAATCAACATGATAAATGCTTCTTATTTTTCCAGAGGAGAGTTTACAAAGGTAACTCACAAGTTAACAAGACCCAAGACTCCAAGGAGCTGCCCAGGTAGTGGGAAAACATAGCCCTTATTGTTTATATAAAACTATAGACAAGTGGGTACAGTATGATTGGAAAAGGGCAGTAATCTAAATTTGTCAAAACCACTACTATAGAGAACAAAGAGAGATAAAACTAATTTTGCTTGTGAGATATCATGAAGGCTTTCCAAAATAGAAAATCTTTTATACTTCAGTTATCTTGGAGGGATGAATAGGGCTTATCACCTACAAAGAAAAGGGAGCAATATATTTAGTGAAATGGAAGAGCGAATGGTGGCTCTGGTCCGTAGGGTATTCCCAAGACGAAGATGAGAGAGAAACTACATGGAGTCTTCTATATTTCAATTTTACTTGGCAGATTACGGAAAGGCATTGTGAAAAGAATAAAAATCTGGGAAACATTTCTGATGACTCATTCACAGGAAGTATATCATGGGTGCTGAGGTGATGATTGAAATTGTGACGTGGATGGGTGACAGGAAAAGATAAATCAGAGATGGGACTGGGACAAACTGATAATCGAGTGAAAAGGGGACAAAGAGGAGAGTGTTTCTGAAATGTTTTGCTGACTGAGAAAATGGTACTTCCAACAACTGAGATGCAGACTAGAGAGAGAAGAGCAGGTTTGGGGAGTGACAATCTGACCATTACTGCGCTTTAGGATATGACAATTTTGAGGTGCCTTCTGACATTTAGAGATGATAGCTGGAAATAAGGAGCTAAAGATCATAAGAGATGTGGTGTTAGGAGAGAGATGTTTGTATTGGGGACTTAGGCCTTTACTGGTAATGGAAATCATGGAAATATATGAGATTTTCTGGGAGTAAATGCAGAATGAGTAAAAAACAGGATTAAGAAATTCTAAAAGACTGGTAGAAATTTTCAGGAATATTAACATTAAAGAAGTGGAGATGGGAAAGCATCCAGAGAAGAATGTTAAAATGATAAAGGAGGGCTTCCCTGGTGGCGCAGTGGTTGGGGGTCCGCCTGCCGATGCAGGGGGCGCGGGTTCGTGCCCCGGTCCAGGAGGATCCCGCGTGCCGCGGAGCGGCTGGGCCCGTGGGCCGTGGCCGCTGGGCCTGCGCGTCCGGAGCCTGTGCTCCGCGGCGGGAGAGGCCACAGCGGTGAGAGGCCCGCGTACCGCAAAAAAAAAAAAAAAAAAAAAGATAAAGGATATGTGAAAAATAAAGGAAAATTTATTGAGCATCTAGTATTTGTGAATATACATATTCTCATTTAACCTAAACATCAATCATTTCTACAGAGCAAAGTTCAATATTCTTATTTTACTCATAAGAAAAGTATGTCTCAGAGTGGATCAGCAATATGGCCAATATCAATTAACCAGAAAACGTTGGAATTGATATTTAAGTGTATCTTGATGATCCCCAAACCCATACTTTAGTATTCCAAATTAGAAGTCAGTTTGACAGTCAGTGAGCTAAAATTGGTGTCAAGGATAAGAATTTTATATCATTTATTTCTAACTCTGGAAACTTTATTTTACCTCTACATCATTAGATAAAAAACAGGCAATATTGTAAAACCTTTTGAACAATTAAACAACAGATTTCTATAGATATTAAAACAAAAATTGGCCAAAATATTTAAGGTGTCAGTTCAGAAACATTTTTAGATATATCATTCATCTTTCAGTTGATACTTTTCTCACTTATCTCTCTCTTTAGCTTTGGAAACTTCCAGACTTTTCTCCTCCAAATATTTCACCTGAACAAATATAAGATTTTACTAGTAACACATTAGAAAAAAATAATAGGGCTTATAAATCTTCCTAAGGCTTAATTGTATATTCAAAAGAAATGGTAATAGCAACATTACCTAATGGTGTTTAATACATATATTATAATGTTTTTGCTTTTATTGTAAACCATTAATAGGTGACAATGAAGTTTACCTTATAATGTCTCCATCAGATATGGCTTCTACACAGTCCTACTTTATACTTAAGCTCTTTTCATAAAGTTATGATGGCTTTCACTTGCAGACATTCTTGTCATAGTTCTTACTAAGTCAAAATTTTTTACATGACAATATTTGTCAAAATTGCCTAAATGAAACTATGTGCAATATTATCAGGGTTTTTTTTATTGGAGTATATATATACTTACATGCAAAGTATTTTCTTTTTTTATTATTTGAATAAGAGAAAATATTTTTGCGAAGGATAAAGAGTTACTTTGGGACTTTTGTATCCTGTTTTGCCAAAAAATGAACTTGCTTATAACCTAAGTGCTTGTTAGGACTTCAGTTTCTACATATTCACAAGGATTATTGAGGAAAATAAAGATGCTTATACAATTTGTAAGTGATCCTTGGTATAAAGCAATGGGTGCTTTATAAATGCAGCATAGACTAGGAATAGAATTAATGGCTGGTGAACACAATTGGCATCTTCCTCCAATTTTTTACTGAATTATGGTGTTACAATCATTCCAATTTCAAATGGCCCTGATTTCAGACACAAAAGATGATGTCAAGAGACAACTAAGTAGCAGGGCAGATGAAGTCTTAATAGCTAAAGAGGCTGCTGTGATGCAAATCATTTTTCCAAGGGATGGTAAATATTTCTGAAGTCAACAATTGAATCGAAAATACACTGTCAATAAAAGGCAGATAAAATAAACACAGAAATCATATGCAGTCCTAGGAGAATTGTTTTTGAATAAAATGCTTTTCAAAGTCTTCACAAAGTTGTCAGAAGCTCTTTTAAAAACCAAGTAAATGCATTTGGAGCAATTGTTTGAGACAAGACTGGTTGGTAAACGATTCTGAAACTCCATCCAGCTGTTAATTTTACATAGCTATTCACAAAGTATGCAAGTTTTACAAATAATACTTTCAAAACACTGTAACATGATAGGGTTCTTGTAAAGCGTTATGATTCTCTGCATATTTAAATAGTTGCCCCCTTAACTTAAATGTTTCATTTATGGTGCATTTTTTTCCATACATTGATCGACATGATCGTATAATGTTCACTGCCTATTGCTAGTGAATAATAGAGTGTTTATTAATAAAATAGCCATTATGAAAATTTTGGCAGGACACTGAATTGATTGAGAGTTCCTCTTTAAAAAAGAAAAAGAAAAAAAAAACAACCCTGGTTTTAAATAGAACATTGAAATTGGATTAGGGAAATCTATCAGATAACCTCAAAAGAGACCAATTTTGGATTCTAAAGAGTAGAGAAGAAAGAGTAAAACAGGGAAAATAATACCACTAAGTCCCTACCTTTTTAGAGCGTAATTTCTGGTAGAGGAGACAGATCAAAATAAAGTAAAAAAAAAAGAAAACATGCATCAAAAATTAAGGTAGGGGCTTCCCTGGGGGCGCAGTGGTTGAGAGTCCGCCTGCCGATGCAGGGGACACGGGTTTGTGCCCCGGTCCGGGAGGATCCCACAGGCCATGGAGTGGCTGGGCCCGTGAGCCATGGCCGCTGAGCCTGCGCGTCCCGAGCCTGTGCTCCGCAACGGGAAAGGCCGCAACAGTGAGAGGCCCAGGTACCGGAAAAAAAAAAAAAAAAAAAAATTAAGGTAGATTAAAAATTATGGAAACCAAGAACAGGTTACTGGTCGTCAAGAGTTAGAGATGGTGTGGGGGGATATTGAGGGGGTAGGTGTGACTGTAAGGGGTATCATAAGGGAGATCTTTGTGGTGATGGAATAGTTCTGTATCTTGATAGCAGTGGTGGTTACATGACTCTGTACTTGTAATAGAGTGGCATAGAACTATGTACACATTGTATCAGTGCCACGGTTTTGATATTTTACTGTAGTTATATAAGATGTAACCACTGAAAGAAAGTGGGTAAAGGACACATGGTGACTCTCTGCACCTTTCACAACTCCCTGTGAATTTATAATCATTCAAAATAAAAAGTTAAAAAATAATGTGGATTAACTGATGGACAGACTGATAGATATTTGATAAAGAAAATATATCGAGATGTTAGCAATTGTAAGGTGGCTGCAAGTTATAATAAATGCTGTGAAGGGAACAAAGACAGAATAACAGGGGAATTCAACGCAGACTCCTTTGAAGAAGTGACTTCAATGTAAAAAGAGAACTAGTCCTGCAAGAGTCCAGCTCATTTTAGATTGTGGGACCAGCACGTTCAAATAGGGGAATAATTAATTGTTTCTGACGATAGTAAGAATACAAACATGGTTGGAACTTAGTGAGTGAAGGGTAGATTGGAAAAATAAGCAGATGCCTGATAATATAGGGCAATTGTCAGCAAACTTTTCCTGTAAAGAGCCAAACAGTAAATATTTCAGTCTTAGCGAAGACCTAGGGTCTCTGTCGCAACTACTCAATCAACGTATATAGTGGAAGGCAGTCCTAGACAATACATACATAAGCACAGCTGTGTTCCAATAAAATTTTATTTACAAAATGAGACAGCAAGCTAGATTTGTCCAGGGGACTGTAGTTTGATGACTTCTGAGGTAGAGCTGTAAAGTTAGACATTTGAATTTTATTTTGATGCCAAAGAGAACTAATCGAGTGGTTTCAAGCAGGAGAATTAAGGTCACCTTTGATACTTTGTGAAAAATAGAAGGTGGGGATGCAAAATATGAAATAGTAATTTAAGTGAGGATGAAAGGTGATTAAAGGAAATTCATTTGAAAAAGTTTTAGAAAATTTCCATATTTTTCTTAAATGCTCACACATTTCCTATGAATACTGTGTGTACCCTAACACAGGTACAACATAATAATCCGTCAGATGGAGTAGTATACAGGCAGACCTCAGAGATATTGTGGGTTCAGTTCCAGACCACCACAATTAAGTGAATATCACAATAAAGCAAGTCACACAAGTTTTTTGGTTTCCCAGTGCATGTAACAGTTATGTTTACACTGTACCATAGTGTTAATAAGTGTTCAATAGCATTATGTATAAAAATAATGTATATACCTTAAATAAAATAAAGAAATACTTTATTGCTAAAAAATGCTAACCATCATCTGAGCCTTCAGTGAGTCATAATCTTTCGGCTGGTGGAGAGTTTTAAATACGAAAGAATTACCAAAATGTGACACAGAGACAAACAGTGAACAAATGGTGTTGGAAAAAATGGCACCAATAGACTTATTCGACTCAGCGTTGCCACTAACCTTCAGTTTGTAAAACAAAACAAAACAAAACAAACCACAATAACTGAGAAGTACAATAAAACAAGGTCTGCCTGTAGTGGTAATGTGGATGGTGTCTGAAGTAAAACTACCTGTATTCAAAGCGTGGAGCCAGGTACCACCTGTGTCACTACACAGTTCATTGGCCTCTCTGTACCAATTTGTATTATTGAAAACGTCCAGAAAGTGTCTTTGTCCTTTGTCGTTGTAATACATTTTCGAATATGATAACCCTAGAAGCAGGACTTCTGTCAGATATTTGTGTAACTTACATGTTTTTCTTGCCATTTAACAAAATGTTGGCTTTTGGCTTTCCGTGACTATGCTTCACTATCTGTGTGTACTCGATCTCTGATATTTTCCTCTTT
Organism: Lagenorhynchus albirostris; assembly: GCF_949774975.1. Lineage (NCBI taxonomy): Eukaryota > Metazoa > Chordata > Mammalia > Artiodactyla > Delphinidae > Lagenorhynchus > Lagenorhynchus albirostris. The sequence continues at coordinate 83,438,352 of NC_083100.1, forward strand.
CACATTTTCTATAAGTTTTCTAGGTCAATGATTATTTTTAAAGTCTGAAAAAGCTCTGTGGGAATACATTGAATGTGTGGATGGCTAAAAAAATAATTTCAACACAGAATATACAATTTAAAGAATGATTAGCTAATTGAGTTTCTTTTAGGATCACATAGAAATATATACCTAATATAGAAAAATTTTTATGTGTTTATTACTAGAACCTCAAATGCATGATAAACCATTCTTTCATTATATTAGGTACAGTAAATTGGCTTTAGACCTGTCCTATTTCTTTCTGATTTGCCTTTCTTGCTATACATTCTTGAAAGATGGAATCTGCATCTCCCAGCCTCTCTCTCGGCTATGGTCTGAATATGATCAGGTCCTTTCAAACAAAGCACTCCCATGAGATTTTATTTGTAACTGAGTACAGTGGGAATATCCATTTGTTTGGCTCATATGATTTGACTCCGGAGCCAACAGCATCATTAGAAACTTTGTGATCCTTAGGTTACAGCTTAGGTAGCCTGTTCCTGGAGCCACAAGTTGAAGCTGAAATATTTGATTCTCCAGGTTCCTCATCGTGGTAGAATTTCCACTCTCCATGGGGATCACTTTAGTCCCAGTGTTGTGGGAATCATTTCCATACTCTCAGCATATAGCCTGCTCTTCTATTCCTTCTACTTATTTTGTAAATATTCAATTGGCTGGATCTTAAGTGCTTTTCTGAATAAGATACCTGCAGTATCTATGTCATCTGAAAGCGAACTTTGGTTGATATAGTATTTAATACAGATGTGGTTGCAGATAAAAGCTCCTCAAGGATAGGGATTTGGAGTTGGTTAGCTGGCCTGGTTGGGTCATGGCATGTGCAACTTACTGCTCACCAGGTCCTATCAACATGGTGTCACATAGTAGATTGATATGATGCCTTAGTGAGACATTTCTGTGCCATAGGGTGGGAGGTAAGCCCTATGAAAATTAAGGGGCGTGCCACTTTTGTGAGATTTCTTGCATCTAGTGGGCTGGGTCATATTGGAATTCCTGCCACAGAGAGAGAAATAAATTGCTGAACCTCACACATTCTACCTCTAAGAAAGAAGTATAGCACTTGGTGGATTTGGAGGAGACATTTTGTATCAGCTTTACAGCTGTCATCTTTGAGAAAAGCACAGACTAAGGAAGGTTATCTAACTGACCTAGGCTGCAGTTCAAATAGGTCTGCCCTTTAGCCTTTATGGTATATCAGAACACAGGCCTAGATAAGAAAACACATTTTATGTGTAAGATTGATTGGGCTATGAATGCCCAGATAGCTGGTAAAACATTATTTTTAGATGTATCTGTGAGGATATTTCCAGAAGAGATTAGCATTTGAATTGGTAGACTGAGTTAAAAAATAAATCACTTTTTTCAGTGTGTGTAAATAGCTGCAGGAGATCCATGGTCAATACAAATGATGGAGGAAAATTGAAAAGAATGTTAAGAGAAAATTTAACAGGGTGTGAAACCATTAAGGATAGTGTGAGCTTGCAGGGCCTGGTCCTCTCGGAGTCAGATCGCTTGGGAATGCCGACCAAAGAGAGGAGTAAACTCCATCGAAGGCTGTATGTAATCTGAATCAGCATCCAATATATAGTGTTCTTTCTCCAGTAGCCCAGATTCATGGGTCCAGGAATTAAGGGGTGGAAATAAGAGTGGCCCCACTCACTATTACCGCTAGTGATCCACTAGTACAAGTTTTGCTCTCTGTTGCCTCAAATGTATGGTTTGTTGGCTCAGAAGTCTTAGTGCTGAGAGAGGAGTTCTTCCACCCGGAGACACAGCAATGATTCCATTGAACTGAAAATTAAGACTGCCACCCGGCCACTTTGGGCTTCTCATGCCTCCGAATCAGTAGACTGAGTAAAGAAGTGCACTGTCACTCATGCGGGTGGGCATCATCCAATCCACTGAGGGCCTGAATGGAACAAAAAGGTAAAGAAAGAGTGAATTCCCTCTCTCTGTTTGAGCTGAGCCATCCACCTTCAGACTCAGACTAAATTACACCACTGATTTTCCTGGTCTCTAGCTTGCAGACAGCAGATTGTGGGACTTCCATAATCGCAGGAACCAATTCCTATAATAAATCTTCTCTTATCTGTATCTATATCATCTATATCTGTGTGATCTGTATCTATCTCCTATTGGTTCTGTTTCTCGAGGGAACTCTTACTGATGCACTCTCCTAGAGCATGTATCCAGTTCCATACTATAGTTGTTATATCTCGTTGGGTTCGCGTCTAATTCCAGTTACCAAGGTGCCAGGAATCTTCCATGACATTTAGTACTAAGACTACAGTGACCAATCAGTCCTGCTGCTCAGTACTATCCTGGTTTTGTCTGGCATCCTGGTAAGTCCCTCAGTCTTGGGAATACTGGGATAGTCACTCTACTTCACACACATTCGATGCCTAAAAGAGGTCTAGAAAATGTGTGTTAAATATATTGCTTCAACCATGTTTGAACATAAAACTGGTAATGCAGCACCGTTGTGTTTTTTTCAACATATAGATTAATACATTTTATTCTTCCTCCTACCCCAGCATAGCAACCCAAATAATTACCCCAAACATGCCAGGAGGCTACCCACAGAAATTCCCTATATTGACATAGAAGACAAGATGATTTAACCATGTGCAACAAATACTCCTTCTTTCCCCCAAAGCATTTCTTGCAGAATCTAACTTTATTGCAAACACACTTTATTTTTATTAACATGGAACTTATCTAGATTCTGAAACACAAGCTGGATAAAAAGTACACTTAGAATTTTGCTATTTTCAAATTAAAAATAAGTTCCCCTAAGATAGTTTTGTCAATTGCTTCTTATAAGAAATATGACACTAAAGACTGTAGTTTTCTTTTTTTTTTAATTTGTATGTCAGAGTTTTTTTCTAATTATAAAAATAAGCTCATTACTCTGTTTGGTCTATTGAATTATCCAGATATATATATCCAAATATATCCAAATATTGTACAATCTTATGTTCAATTTTGAGCTAGTGTTGCTGTAGATTTTACAACAAATCTCACAAAAACATGCATTGATAAACAGTACTGGGGATTCCATTCATATGTCACAAGCCATTTGTTTTTCAGTTGCCTGGTTTTATCACTTTTTAATGATTTGTCACGTGTCCTAAAAGACCATGAAATTAATCTTATGTAGGTTCACTAAATTAGCCTGTAAATAATGTAACAAATCATTAAATTGAAAAGCAAACTCAGAGCATTTAAAAATAAATCTATCATATTGCATTAAAAACCCTAAAGTGTGAATGGCAGCAAAGTGCAGCAAGAACGGAAGCCATTTCCCATTTTAGAAAGGGAAAATAATAAGCATGAAGTACGTGGACTCCCTGAGATTGAGCAGGGGAAATTTTGTTGTTGGTTAAAGCTCAAGCCTTAACTTTGGCTTAGAGAATAAGGGATTTTAATTGTTGCATGGGGAAAGCAAGGGCTCACTGATGTCTCCCAGTCTTAGACCGTACTCCATCCAACTTCATTCTTGTCCCGAGTTCTGAGAGGCAATTCTCATTGGTATTTTGTTTGAATGGTGATATATGTGTGTATGTATGTTCTACTCCACTGATGCACTTTTTCCCAAGACACCGTAATTTCTTTGTGGAAAATTTTGGGTACAACTAAATATTTACTTGACCAGTAGTCTTTGTTTAGGCCAGGGTTTCTCAACCTCGGCAACTAGTGACATTTTGTGTGAGATAATTCGTTGATGTGAGGGCTGTCCTGTGCACTGTAGGATATTTAGCAGCATCTCTAGCCTCTACCCACTAGATTCTATTAGTACTTTATAGTAGTGACAACCAAAAAATCTCCAACATTGCCATGTTTTTGAGCGAGGGGGGAGGGAGTGGCAAAATCATACCTGGTTCAGCACCACTGGTTTATAACACTTGCAATGTTATATTTTTGAAAATACAGTTGACCCTTAAACAATGTGGGCATTAGGGGTGCTGACCCTCTGCACGTAGTTGAAAATCCATGAATAACTGTACAGTCAGCTCTCCCTTCTGGACTGTGATTCTGCATCTTCAGATTCAACCAATCGCAGATCGTGTAATACTGTAGTACATAATTAGTGGAAAAACCCCACATATAAGTAGACCCTTGCAGTTCAAACTCCTGTTGTTCAAGGGTCAACTGTGTATGCTATAATTGGATTGATTTACTTTTCTCTATATTTAAAAAAATATTACAGAGTTACCTGTGGGAAGCTGTCATAAATACAACCACATCATCCTTTCAAATTATTTAGAAATGTTAGACGTGGTCCTCATACAATTTTGATTATTGATCTAGTATCTAGTTTTTATGGTCCGGCTGGTAAAATACAGTGTTCAGATGCTATGGACTACAAGAGAGTAATTATTTAGTGTTTACCCTAACTAGGACAGTCTTTCTAGCATGAATATATTTTGTACCATTAAAGGCAAAACTGTGTGGATTTCCCACAAATCCCTGAATTCCTTAGACTCTGTTATGAAGTGATCATCTATGAGTTTGTCTAGATACTTAATGATGTATTCTAAATTGTTTTCAACTTATTTTAAGGATTCCACTTTTTCCTGTTTGCAGCATGTTATAAACTTTTAAGAGAAAGTTTATTTTTCCGTCTAGTTGCTTTCCACAGTCTGTTTCAAAACCATAAATTTTACCATTCAAAAGTTGCGATGGCCTGACTTATTACAGAGCTTTGAACTGATTTTTAAAACAATCTGAGCATATGGAGCTGAAAGAAAAGATCATGGTTTCATCCACACCTCCCTCTAAATGTTTAATGTTACATTTATTCCTATTTAAAGTGCTATCTGTATGTATTGTGGAAAAGGAAGTGGAAATCAAATGTTAGTTTCTTGGTGTAATATCTTCATAATCTCTTGGATGACAAGATAGGGCTGAAAAAGAGAGTTGCAAATTGGATAACTCCTTTACAGTACTCTACAAAGGTTTCATTTTGTCCTTATTCTGATCTCAAGAAACAAGGCATCTATAATTTCTGTATCATCTCTGAATATAAATAAAATGAGAAAAAAATTTCTGTACCTAAGAAGTAATCTCAGTTATGGGAATAACTTACTTGACTTGCTTTTTTAAAGATGTAATGAGGCTGGATTTGGTCTTTTGAGAACTCGAGTAATACAGTATGTACAGTGAAGTTTTTATAATTTCCGTGATATTCAGTATCTTGACTCACATAATTAAACCAACGATTTGTTATCTTACAAAAGTTACCTTCATGTATTCACGTTTAAAACCATTGTTTTAAATCAGATTCATGTAATTAAAAAAAAGAATTGGTTAACTACCCTATAGGTTGTTAAAGTAAACATGCCTAAATCAAACATTGACACTAATTGACACAATTTTATTGACAGAAAAAGCACTAAGATTTACAGTGCTTTGAAGCATATTACTAATTACCTGTCGTATCAGGGTGACTGGGAAACATTCACATATTCAAAACTGGTTGCAAAAAAGCCAGTCCACAATAAACCTATAAATTTTCTCAATGAGAAAAAATATATATATATATACATATGTATGAATATGTAATGTATAAATACATATAATGTGTGTACATATGAAATGCGTATATATTTATATATAACTAGTTATATATCATGTATATACATACATAAATGTGTGTATCTATTGTTCTGTATCTATCTACATCTATATCATTGATGTGACATATCATTGATGTGGAGGGTAGGGGAGAGTGGTCCACAAGAGTAGAGATTCTCGTGTAGCATTCATTAATCAAGAGTTTTCTTTAACTTTGGTTAACTTTGGTTTTAGAGATCCTCAGAGTAAAAGTTCTCTTGATCGTTATAACTTGAAGAAGCACTGCATGAAATATGTATGTCTATCTATCTATCTGTCTAAATATCTATATCTATGTATCCTTTCCTTTCCCCTCTAATTGACAACTTTTAGTATCTTAGAAAACTGTTTTTTTGCAGAGCAAACTGGGGGAAAGTGATTACTTCTATCCTTGATAGATTAGAATATCATAATATTTTCTATTAGTTTGTATGGATTAAGATAGTCTTGAATTTGGAATCAAAATACCTGGATTTTAGTTCTCTATTTTCAACACGATTGACTTTCTGAGACTCGTAATTTTTTGTAAGGATGTCTAGGAAATGAGATACTATTTGTGAAAACCCTTTATAATCTTAACTGTGCTTTACTGGTGTTCATTCTTTTTATTAGCTATTATCAAGCTCAGTCTAAGAATCTCTAAAATGTTACCTACATCACTCAGATTGCTTAAACGATATAATGACACATTCCTTAATTCCCTTCTGTTAATGCTTTGGCTTCCCTCTTGCAAAACAGCAAGAAATGGTTAAATGTTCTAGTTCCTAAGAGGTTGAACACTTCTACAAACAACAGTCAGAATAGGGAAAAAAGAAAATTAACGGTTTTCGGCTAATGACTCATATTAGACCTCTTTGGTGGTCTAAAGCAATGGATTACATCTTTTATCATTTCTTCCATCTGCCTGTCACAGGACTACTGGGGTGACTGCTAGTTTTGTTGTTAAAAATGTCACCCCCATTTTTTCAGAATCTTTAAAAGTAAACACAGGAAAAGTGGTATATACCTGTCATTTAGATCAAATAAAACAAAGGTTGATGGAAACACATTTTTTGTTTGAAGAGGCTCCCCTGCTGATTTTGTTTATCAGGAAATGGCAAGTTTTTGTTCCTAATGGACTGAAATTTAGATAAAATCTGACCCTGGAAATAAAAGCAGCCATTATGACAAAATAAAATTATATACTTTGGAGGAGAAATTGAATTAGAATGCTGACTTTCTTTGGTTAAATTCTTTTACATAAGGAAATGAGCAAGAGAGAGAAAACTGTTGGATAAAGTGAGCTTTTTAAAAATCAATAATTGCTTCTAATTTACTTTTAAAAACTTTATTCCAGACTTCATAGAGTATCATGAATTATACTGAAATTTGTATATTTCCTTTATACAAGAGTTTAACCAAAGCCAAGAGGGCAAACTGATTTGCATTTTGGTAGTTCTTTTTAGCAAAGAGAATTCTCAAAAGAACCAGTATTTTGATTTCTTAAGTCTAATCATTCTTTAAAAACTGGAGTCAGCCTCCCACTAGCTAGCTATTTTACATTTGGTAGTGTATATATGTCCATGCCACTAGCACAGGGAGATCAGATTGGTTCCTTGTGTCCACCTAGAGGGGTGGGATAGGGAGGGTGGGAGGGAGACACAAGAGGGAGGAGATATGGGGATATATGTATAGCTGACTCACTTTGTTATAAAGCAGAAACTAACACACCATTGTAAAGCAATTATACTCCAATAAAGATGTTAATAAATAAATAAATATTTTTTAAAACCCCAAAAAACTGGAGTCATTAAAAGATCAAACAGCATTGGCAAAAACAGACTTGAAAAATGAAGAAAATAGTACAGCTCTTATAGGATTACATTTGATTTCAACTAAAATTCATCTGAGAGGACAAAAAAATAGGCTCTGACATTCATATAATTTCAGAAAGAGTTTTCCTTAAAAGTTTGATGCTGAGTCTCTCAGAATCATTGCCTCCTCTTCTTAGTCTGCTTGTTTTGACAAAATTTATTTTAATTTTAGTCATGTTCAGAAGAATAGTTCTGAATTGACAAAATTTAATACAGTGAGACAATTTTTATATTAAAACACTTTACATTTAATACATTTTGAAAAAAATCAAAGTGTATGTCTGCACTTTGAATAGGTATGTTTGTCCCTTAGAAAATAAATGTATGATAGTTGTCATGAAGAATATAGGAATAATAAAGTCATGGAGTTCTGCAGTTATTGGAGAGCGTAAAAGAATGTCTAGTCCAAAGCCTTCCTTTTTTGAATAAATAACTAATATTTGGCCACAATAAATTATTTATCTAAGGCTACCTTTATAATTTGGCACAGATTAGAATAGAGTCAACAGCATGTAGTGGAAAGAAACAGTCTTTGTAGTAGGACAGGTCTGAAAACTAAGCCCATCTCCTCTATTTATTAGCTATGCCAATTTGGACACAATGCTCACCTCCTCGGAGTCTCAGCCTCCTTTTACAGTACAATAGTCCCCACTTTATGCGCAGGGGATACCTTCCAAGACCCCCAGTGGAAGCCTGAAACTTTGGATAGTACCAAACCATATATATACTAGGTTTTTTCCTATTCATGCATACCTAAGGTAAAGTTTAATTCATAAATTAGGCACAATAAGAGTTTAACAACAATAGCTAATAATAAAATAGAACAATTATAACAATACGCTACAATAAAAGTTATGTGAACGTTGTCTCTCTTTCTCTCAAAATACCTTGTACCAATTTAATGCCTTTTCCATCTTAACTAAGCACTTATGATGCACTGTGGCCATAACTTGTGCAGTTTGAGGTACAATAGCAAAACTAGCAAAATTTCTTTTTCCCTTCTTCACAATTTCACAGATAGGAGGTTTGTTCTTACCAAGGATTTTAGCCACTTCACCATACAGTTTTATTTTCTTATTAGGTCGAGAACTTTCACTTTTTCGCTTAGAGGAAGCACTTTATGGCTTTTCTTTGGCATATCCGAATTGCTGGATCTCTATTCTTGTGCTTTCCGGCCAGTATTAAGTAAAATAAGGGTGACTTGAACACAGGCACTGCAATACCACAACAGTGGATCTGAAAACTGAGAAGGCTACTAAGTGACTAATGTGCAGGAAACCCTGGCCAAAAAGGTAGTTCATGTCCAGGGCGAGAAGGAGTGGGATGGTATGAGATTTCATCACACTACTCAGAATGGCATACAATTTAAAATTTATGAATTTTTTATTTCTGAAATTTTCCATTCAATATTTTTGGATCACAGTTGACCATGGGTACCTCAAACTGTGGAAAGTGAAATAATGGATAAAGGGGGACTACTGTATTTTCCCATGAGTTTGTGTTGAGGATTTGATGAGATAATGTTTTAAAAATTACCTGGAGTGTATTAGATGTTCAATGGAGTCATTAAACAAATATTCATGGAGTAAATAAAATGTATCAGGCTTTGTTCTAGGTGGTGAGGGTGTTGCAAGAAAAAAGTATTAATTTTGCTTTTATTCTTATGGAACTTCTTGTCATTTGGATGATCCAAGACAAAACAATAAAAATAGACAATTTGAGAACCAGAAAGGTACTGGGAATACTATGGAACTAGATGTAGTGATAGTAAGAATATAGGGGCAGGGAGGCTACTTTCCATGTGGTGATCAGGAAGATGTCTCTCAGTGGAGATTCATGCATGGGATGCAAATGGTAAAAAGTATTAATTGAATTTGAGTTGAGCATGGATTGGAATAAGGTACAATGGTAGCCATTAGTATTTTCATAGACTTTAGATCTATACATTCCCAGAAGAGTGTTGTCTATCATTCCATTATGCCCTTATAAAAGAGTACTAATGGAAGTATTTGTGCATTCAATACTTGTTTCAGATTTGTTTTTTTCTTTTGAGATAAATCAGGCAGTGAAATTAGAAAAATAGCATTCTGATGACCTGTAAATTCACTTATATTTAATTACTATAGTTAGATGAATAAGATGTGATGTTGTGGGTAGTAAAGTACTTTTGAGTCCTCATCTGAAAAGACATATCCTCTAGGAGGATGGATTACAAAATATATTTACATAAAGTCACTACAAAAAGGTATTTATATAATACACTGGGTATTTCAAAGGCAAGGAGTATTAAAACACCATTCAGTTTCTCCCTTTTTTATTTTCAATGATTTAATTGACACAGTGTATCTGTGACTTGCTTAGGCAAATCCAAAAACCACCTAAATGATATCTGAAGAGTCCAAAGTAAACTCCCACTGTGGAATTTGAGAGTGTTTAGAATCAGGTATTTTTGGACCCCAGCCCATATCATTTTTGGAGTTCATGCCCCCAACCTGTTCTACTCCTATATCCTAAGGGATCTAGTGATTCATAATCTTTGGTATGTTTCCAAGGGTTGCATCTGGCCCTGCAGGAATCTTCAAATCCTTATTTTTGCATGGCAGAGAGAGAAGACTGCTAAATAGGGTTATCCTGCAGAGGAAATGGCTTGAGAAACAAGGAAACTGATTATACCCCATTGTTTCCTGCAGAGAGGAAGTTACACAATTCTGGGAGAACAGGCAATCTTTGTTCTACCACAGTGAAGGATTCAAAATTATGATTTGTTTTCTCCAAGGATTTTTGTTTACAAAATGCAGGAGAAAAAAGACAAACACTCCAAACTCCATGGAATATATTCCATCTGCTTTAGAGGAAGTAGAGAGCTGAATATACTTATAGTCTACAGGACTGAGTGTTTACTCACACAAGGAAAAAGTTTCCTCACCTCTGTGACCAGAGTTGTGTGATGATTTTAATCTATAGCTTATAAATTCCTTAGGATCCACAGAAAACACCACAGCTAATCCAATTAGCTAATGCCTAAAATGCTTTCCCTGCGAATTCCGCTGGTTTCGAAAGTACTTTCTGAAAACCCAATTTTTCATCTACTTGTGTATCAGTCAATTCTTGTGTGCATCCAAACTGGATATGCTCAGATTGCTTCAAAATGGACCGTTTTTTCTCCCCACTCTCACTCACATGACCCATTCTTAATGATTAGATTCCTAGGGCCAACATTCTAAAGGGCCACCCTTCTGTGTGTGCAGTTAACACATTTTCAAATGCCAATTGGCATATGTGCCTTCCTGTGGGGTAGTTAGGCATATAAATATAGTAATTGCATATGCAAATTTCCCAGCCCCCCAAAGTTGGGAGGTTTCAGAATTCTATCCCAGAGTAGTCTCTCAACATTTTGGGGGGAATTCCCTTCATTTAAAGCCAAGACTCATGGTGGGATTCCAACTAATGTTTATCTGTGACAACTTTTGTGACTTTTGTATTTTTATGTTTCAGAATTTTAAACGATGAATTCCAATTTAAAAATGTGTACTTTTCTCCATCCTCCACATTGAAAATCTTTCAGTATAAGCCACAGGGAGTGGGGACGTAGCTAAGGGGTAGTTGTACTCAGTGATCAGGATTTGTGTGAGGTGTGTGCTCTTAAGATAAGGAATTGCTGTAGAAGCTAAGTAATTCTGCAGTGAGTGTCAAGAGACCAGAGTTCACATCTCAGCTCTGTCACTAACTGTATGACCTTGAACAAGACACCCTAATCTCTCTGAGTTACAGTTTTCTTATTGTTATAGGGGGAGTTTTGTGGTTGCTTGTTTTGTTTTACATTATCTTGCAGTCCCCTTACACTTTAAAAAATTCTATAGACTGTAAAAATAAAGGTCAAGTTTTTCAGTCATTTTTCTTTAAACAGAGGGCTGAGATTTCCTGGTGGCATATCAGCATGTCTTCTAAGTGGCTGAGGCACTGAGGCTCTTCTGGTATTTCAAATGCTCTTTCATTCAAGCATCATCTCATAATCCCTGGATTCTATCCATTTTCTGTTCTTTGAGGCTTTACTCCTTTGGTTTTTTTACCCATTTGGTTGTCCTAGGGAAGAACCTTCATATAAAGTTTTGGTGAGTCAGTTGGTAACTGTGCTTGGGGGTCACGTACACACCTGTACCAGACAGGACCTTAAGAACTATTTAGTCCCAATTTGTTATTTCGCAGAAAGATAAATAAGGGCTCAATTAACTAGTTAATTTAATTATCTTTCTCTTTTATTGGTTGACTTGTTCTTATCTCAGAAGGCAACTACTTCTATGGCTCATATTTCTTTGAGTGGGTTTAAGTTTTTCCCAATGTTTATTTTTATTATTTCAGCATTAATACAGATTTTTAGTCATTTTGTCCTATTATGCCTCCTTCATCACCATTAGTTTCACAAAGTTAGTCCATCCTGGATCAGAGTTGCCTAAATATACTGTCTTTGCCAAGATTATAGCCTGTATCATAAATGTATGTGTAATATTAATGCAGAAACTTATTTTAATATACATAAATTTTTGTTGCTTTAAGCAGTCGTATCTCTCATGGTTAATAGTCCATCCAAATTTACCATTGAAAAATACTTTTCTTTTTTTTTTTTTTTGCGGTACGCGGGCCTCTCCCTGTTGTGGCCTCTCCCGTTGAGCACAGGCTCCGGACGCGCAGGCTCAGTGGCCATGGCTCACGGACCCAGCCACTCCACGGCATGTGGGATCTTCCCAGACCGGGGCACAAACCCGTGTCCCCTGCATCAGCAGGCGGACTCTCAACCACTGCGCCACCAGGGAAGCCCCTGAAAAATACTTTAAAATTTTTACTTTTAAAAATATATTCAAGATCTTAGACACCTCTACTTCAAACATTCAAGGAATATTAACATTAATGTCACTCTAGAGTTTTTTCCTTTGTCCTGATATAACATGCTGCTATGATATATACTTACTGAATGTGGAAAACCCACGCCAAAGTAGCTGTTTCTGTCATATTTGTTTAAAACTAATGCCATCTAATCCAAGGTGTTCTATTGCAAACCATCTCCAGCTAACTCTGGTGAATAAAGGGGTTTACTAGTGGGTAATCTGAAAGATACACATTGTGGAAAGTGTTGCCAAGACTCACAGCAGCATCCCCTCTTTGGGGTCACAAGGTCTTAACCTCTCTCTGCAAATCAGTTTCATTCTCCTTTTTCCCAAATATTTTTCTCTGCAGTCTCGTAATCTCGATTTATACGAGGAATATTTTGTCATGATTTTACACAGAACGTCTTAGATGCTCAAGTCCTCCACTTTCTCCCTGTTTCATCATTGCAGTTTCCTGCTTGCTTTCTCCACTTATATTACCCTGGACTCCTTGCTGATGATATTCCTGGAAAATGCCAGCCTGACTTTTATTGTTGGGAGTTCCTTCTGCCTGAAGCTCTTTCCATTATATATTTGCTTGGATAAAACTTTCTTATATCTTTCAACGTCTTTGTTCTTGTGTCATCTTGCCAGATTAAAACTGTGACTCGCCTCATCCCCACCCCAGCAATCATGTCACCCCTTATTCAGTTTGTATTTTCTTTGTTTCATAGGATTTATCACTTTCTCATGTATATTGCATCATGTCTTATTTATTAAGTTTATGGTTTATTATCTGTATCTCCCCTAGATCATAAGCTCCTAAGGGTTGGATCTTCACCTCTTTTATATGCTGATGTGTCCCATTTGCTTCAAAGAGTGCCTAGCACATAGCAGGCTCTCAACAAACGTTTGCTGAGTTAATGAATAAATGGTGCCGTCTCTCTGTTTAACTCCACACGACCTTAGAAGTCCTGAACAGGACTGTCATCTCCGTTTAAGTTATCAATTAAAAAAATACAATTCACTCTGCCTAGCCAGTAAAACTTTCTTTCCTTAAGTGTCCACTCGTGATCAAATCTGTTGAGGCCAAAATAACTGAATTCCCTAGCCCAGCTCCCATGCAGAAGGTGCTGAGGGCAAGGACATATCCTCTGAGAAGCAGGTTGTGAGGAACTGAGGACTTCCCTCCTGCTGCCATTCCTCTTATGTCAAATATCTGTTATATTAATATACTTCCACAAAAAAAGATCATATTTGACCTAAGATATTAAGACAGGGATGAAGATTCATCAAATGAGTGCTTTATTTTAATGATAGAGCCAAAATAGATAGTCCATGAAAGAACCTGAAATGATTTAGTTGCAGTAATATGTCTATTATATTGAATTCATTCCTAAAAATGTTCTAAACATCTTCAAAGAATATTCACTTGGAAATAGAGAACTCTAGGTTCTAACCTTTGTTTCACCCCATGGTGTGACCTTGTACAAGTCCTCCTGTCACTTTGCTGGCTTTCAGTTCTTCATATGCAAAATGTGAGTGTTAGACTAGGTGATGTTATCATTCTACATATGAGTCTATGATTTGTACCATTCCTACGAAAGGAGAATATAATTGGTTCAGGCAATTTTATGACCTATAATTTGTTAGATATCTATTTCCAAAATGAGAGTTGTCATCCATCATCACCATTTTATTATATGATAAAATAAAGTATAGCAATGGTACCACTTGGATAACTGGTCAAATACTAATTTCAGTGGTGATATCCATACTGTTCTGATACTTATGCAGTTGGCTTTGATAAAGTTGACATTGACCACAATTAACTGAACAAATGCATATAGAGTGAAATGGAAAAGGATATAAGCATAGAAAAAAGAGATACATATATTCTTAATTTTTCTTTAATAATATTTCATCCAACGTGGCTTCTTAATATAAATATCAATGAATATATATTGCTTCTCCAGCTAGATTATAATATTTCTTAGACTTCTGACTTTACGACATCTCCCTCAAGTGTGTCATTCACTGAAGATATTAATAAGATTAGTGATGGAATAATATTCCATGAATTAATCGTAACTCCCAATGTGCTTTTGCTATTCCCGGATCCTTAATTGTTGTTAAAAATATTATTTGTGTATATCTTTGACATTCTTTTATTCAGTCTTCCAGTGAATATTTATTAAGGCCTAAGTGCTAAACATTGGGAAACTACATGAATAACACAAAATTCTTACCTTCAGAGAATTTGCATTCCAGTAGATAGGTCTGAATGGTAAACAAATATCACCTCTAGACATACCTAAACAAATTCCTAGGAACAGTAAAGGGGGGGATGGATGATTAAACTTTTCCTTAACCGAATGCCAAACATAGGAGATGATGCTTTCTCAGAGTCAACCCTATAGATCAAAGAAGCAAGGACTGGCTGGCTAATCAAGGCAGAGGGAAGGGTTGTTTGGAGGTGATGACAGGAAGCAGGCTCAGTGCTCAGCATTTCAGTGCATGGAGTTTATATGTGTGCATGACAAGGTTGTGCGAAAGGGTGGGAGGCACACACTGACAAGGGAGGCGTTAGCAGAGGGCTTACAATGATTTTGCAGAAGGGAAATTCTAATCAGTGGATTAGCTTCTTCAGATTTACATTTTTTAAATATCACTTCGTCAGGGTGTTAAGAGTACCCACTTAAAGCACTCACCCACCAGTTAAGGACACTGATGAACCCAAGCTTTGTTCACTAAAATGCTAGCTGAAACCAGTGTGCTTTTTGTTAAACACCAGAGAATGCAAAAGTTCTGAATAATCCCATCTCCATCACCCTGCCATCCCTATGCATTCACATGTTATGCTTAACTATTTAAATTGATTGTGTTAGATGGTCTCTGTTTCTTAAGACTAATAAATCATTATCACTGTAATTATTAATAGAGTTTAGTAACTATTTATAAAGCTTTAAAGTATATAAGGTATATCATTTTCATCACGATGCCTATTATGTCTCATAATATGAAAAAAGCCTTAAAAACCTTTCTATTATTTTTTAATTGAAGTTTAGTGGATTTACAATGCTGTGCCAATCTCTGCTGTGCAGCAAAGTGACTGAGTCTTACACATATATATATATACATTCTTTTTTTAATATTCTTTTCCATTATGGTTTATCCCAGGAGACTGGATATAGTTCGCTGTGCTGTACAATAAGACCTTGCTGTTTAACCATTCTAAATGTAATAGTTTGCATCTAGCAACCCCAGCTTTGCAGTTTGTCACTCTCCCTCCCCCACTTCCCCTTGGCAACCACAAATCTGAGCTCTATGTCTGTGAGTCTGTTTCCGAAAAACCTTTCTATTATCTCATTACTAGAATTCCTACTCTTGTTTCTCTCTTACCGATGGTGTCAATAACAGAGTGATTACCTCTTACTTTATGTGATTCAAGTTGCAGAACAAAAGTGAAAAAGAGGCAGACCTACCACTCACCTGAAAAAGCTCCAAAGGAGTTCTGGGTACCACTCAGGGGAAGGTAGGGGAAATACCTTAGCTGCACACTCTAGTAAATTCAAAATCCAACAAATTTTCTTCTTCTTCACCATTCTGGTTATTTCCTTCATGTGGCTACTAAAAAAGCAGGCTAGCTTTAAAATTTAAGAAGTATTTTGTGAAACCTCCTGCAGGTGATTGTAACGTGTATCTAAAAATGAGACCAATTCCTGTGCCAGTTCAATGGGTCTCTGTCTCTCAACCTGAATAAAACTTCTAGCCCCTCTAAAAAGCAAACATGCAAGGAAAAATCAGGTACATTTCACACCACATTTTTTTTTGGCTCAGTGACATTCAGTAATTGCTAGTGATGATAACGATGATGCTGTTCTTGATGATGGTGATAGTGATGATGGCAATTATGACGAAGATGATATTGCCATCGTAATGGCAAAAGTTGACCTTTCTACTTGATTTTGGGCATATATCTTTTTCAAAATACCATTTAGTGAGCCCCCATGAGCATGCTTAAACAATCCTACAGCTAATTATGATAACCTTTCTTTTTGAACCATAATCGTAGCTGGAACAACATAGTGCTAAAATACTAGTTGAAAGCTTCCAACTTTTAAACCCAGTGTATCTTATCTCAGGTTACTATTTTTGATGATTTCTTAATTTGCACCTACCATAAATGGGGCACACAAAGTCAAGGTAATATTTCCTGCGAGACCAAATATTTCCCACTGAGTGCGTTTTCCACCCAGAGTTATGTGTGTTATGCCTGTGTGTGCACTTGCATGTTGGTTTTAGTTTGGTAATTCTTTTTACATCTTTATTTCCCTCCTATTGATTCCCTCTACTTATTGGAATCAAACCCTCTGAACAGACATGGGACCTCCCACGGAGCCTGGAGTGGTTTGACCAAAAAAATCCCAGCTTGTTGTTCAATAGGGCTTTGCCAAGCCAACACAGCTCTAATTGCATCTTTCCACTGGTTTACCCCAACCACTCCCCTCCCCACACTGCCTCTCCCTTCTTCCCAATAGTCTTTTGTGTGTACTGAAAAAATATTATAATGAGTACTGTATGTTTACAGTGAGTTTCAGTGGATTTGGTAGCCAAAAATATGTAGATTTTTTTATTAGCAGTAGCTCTCCAATGGAGATAATATTTATAGAATGAGCTTGCTTGTTTGTACTTTCAAAGATAAATAAAATGGATAATATCCAAACATGATAATCAACAAGTCAGTTTCCAAGTACATTGGCATTTAGCATGAATGCTTGTTACATACTTATTCTGTAAAGAGTAAAGGATAGGCATTAGTACCAACTCCCTGGGGAATGGTATTTTCAGCATTATTTCAATATGAACAATTTTCTCTTGTTTATAGCAGGTATAATAAAACCATAGGAGGAAAATGAAGAATTACAAATGCATGTAAAGTTTTTCAAATCCTTCTGGCATGAGAATAGTTTTGTATGTTTTTTGTTTCCTGTCATTTAATCCTCTGAGTAATAGAATATATTTGAAGGTGAATTCTTTAGCATTTCTCTCATCTTCTGCATTCTCCAGAAGCTTTGAGTATTTGTTCATTACTTAATCTGTTTTTGTTTCTTTCTTGAGAAGGACACATGATGTCTGCCCCCTCCTGATTTTTCAGATGCATACATACATGTGTGTTCAAATTCTCTAAGATAGAATGAGGATTTTAGGTTACTGATTTCCTAGGTCTTGAACTTTGATGAGAGTCAAGTACCCTGAGCTTCTGTGTGTGGCATGTGGAAAAGAGTTACTGCTCAAGAAGTCTGTCCTAGTTGAGGATCCAGACTCTACCACTTCTCAGCTGGATGACCTTCAGAATAACATAAGCCTTTATAAACTGCAATGTATGCATTTATAAAATGGGAATATGCCACCTCTGATTGTAGTGAGGCTTGATGGAGATGATGTAAGTGGAGCGGCTTTCACATAGCGAGCTCTATATACACACTAGATCTCTCTACTCATCAACCCTTCATCCATGGTTGCTTGAAAGAGGTTGCACATGACCTTGTACTGATGATGTCAGTGTTATCATCACAGGTAATATTTAAAGTCTTTTGATATTCTATCCCTAGCTAAGTTATTGTACAAAGCAGTTTGCCATGGTGTGCTGGTAAATATTTAACGAGAGGTTGTGGGGAAGGGAGTGGAGGATGGGCGCTCTGTTTTGCAATGTTAGCTGATTTTTGTCATGTAAATGCACCCACCTCAGTCAATTACAAGCTATTAATGTGACATCACTGAACACAGAGCTGGTAAGTGGTGCCTAGTAGCATATCATTTTATGGCATTTCCACCATACAGATAAAATACACTTAAATAATCTCAAGAATATAGATAATAGTGAAATGTAGTAAAATAATTAGGAATTGATGAATTGTATTTATTACTTTTGTTTTTAATATAATTTATTTAAGTAAATGTTTATGTAATCAGTTAGTTAATAATGGTGGTATCTAAAAATTGGCTTACAAAATTCCTGAAAATTTCAGTTTCTACTCTCACAAGCCAGAACAAGCAGAATTCACCGTACCTCTGCCTATTTACCAGCAAGTTCCTAGTCCTTTGAGGTTAACTATATGCGATAGAATTAAAGCCAAGCATCCCTCTAAGGAGAGAGTGCACTGATGCAAAAGCTAAGTAAATCATTTACGTGTACAAACAGTTAAGGAAATGTAAGTGGCGTGGTGTTAAGAATTGAAAGTTTGTGTGTAGATACAATGACCCCCGTGGGAAATCACTACCTCTCAACTAATTAGTTGAGGACAGATCCCACTGGCCAGAGTGCATCCCCAGTGAACTGGCCTTCTTGAGAAGACCCTTATGGAATATTCTGACCACGCTGCCCTGGAAGAATCCAAGGGAAGAGTGTATAGCCCACTTATTTAAATTGATCTGTCTCCAAGGGGTTATGTCTTAGGATAGTGGCTCTTGAAGATGGCATTTTAATTTGTTGTTTTAATGAATTTAATTTTTCTTGTTGTATATATCTCTGAAAGTTATTTTGCTTGTTTTATCTGTTTGTTTGGCCTTAAAATTGTGCTTACATGTGTATTTATCATGCAGGTTATACCTATTTATATATCAATAAAGGCAACCTAACTAAGCAAATTAATTTTTTTAAATACATATCAATGTGAATAAATCTTGTTTTGGTGTACAAGAAGTAAGTACTGATTAAGGGCATTTAAACAATTCCACTTCTCAGAGGATGGAGTGTTAGTTTTCATTATCTAATTCTTCTGAGACATTTTCCTGTACCATATTGGACACTCAAACCACCTGTCTTCCATGATGATGTTGCTTAATCCCTTAGAAAGGTAATGTATCTTTTTCTGGGCGTGAGTTTCACCTCCCAGGGTTTCAAAGTATGTCCAGGCCAAGATAATTGATGACCTTATTACCGCTATTTGAGCTCTGCTGGTGGCATGCTGAGACTTATTTCCTTCAGGCAGAAAACCTAATGACCCTCCCCTTCTATCCTGAATCCAGTGGAGACTTAAAACTCTGTAAATCATAATAATAAAAAAATAGTTACAAAATGATTCTCTAAAAAAGAAATATACATTTGCCTATACCCATTTGCTGGACTGGTAAACTGTGGCAGAGGAGATCACTTGAATAAGATTCTGAAGCTTGATTTTCATATTCTGCTCCAAATATTTGTACAACATTACTTTTTTGCTCTGATTATGAGAGGATATATTCCCAAATTCTCTTTAATTTTAATTACTTGTTAATTGTTTCTCACATTCTTAAACTTGGTTTGGTTGGGTGGCAAGTCAGAATGCTTTTTTAATTCGGTTCTTATTTTCACTGTGAGACAAAAACAAACTGTTTTTCCTTTCTACATGTTCTGAATTTCTTTAAAGTACACAGAGCTCCCTTCAGTTAAATCTAAGAAAAAACATCTACACCAAATTTCCATTATTTTACTGAATCCTTCTGATCACAGCTGCAATGACTATGTTTTTAGTAGATTTTATTAGGTTAGAGATGACAAACTATTTTATAGAATAGAAGATATTTTATTTTTTAATCTCAAGGAATCGTTGAGATTATCTAGTACCTTGTTCTCAATATGTATGGGATAAAATTGAGACTCATAAGAGGTTCAACATTCCAGCCAAGATCACAAAACTTTTTAGTATAAAAATCTGAAATTGCACAAATCTCTTCCCACCATCCTCCTTCACATTGCTCAAGCCTCCAATTTCTTCCCTTCACAGAATCTTCACAGGGACTGTTCCTTTTGACTGGAGTACTCCTTCCCCTGGCTGCTTCTCACGCTCAAGTCCTATCTGGAGGAGTCTACTCCATTGTTCTACATCTCTGTCCCTTATATTTTTCCTTGACAATACTAATCACAATATCTGATTGCTTTCCTTTGCATTTGCTTGTTTAGCTCTTTATTTTCTTACCATATCCACTCTAAGCTTCATGTCTACTAGGCCAAGGTCTGGTTAGTTCATAACCCCATATCAAGCTTCCCTCATAGTACAATAAATAATTAAGTGAATGAAGGAATGAATAAATGAAAGAAAGGAAGGAAAGAGGAAGGGAAGAAGGAAGGAAGGAAGGGTGGGAGGGAGGATGGAAGGAAGGAGGGAAGGAAGGAAGGAAATCATAACTTTCATCAAATTACTGGTTAAGAATTTATTGGATACATTCCTACATGGAAGTAGGGGATGTCTAGGGAGAGTTTGTTAAGTGATTACTTTTAAACTGTTTGATTTCAGTCATATAATTGCGTACAATAAAGATGGTAATGCCTGGCAGATGCAATGCCTCTTTCTCTCTCTCCACCAAGGGCAGACATTCCTAACCTATTAATAAGAGATTTTGTTCCCAAACACAGACTTGAACCAGAGTCTGTCTCAAAACAGAACTCTAGGCAGTCATTCTAAGTGGATCTATGAAAGCTATTTGACATTTTTGATCTATGTGATATTACTGAATAGTTTTGTTTGTTGACTTTATTTTTGTTTTCTGTCTTTTCATTTTTAGTAAGATGATCAACTATAATGTAGACAGAAAGATCTGGAGATTTTTACATCTGGATGTCTTTGATAATTGTCTTTAAATGATATAAATGAAACGTATTGAATGAATAACCATGAGTTTTAGAGACATGCATATTCCTAATCACTTATTTATTCTGTTCATGTACACATTCTTCTATGGGTGGGAAGAAAGAAATCTCTAATGCAGGCAATAAATGAATTTTAGACAGTTCAAAATTATAGTAACCTGAATCTGTTTATAAAACACATTTGCACATGTGCAATCAGGCTGAATTATAAATCTATGGTACTTCGCTCTTTTATACCTCTGATTTCCTGAATAAGCAAAAATCTTGGGTATTTCTCCTGTGGTGCCTTACTTCCCCTTTTGACAGCGAGCAACCTCTGTAAGATTTGTGCTTCCTCTTCCCTCTTCCAAAGCCCTAGTAGAATTCAAGGAAGTGTCCTAAATCCAGCTTTCTAAGAGTAGTACTGCATTTGCCATACCACGCTTCCTACTAAAACAGTTTTGGGAGGTACTGCTGTCTTCCTGACAATTTGTTCTTTCTTTAAATAATACCATTCTGTCATACGATCCATCCCTAGAAGGTTATTTAATCTTTTTCTTTAGTTCCCTATTTCTTTATTGTTTCTCACTGTTAAATGTATCATATGTACAAAAGAATATATATAGCATAGCCCTGCAGCATAATATTTAGAATAAACATACAAATGAATAAATGAAAATAAATAAATGAGTTAATATGTACCCAGTACCCAGATGCATATACAGAAAATTACCAAGACTTGCGAAGAACTCTATTTGTCCCTCTTCCATCCCAGTTACCATTATTCTGCATTTGTGTTAATCAGTACCCTGCGTCCTTCATAATTTTGTTAGATATATGTGTGTTCAAACACAACAAAAATTGTTACTTTTTAATCAGCTTTATGAAGGTATAATTTACATATAATAGAAGCCTCTCAATTTATGTTTATACTTTGTTGAATTTTGATTAGTATTTTCAATATGTCTCTATGTCAAGATGTAGAATTTATCCTTAACCATGAAAAGTTCCCCTGAGCCTCTTTGCCAATAATCTTCTGCCTCCACCATAGACCCCAGCAACCTTTGATCAACTTTCTGTCATTTTAGTTTTGCTGTATCTAGAATATCATATGCATGGACTAATACAGTATATAGTCTTCCATGTCTGACTTCTTTTGTTTAACGTAACACTAATGAGATTCATCCATTTGTGTTTATCGGTAGCTCATTTTTGAAAGTGTTCAGTAGTATTCCATTGTGTGAATATACTGTAATTCATTTTTCCATTTTCCATTCAGTTGGCAGCCTCTTTGGTTGTTGCAGCTGTTTGGCTATCATGTATAAAAATGCTGTGACCATTTGCATACTATTTTTTGTAGGGACATATGTTTTTATTCCTCTTGGGTAAATACCTCAGAGTGGGTTTGATGAGTAGCTTGGTAAATATATGATTAACATTGAAAAAATTGAAACTGTAAAATTGTTTTCCAAAAGGACTATACCACTTTTCCTTCCCATCAACAATGTGAGTGTATCAGTAACTCCAAATTCTTGCCAGCAGTTAGTATGATCTTAGTAGTCTTTTTTTTTTAAAGACATCAATTGTACTCGAACATGTGTTACTTTTTTTCTTCTTTTTTTTAATTAATTAATTTATTTATGGATGTCTTGGGTCTTCGTTTCTGTGCGAGGGCTTTCTCTAGTTGTGGCAAGCAGGGGCCACTCTTCATCGTGGTGTGCGGGCCTCTCACTATCGCGGCCTCTCTTGTTGTGGAGCACAGGCTCCAGACGCACAGGCTCAGTAGTTGTGGCTCACGGGCCTAGTTGTTCCGCGGCATGTGGGATCCTCCCAGACCAGGGCTCGAACCCGTGTCCCCTGCATTAGCAGGCAGATTCTCAACCACTGTGCCACCAGGGAAGCTCTTAGTAGTCTTTTTTATTTTGACCATTCTAGTGACTTTGTGATGTTATCTAATTGAGAATTTTATTTGCATTTTACCAACCTGAAATGATATTAAGCATATTTTATGATGTTTATGTACAATTTATATATCTGCTTTATAAATTTTACATCTTTTGCACATTTTATTTTTAGTCATGTTGTTTGTCTTTTTATTACTGAGTTTTAAGAGTTCTTTATATATTCTGGAAAGAAGTCACTTATCAGATATGTGTTCTGCAAATATTTTCCCCCAGTCTTTTTCTTGCCTTTTCATGTTCTAAATAATACCCTTCAAAGAGTAGAATTTTTTACTTTTGAGAAAGTCCTATTTGACTTTTTTCTTTTATGGCTAATATTCTATATCTTATCTTAGAAATATTTGCTTTCTTTAAGGTCATAAGATATTCTTCCCTGTTTTCTTCCAGAAGTTATATAAGTTTAGCATTTTGGTTTAGATCTAAATATGATCCATTTTGAGGAAATTCTTTTACATGGATCAAAGTAAGTGTCAATATTTATTTCCTTTTTTATATGAATATTCAGGTCTTCCATGCACCCTTAATTTTCCTTTTTCTTTGAATTTACTATCATTTCTCCATTGAATTACCTGGCTTCTTTAGTTAGAAATCTATATCTAGACTCTCTCTTCTGCTTCAGTGATTTATATGTTTATCTTTATACCAATACCACCTTAGCTTGATTATTGTAGCTTTATAGTAAATCTGTAAATCAAATACTCCAAATTTACTCTTCTTTACTGAAATTGTTTTGACTGCTCTAGATTTTGCATTTTCTTGCTAATTTTAGAATAAGCTTTTCAATTTCTACCAAAAGATCCTATATGGATATGATTGGAATTGTATTGAATCTAAGATTGATTTTTTTTATGTTAGTAAGATATACAATCATAAACTTTGTCATTTTAACCATTTTATGTGTACAGTGCAGTGACATTAAGTACATTCACGTTGTTGTGCAACCAGCACCACCATCCAGAACTTTTTCATCTTCCCAAACTGAAACTCTGTACCCATTTAACAATAACTCTCCATTCTTTCCACTTCCAGTCTCTGGCAGCCACCATTCTACTTTCTGTCTCTATAAATTTGACTATTCTAAGTACCTCATATAAGTGGATTTATGCAGTTTTTGTACTTTTGTGTCAGACTTATTTCACTTAGAATAATGTCTGAGGATTCATCTGTGTTATAGAATATGTCAGAATTTCATTCTTTTCAAGGCAGAATAATATTCCATTGTATGTATAAATCACATTTTATTTATCTATTCATCTGTTGATGAACTTTTGGGTTGTTTCCACCTTTTGACTGTTACGAATAATGATACTATTAGCCTGGGTGTACAGATACTTGCTTCAGTTCTTGCTTTCAATTCTTTTGGGTGTGTGCCCAGAAATTGCTGGATTGAATGGTAATTCTGTGTTTAACATTTTGAGGAACTGTCATGTTGCTTTACATAGTGACTACATCGTTTTACATTCCCACTAGCAATGCAGAAGGGCTGCAATTTCTCCACATCCTTGCCATGCTTATTTCCTATTTTTCTCTTTTTTTAATAGCACAAAATATTTTTTTTCTTTTTCAGTAAAATTTTAATTTTAGATCAGTTTTAGATTAACAGAAACATTGCAAAGATAGTACAGAGTTTCCACAGGCCTCAAACTCAGTTTCCCCTAGTATTAACATCTTACTTTAGTACAGTACATTTGTTGTAATTAATAAACCACTATTGATATCTTGTACTTAATGACCTTTTTTTTTTGTTACAGGATCCCATTCGGGATACCACATTACATTTAGTTTACATGGCTTCTTAAGCTCCTTTTAGGTGTGACAGTTTCTCAGGCTTTCCTAGTTTTTAATGATCTTAACAATTTTGAGGAGTAATGGACAGGTATTATGTAGATGGCATCTCATTTGGGATAGGTCTGTTGTTTTTCTCGTAATTAGACTAGGAATATATGGTTTTGGGAAGGAAGACCACAGCAGTAAGTATCATTTTCATCACATCATCTATTGTTTTACACTCTTATTCTAATAAACTATACTGATATTTTTTGGATTCCTGAAATAAAACCTGATTTATTATTATATATTACACTTTTAAATATATATTTCTGGATTTGATTATGAAAATTATGTTAGAAATATTTGCACCTATATTCATGAGGAATATTGATCTGTAATTTCCTTTCTTTGTGAAGTCTTTGCCTGAATTTAGAATAAGGGTACTGATGGTCTCATAAAATCAGTTTTGAAGTGTTCTCATTTCTGTTTTCTGGAAGAATTTGTGTAGAATTACTATTATCACTTCCTTTTATCTTTGGTAGAATTCACCAGTGTAGCCATCTAAGCCAGGTAGTTTCTTTGTAATAAGGTTTATAACCAGAAATTCAATTTCATTAATATACATAGGGCTCTTCAAATTATTTGTTTCTTCTTTAGTCAGGTTTGATCATTTGTGTCTTTCAAGGAGTTTCCATTTCATATAAGTTATCACATTTATTGCATAAAAATTTTACGCTAGTTTCTTAGTATCATTTGCAATTCTGCAGAATCTGAAGTGATGTCAAATCTTTCGTTCCTGATGTTTTGTTGTCTCTCTTTTCTTTCTTCTTAATTTTAATTTATCCATCTGTCTAGAGGTTTATCAATTTTGCTGATCTCCTGACATATTCAGACTTCTGTTTCATTGATTTTTTTGTCCTATTTTTTTGTTTTCAGTTGTGTTAATTTCTATGCTTACTTTTATTATTTTCTTCCCTCTGCTTATTTGCTTTTGATATGCTCTTCCTTTCCTAATTTCTTAAGATGGAAGCTCATGTCATTGCTATAAGGCAGTTTTGTTTTTTATAAAAGCATTGTATTATGAGCTGAAATGTCTTCCCACTACCATCCCTGTGAAATGAATACGTTTAAGTCCTAACCCCCAGTACTTCAGAATGTGACTGTGTTTTGAGATAGGGCCTTTAAAGTAGTTACTAAGATAAAATGAAATCATAAGGTGGTTCCTAATCCAATATGACTGGTGTTCTTATAAGAAGAGGAAGTTTGGACATAGTCCCTGTGATACTATGATTTATACTAAGAATGTACATTTGGTTTTCATCCCTGTTCCTGGCACAGAGATCTCAAAAACCTTGGAATTTCCTGAGATGAGAGTAATAAAGGTGTCTTTTGTTGTTAGTGAGATGACTTTTGGAAAACACATAAGGTTGGAGGCTGGCTGGTTGCTAGGGGAGCCAACCATGTGATTAGAGGGTTGGCACTGTCAGTCCCACACCCTTGACCTCCAGGGAGGGGAAAGGGGCTGGAGATTGAGTTTAATCACCAATGGTCAAAGATATAATCAATCATGCCTATGTAATGAAGCCTCCATAAAACCCCCAAAAGATGGGGTTCACAGAACTTATGGGTTGGTGGGTTCATGGCGATTCTGAGAGAGTGATACACTCAGAAAGAGCATAGAAGCTCCTCACCCTTTCCTCATACCTTGCCCTATGCATCTTTTCCAACTAGCTGTTCCTGAGATATATTCATTTATAGCAAACTGGTAATCTGGTAAGCAAAATGCTTCTCTGAGCTCTATGAGCCAATCTAGCAAATTAGTCAAACTCACGGAGGGGGTTGTTGGAAATTCTGAAGCCAGTCTTTCAGAAGAACAGGTGACAACCTGAACTTGTGATTAGTGTTTAGGGATGGGGAGGAGTCTTGTGGGATTGAGCCCTTAACTTGTGGGATCTGACACTAACTCTCTAGATAGTGTTGGAATTGAGTTGAATTGTAGGACACCTAGCTGGTGTTCAAGAATTGCTTGGTGGTATGGAAAAAAACACACATTGTAATTGGTGCCAGAAAGGAGGACAAGCACAGAGAAAATAGTACGTGAACATAAAAATGGCCATCCACAAGCCAAGGAGAGAGACCTCCTTGAAACAATCCTGCCAACCCTTTGATCTCAGACCTCTAGCCTCCAGAACTGTGAGAAAATGAGTATCTGTTGTTTAAGCCACCCAGTCTGTGGTACTTAAGGCAGACTTAGCAAACTAATTATTTGTTATATTGTGTTTTCATTTTCATTTAGTTTAAAATATTTAATTTCCTTTTCAGTTTTTCCTTGACCCATGATTTTTTGGTTTGTTTAGAAGTGTGTTATACAATTGCCTTATATTTGTGGGTTGTCTTGATATCAAGTTGTTTTTGTTTGCTTGTTTTTGGTGTGTTTAAAGGAGCATACATTATATTCCTTACTTTGTGGCCCAGAATATGGTTTATTTTGTCAGTATTTTATGTTTACTTGTTAATGTTGTGTATTCTGCTGAGTCTAGTGCTCTACAATGTCAACTAGGTCAAATTGGTTGATACATTGTACAAGTTTTCTCTATTAATACTTTATTTTTGACAACATGTTCTACCAATTACTGGGAAAGAAGGGTTGAGATCTTAAATCATATTTGTTAATGTACTTCTTTTGTTAGTTCTGTCAGTTTTAGCTTCATGATTTTAATTCTGATATTAGGTACATAAATATGTAGAATTATTATGCCTTTTTGATTAATTGACTTCTTTTTCATTATAATGGGTCCTTCTTTATTTTTGTTAATATTTTTTACTTGAAGCTTACTTTTCTAATGTTACTAAAGACTTTTCAACTTTCTTTTGTTCAGTAGTTGTGTGGTATGCAGTTTCCAAGCTATTATTTTTTTTAATATTGTTTTTATATTTAAATGTCTTTGTATACATTTTGTAAAAACTTTGTTTATAGCTGAGTCACTTTTTTATACAATCTGAAAATTTCTGTTCTTTATTTGGAATGTTTAAATCATTTCACTAATGCAAATGTTGATATGGTTGCATTTAAATCTACCATTTTGCCATTTGCTTTCTCTGTATAAAATATGTTCTTTCTTCTTTTTCCTTCTTTTCCTGCCTCCTTTTGGATTATTTTAATGTTTTATAATCACATGTTATCTCCACTATTGGATTATTATCTATGCCTCTCCTTGTGATTTTAGTAGATCTAACAAGACAAATTCTTAACTTTTAGTTTATTTTAACTATTATACCACTTCACACAGAGTGTGAGAACTTTGAACAGTATACCCCTCTTTTATCTCTCTTATCCTTTGTGCTTTTTGGTCATATAATTTACCTCTAGATGTTATAAAACTCAAAATACCTTGCTATGTTGTTGTTGTTGTTTTTTTAATTTAACTAGTTGACTATCTTTCCCAGAGGTTAAAATGAGAGAAAAATTTTTGCATGTGTTACCACTTATTTACCATGTGTGGTCCCCATTGTTGCTTTATGTAGATCCAAATTTCCATCTGGTATCATTTTCCTTTTGCCTGAAGAATTTCCTTTAACATTTCTTGTAGTTCAGTTAGCTGGTGGTAAATTCTCTCAGCTTTTATTTTCTGAAAAAGACTTCCTTCACTTTTGATAGTTTGCTAAGTATAGATGTCCAGGTTGACTGTTGTCCATTCCACCCTCCCCCCAATATTTAAAGGCGTTACTCCATTACCTTTAGGCAAACATAGTTTCAGAAAACACATCTGCTGTTATTTTTTATCTTTGTCCTGTATGCTTAATGTGTCTTTGTTCTCTGGATGCTTTTAAGATTTACTCTTTGTCATTGGTATATAGGAATTTGATTTTGATATGCCTTTAGGTGTTTTTCTTTGTTTATTCTGCATGAGTTTTGATGAGATTTTTGGGTGTGTGGGTTTATAGTTTTTGTCAAATTTGGAAAAATTTTGATGATTATTTCTTCAAATATCTTTGGTTTTCCATCCTTCCTCCTGAACCACAGTTACTCATATATTAGGTGACTTTATTTTGGTTTCTATGGTTCTCAGAAACATGCTTCCCTGCCATGACCATATCCTTATCTCTAGAATCTGTGAATATGTTCCTTGCTTAGTAAAAGGGATTTTCCAGATGTGACCGTGTTAAGGACATTGAGATGGAAATATTGTCCTGGATTATCTGAGTGGGCCCAGTATCACATAGTCCTTTAAAGCAGAGAAACTTTTCTGACTGTGATCACAAAAAAGAGATGTGACCATTAGAGCAGTGGTCCCCAACCTTTTTGGCACCAGGGACCTGTTTCGTGGAAGACAATTTTTCCACAGACCAGGGCAGGGGGATGGGGGATGGTTTCAGGATGATTCAAGTGCATTACATTTATTGTGCACTTTATTCCTATTATTATTACATTGTAATATGTAATGAAATAATTATACAACTCACCATTATGCAGAATCAGTGGGAGCCCTGATCTTGTTTTCACTTGCCACTCACTGATAGGGTTTTGATATGAGTCTGCAAGCAATTGATTTATTATGGGCTCTGTGCAGTCAAACCTCTCTGCTAATGATAATCTGTATTTGAAATCTGTGTGTCAGAGGGATATGAAATGAGGATTCAAGCCACTGTTACTGGTTTAAAAATGGAAGAAAGAAGCTATGAGCCAGGGAATGTGGGGAGCCTCCAGAAACTGTAAAAGGCAAGTAAATAGATTCTACTCTAGAACCTTTGGAAGGAGTGTAGTCCTGCCTACACCTTGATTGTAGCCCAGTAAGACCTATGTTGGACTTCTAACCCACAGAATTGTAATATAACAAATTTGTGTTGTTTAAGCCACTAAGTTTGTGGTAATTTGTATGGAAGCAATAGAGAACCGGTGCCGTCCCGCAGATTTCTAGTGCACCATTTATCATTTTTCAGCGTTTGTTTTTCTCTGTGCTTTATTCTGAATAATTTTGATTACTGTGTCTTTAAGTTCAAATTTACTCTTCATTCCTTCTGCAGTGTCTAATTATCTGTTAATCCCAACAAATGTATTTTCCATTTAATATATTTATTTTCATCCTAGAAGTTCCAGTTGAATGTTTGTATCTTCATTCACTCTCCTCATTATATCCATGTTGTTCTTAACATCCTAGTATAACTTTTATGATGGTTAAGATTCTTGTCTCCTAACTCTATCCTCTTCCTAAATTCCAGGTCTGTTTCTATTAAATTTTTTTCCTGCTTCTTCATATGCTTAGAAATAATTTTTGGATGCGAGATATTCTAAAATTTAATTTGTCCAATGCTGAAGTTCATAATACTTCTTTAAAGAGTGTTAGACTTTGTTCTGGCATGCTGTTAAGTTACTAACAGATCAATTTCATCCATTTGAGCCTTCTTTTAAAGATTTATTAGATAAAAGGCAGTACAACATTTATTCTAGGGCTAATTTAGCCGCTAGTGGAAAACTCTTCTGAAGATTCTAACCAATGTTTAATTTTTTTCAATGAGGTTTTAACAATCCTGTCTAGTGATAACTTGAAGTATTCCTAGTTTGTTTTTTTTGGTTTTTTGTTTGTTTGTTTGTTGCTAAGAATCATTAGGTTTACCCCAATCTTGTGAGGTATTATGCCATGCATGTCCAGATTAGTTCAGAGCCAGAGACACTCAGTGAGACCCTACTGATCATACTGTGTGTATTCTTCTGCTATTTCTCTTTGCTCAGTATTAAATTTAGAGATTCAAAGATGTTGTGGCATTAACTATCCTCATTTGTTCTCTATAATATTATACTGTATGAATATATAAACAGTTATCTATTATCCTCTTGTTCACTCCTCATACTTTGCTGTTACAAAAAGGTCTCTACTAACATTCTTAAACATGTCTCCTAGTAATCTGAGCAAGAATTTCTTTAAGATATATTCTTTGAAGTATATTGAATAGAACCAAGAATACAGTTCTTCCACTTTACTAAGTATTGCAAATTGTTTTCCAAAGTGGTAGTCCCAATTTATACTTCCACTTGCAGTGCATAAAATTTGGTCTGATTTAAAATTTTGACAATGTGATGATTTGAAATAGTTTGTTATTGAAGTTTTAACTTGCCTATCTCTGATTACTAAGGACATTAAGCATCTTTTCATATATTTACTGATTATTTTTTATTCTTCTTCTGTGAAATGTCTTTTTATATTTTTGCCATTTTTTCTAATGGGTAGAATCTTTTTCTTATTAACATGGAAAATTACCCTGAATTCTAACCATTATTGTTTGGTATTCCAAATATCTTCTCATTTTTTTTAAATCTACTTATATAAATTTTGATAAATAGAAATGTGTAATTTTATTAAAGTACAATTTATACAAATTTAGCTCTATAGTTTTGGGGCTTTTGGTCTTCCTTGAGAAATTATTCCTTAGCTCAAGGTCATAAGTATATGATATATCTAAATATTTTCAAATGGTACTTTTACATTTTAGGTTTTGGTTCATCTGAAATAGCATTTTATAAGGTAGAAGTTCATTTGTGTTTTTACATTTTCCATCATTTCCAGCCATGATCTGCAATTGCAACCTCATTACATAAGTGTGTGCATATAAACACATGTATATGCACATATATACACAGATATACATATGCACGTATACATATATAGTGCATGGGTTTATATATTAGCTCTTTTGTGCAATCTTCTAAACCTGTATTAATATTGAACTCTTAATTAACTCAATTAATTTATGGAACCCTAACTCTTGAAACCTAAGTCAAGCTTTCCTTTTTTAAGAGTGTCTTGGTTACTCTTGTGGTTTTCTCTTGTATATTAAACTTAGAAAAACATCTGTAAAGCTAAAAAAAAAAAAAAACTCTTGAATTTTCTCTGAAATTGTACATGATCCATCGGTTAAAGTAGGGAAAATTGATGTTTTTATAATGAGCATTCCTATCCAATGTATTCTGTTCCTTAATATGTTTCATTATTATTATTGTTATTTACATTAAAAATATGTGATATCTTTCATGAAATTTTGTACAAATTACATTATAGGCCTTCAAACTATTATAAATAGTAACTGTAGTAGTTGACATTAGGTTCAGCTACATGTGACAGAAAATCCAAAATAATATTTCTAAATAAGATATAAATGTATTTCTTTCACATGTAAAGAAGTCTGGAGATAAATTTTTCCAGAACTTAGTTCTCATTATCACAAAATTTTATCCTCATGGTCCAAAATGACTGCTAGAACTCCAGCCTTTAGGTCACATACCAGGCAATAGGAAGGAGACCAAATTGAAGAAAGATAACTTTTTTTCCTTTTAAGGCCACTGCTCAGAAGTTGCACAAGAGCTGCTGATTATATCTCATTAAATGAAACTTGGTCAAGGGTGACTGGGAAATATAATCTCTGTCCAGAAAGCTACATGACCAACTAAGAATAATGCTTTCCATTGCTACTATAGACTGAATGTTTTTGACACCTCACAATTCCTATTTTGAAATCTCAACCCTCAAAACGTTGGTATTAGGAGATGGGCCTTTTAAAGATGATTAGGTCATGAGGGTGGAGTCCCCATGAATGGGACTTTTATATGATGCCCCAGAGAGGTCCCTTGCTCCTTCCACCATGTGAGGTCACAGCAAGAAGTCAGCTGTCTATGGACCAGGAAATGGGCCCTCACCAGACATCAAAGCTGCTGGTGCCTTGGTCTTGGACTTCCTAGCCTCCAGAACTGTGAGAGCTGAATATCTGTTGTTTCCAAGCCACCCTGTCCATAGTATTTTGTTATAGCTGCCCAAAGGGACTAAAAGAATTACTAAAAAAAGAAGAGACAGTAGTGTAAACCCAATAGTACTTGTTCCTTAATTTTTCTTTTAATTGAACCATCTAAGTGTTGGAGAATTGTTATACATACCCTAGGAACAGCACCCAGCCAACGACTGATGGAAATAAGACTATAAATGCTAGGTTCCCTTGCCCAATGGGTGGATAACTCCAAGGTGCACATTACATCGACCCCCAGATTTCCTCAGCAAAAGAAACAACTTGCTTGATAATGCCTACTTTAGTGACTGCCTTCTCTTCCCTATATCACTTTTGCTCTCTCCTACTAGTGATTCCTGGGATTAAGTTCAAAATAAGCTTCTCTCTCTCTCTGAGAGAGACATATATGTCTATATGCATATATATATATTAAATTTGTACAAAGTACATTATAGGTCTTCAAACTGTACACAGTAACTGTAATGGTTCTATATGTCTATGTGCATATATATATATTATATATATATAATTTTTCTATGGGAAAAGTAATCTTTAAAGCTTAATTTTAGAGAAAAGAATAACAACGTTAAGAATCATTACTTTAGTAGGTGTCTACACCCTAAGTGGGTTTAAAGAAAATTTCTTTTTTTTTTTTTTCAGTTCACATTTTTTCAGATGAATTCATTATGGTTTTCACATAGATCAGATACAGGCCCACCTCAGCGGCTTTCTAGTGGATAATTAATTTCTTAGTAGAGTGCTCGAAACAAAAGGACAGTAACATTCAGAGGATCTTAGTAATAATGGCCAGAGTGATGCTGGTGATTTAGAGCCAAGAGCGTTCTGCTCATTAAGGTACTCATAGCAGAACACAGCCATCTTTTCCCATGAGCCTGTTTTTGTAGGTCCCTGGCTTCTCCTGTGGCTTTGTTAAACACAGTAATCTTAAATGGGTTTATTGACTTTTCCAATCCATATTAGCATGTGTCTATTGTAAATAGCTGGTAGTAGGGACTTGCAGCCTTCCGTGGTGGGCAACTCTTACTAAAATCAGTAATAGAGCAGTGGAAGGAAAATCACAGAGGGGTAGAAAGCAAGCACACTGAAATATTAAAAAGTCCAGCTGTGAAAAGCTTTCCAGGGTGTTTTTTTCCATATCAAAATGTGTTTTAAACACTTTTTGAGTATTATTATAATTAACTATAGTCGCTTTGTAAGCAGTTCCTTTTGTAAGTGAAAAACCTACCATCACTTAGAGGGTACTCGTTTTTGACATTGAGCTCTTAAGTGGATAATTATATTTATTGAGAGGTGATGCTCACTTGACCACTTGGTATTTTGGTTTAGGCCAAGGGGAAACAAGGCAGGTGAAGTGTTTTTATTTATAAGGAAACAGATATTGCTATTGTGACTCCATTTCTCAGGAGCAGTTTGTTAACTAAATCTGTTTCCAGCAACTACAATGTTCTTCTCTTCCTTGTTCTTGGAAAATTAAAGGCTTCTACCTTAGAAAAGTGAGTGATACATTATCCACTCGCTCTAAATTGAACCCATTTGGAGCTATTTGCATCTTATAGAACCTACAGCTGAGTGCTGTGCTCAGAGGTGTAATGAGAGGTTGTCACAACACACTGGAGGTGGCCCCGTAACAAAATGATCCCCTGTCAATCCCCTCACAGGAAATGCTTTGGCAACCTGTAATTCGGCCCCAGTATTAACATCCTGCCTGGGTTTTGTTAAATGGCACCTTCTAGGAAGTAGAGCTGGGGAACTTGTGTTTAATAATGTTTTAAGAGGAATATTTGATGGAAGTTTTAGAAAGCATCACATGGGGTTAACAGTGATTTGTCATTTGCTTCTAATTAAAGGACCTAATCTCTTATCACTGAAGCAGTCGTTTTTTTATACTAAAGGCACAGATGTGAATGGAAACATATTAATGAGATGTCATACTGCATAGTCATTTAGTGTTTTGTTTAACTTAAACATAGCAGAAAATGTGTGTCTAAGTAGACACATGTAATGACATCCTGATAGAATTATAATTTCCTGCATTTGCATAATCTTCGGTAAAATTCAAACTAGGTTCACCTTGCATTGCTAATTTCAGTTCCCAAATCTGCCTTTTTAGAAAATTAAGGCTAGACCTAAGTACTAAAGAAGCAGAAAGGGCTTATTGTTAGTTTCCTTCAAATTAAAACTGGAATTGTAATTTAAATGTTTGAGTGCCAGGTGTTTTAAAAAGTGACAGGAACCATTCAAATTGGCAGAAAGTTGCATTTCCTGAAGCTATTTAAAATCTTCTATGCGAAATCATCCCAGGAGCTTGGCAGGTCTTTGGTCTGAGCTACAGCTGAAATGTGACTTCTGGGCCTGGGAAACTGTGATTGATCAAGGGCCCTGGTGTGTCCAGGTCCAAAATTCCATGAGCTATAACTTCCAAGAGTCAGGTAATTAGGCAATGAGAGAAGCAGCAGGAACAACCATATTTAACTACCCCCCTGACGTATACCACGTGACTCCATTCGCCCAGCAAGACAGCTCTGGATGTGAGTTAAAATCAGGTAATCTCAAAATAGTTTAGGGATGTGGAAAGACATTGAAATTGAATACCTCAGACATTGACAATGAATACCTCAGATTATTAGTGTGGTTGCCAGTAGGAAAACCTAATTATTCTAAGGCCTGTTTAAAAGGTATTTCAGAAAATATCTTCCAAGTTCTGTCAACATGGCATATTGTGCTTCAGGGATCCCATTCATTTAGTGAAAAAAAGAATTTGTTGAACCTTACCATCAGCCAGACATTGCTAGGAACAAAATGATGAGTTTCTCTACTCTCATACATAACAATAAATTTTTTTACATGAGTAAGTAACTTTCTACTAATACAAATAAAATGAAAGTTGTTTTTTCAGAAAGATGAGAAACAATCAATGCGATGGACTTTTTTTTTTCCTTTTTGCAAACGCTGTCATCCCTTTAATTGTTCTTAAGCTCAGCCAGGGTTAAACATCATAGTAGCTTTAAATGTCTCACTTGGCTACACACAGGTACTTACCCATGCCCAGTTAGATACAAAATAACCTAGCAGATTAAAAGGGAATAGATTTTACAGTTTAAAAAGGCAAACTATATATGAAGTGCAGACTACAGTTGGATTAATTTTGTAAAAGGTGATAGCCAGCAGGGATAATTCAGGTATTCAAATGAGTAGTTGTGAAATTTCACCGCACAGAAATTGTACATAGAAACTTATAAATGTAGATTCTTCTGCCTGATCCTAAGGGATTTTAATTCAGAAATTTTGAATCTTGACTGGAATTCGGCCTTTTCCACAGGCTCCAAAGATTATTATGAGTTAGCACATGACCAGACTTGAAATACTCTGTTTGGTTATCAATTTTCATATTAAAGTTGTTTGGGGCAAACTCACTGTAAACTTTAATATTACTGACAAAGATGGTTTTTTATTCATATATAGAGAATGAGAGCTAATATGTGTTCTTTTTCATTTATTTTAATACATTAAGTAGAGTTTAAGTTCACATTTGTAATTCCCAGAAGGCAGATAAAAATTTTTTTGGTGATTTTCCTATACATTCTGCCATTTTATTTTCTACAGGCAAGCCCTAGCAAACGTACTATCTCCATGGGACAAAGGTGCTACTCAATATCAGAAAAAAAAATTAACTTGGAAACCAAAAGCAATCAACTTTGTGGTTGACAGTTGTGGCAGATTTTCTTGATCCTTTTGAATTTTTAAATTTATTCTTTGAATTTTAATGAAAGCCAATGGTATCTTAGGTATACTTGTGGAAGCATCATATTTTTAATTTATTTTAAAATTATTTTTATTTTAAATTAAAATTGTTATTGATATAATTGTAAATTCACATACATTTGCAAGAAATTAAGCAGAAAGATCCTGAATATGTTTCACCCAGTGGTAACGTCTTACAAAATTATAGTAACACACTGTAACCAGGATATAGATATTGGTACAATCCACTGGTTTTCAGATTTCCCTGATTTTGCTTGTGTTTATTTGTGTGTGTGCATTTTTTAATGGTATCCCATTATTACACATTTTTTCATGTTTGACACTTTGTACTACTTTTCTGTCTTTTGAATTAAAATTAGACAAGAGAATATAAACTAACTTAACACATGAGAAACCACCACTCAACTTCTAATAATAAGGTTGAAATTCATTTGTGTATCCCTTATGTATTCCTTCTCCTTCCTCTCCCCTCAGAGGTAAACACCATCCCATATTCAATATTTTAATATTTAACTACATATATAGTTAGAAATAAGCAATACATGTTAAAGTTTTGCACGTGTCAAACTCTAAACAAATGGTCATAAAGTACCTATGGTATTCTGAATGTAAGCATAGCCTAGTGTATGTATGTACCTTGAGTTGAGCCTTGAGGTTATTTCCATTTTACCATGATTACAACTGAGGCTTCAATGGACATTCCAATACATGGGTAAATGTTGGGGAGTTTCTCTGAATGTATGAATGGTAGTGGACTTGTCAGATGATAGGGTAAGGGCGTCTTCAACTTTCCTGAATATTAGTAAATAGTTCTCTATACTGGCTGTATATTTACACTCAACAGAAGTGTACTGGAGTTCTGGTTTGTCTACATCATTGCATTGTCTAACTTTTAAGTTCTTTCTCAATGAGATAGGCTCTGTACTTTTCAATTAGAAAACTACAATTCCCACATTTGTAAAATGAAAAGAATAATAATACCTATTTCACAAGTTGTGATGAATTCTAAATGTGAAAATACATATGAAAGCACTTAGCACACTGCCTGACACCCAAAAGAAGTTCATATGTTTTATATCAAAATGTGAAAAAGTGCAAAGTGTTCTGCTTTAAACTCAGTTGATCAGGATGTCTTCTTAGGTGATATGTTTGGTGATGCTTAATTATAACCCCTTGCATTGGGGTTGATGGTTGAGCATGATATTTAATGACAGCAGGCTCATGCAATATAGCACTGATTCTGACTGTTCTTGGAGCCTAAGCGAACAATACTCCTCCAACCCCCCAAAAGTTTTGACCTAGTCCTACCTTAGGAGACATGAGA
Source organism: Lagenorhynchus albirostris (assembly GCF_949774975.1). Classification (NCBI taxonomy): domain Eukaryota; kingdom Metazoa; phylum Chordata; class Mammalia; order Artiodactyla; family Delphinidae; genus Lagenorhynchus; species Lagenorhynchus albirostris. The sequence continues at coordinate 83,475,944 of NC_083100.1, forward strand.
CTGTCAGAATTATAAAAATGCTAAGACCCTGTGAGCATCTAGAAGAGGTGGTCCTCTAACAGGAGACTGCAGGCAGATGGATGGAAAGACAAGGATAAATGAATGAGTTACAATGTTACCTTGAGATTCTAGAATCCTCTCACATCCTGAGGACATGCCAAGGGCTAAGCTTCTGGGGGCAAATTAGGTTTGATCTCCAGCCACATTTTTGGCTATCCAGGATTGCCTTTGTTGTCCTTAGCAGAGTGTGTGTCCACTGAAGAGAGAAATGAACATCTAGCAGAATTAATGTCTGGCTGTGAACGTGAGGTTGGTGAATAGGGTCTAACAGCTCAAGCTATTAGAATGATTAGGAATCTAGTATATTTTCAAAGATGAGCAATAATATCTTTGCTCAGAAATTAGCAGACTTCATCAGAAAATATTTTTCTGGAAGTAGTCAGCAGAAAAATAGGCAGGCAATATGCAACTGTTGTTAAGAGAATGACCTCTGAAATCAGAAAGCTTTGCCAACTACCAACTGTGTGATCTTGGAAAAGTTATGTAACCGCCTTTGTCAGTTTTCTCATCTTTAACAGTATTTACAATGTGAGTTTATTATGAGGATCAAGTAAGATATTTTATCAAAAGAAAAAAGTACACATGATATATTTTAACTTATCTATGAGAAAATTCTCCTGAAGGGGAATGCCTACACTGTACCAGAATTTCAGTCCACAAGGAGTAATTCTGTGGTGACTTGGAAGTGACAAAAACTGAGAGAGAGAGAAACCAACTGAGCCACATTAGAGTTCAGAATAACTCAGCCAAATGTGAGAGACTTAAGTGTGGCAGAATGGACAAAGTGAAATTTTATGCATTCGGAATTTTAAAACCTCAGAAAGAGTGAGATAAAGAAACTCTCCCAGCAGCCAAGCCCACTTATCAGGAGGTGATCAGTCAGGTTCCTGGAAGGAAACCAAAATCACCCAGCTCTGGGGTTTAAAGAGACTTTATTTACAGAGGTATGAGTAGGGTTAAAGGAATTCTCAAAGAATGGGGCCAGGAACCCAGGGAATAAGGAGAGCAAGAAACCACCGCTATCCCTGGCCTGAAGTGGCAAGGGAGGGACTGGTGTTTCCAGAGCTTAGGGAGAGCTAGAGCCTCCAGAAAGGAAGGCTCCTCCAGAAAGGAAAGCCTGACGGAAGCTGTGGCTGAAAAACTGCTCCTCGGAGCTCCATGTGTTTAAAACTCACCTTGGGTTATTGTTAAAGGGCAAGTTCTGTTTCTGTCTCTCTATGGTATTTGAGCCCATATTCAGTTTTAATAAACCCGCAAGTGATTTCCATGCTACCTGTTCCATCCTTGGGCCACGCTATAAAAAGCAAGGTCATAGAGAAACTTAGTCACTGCCACATCCAGGGCATCCAAGCAGAGAAGCGTCTGGAAAAGAAGTGCCCCTTGTCCATGAGTTAATAGCTGATGATCTTTTTTCTCCTATATCCTATGGAAACTATATATAGGATATAGTGTCCCGGTGTAAATTGTATTCAGAGTAGGTAAGATCAAATGTCCCTTTTCTTTATATAATACTATAGTGTAAGACTCATTAAACCAAAACTAAAATTACATTTAGGGAAGTGAACAGAACATAAAGAAATACATGATTACAAATGCAGTCTTAAGACACATTGCCATGAGACAATCATCATGTCTTCAAGACTTACTACAATTAGGCTTAGTGACAGAATGGAAAATATAGACACCAAAATACTGTTGTGCCTATTTCTGGATAATAGTGAAATAAGTCAGACAGAGAAAGACAAATACTGTATGTTATTACTTATATGTGGACTCTAAAAAAATAAAACGAATGAGTATAACAAAACTGAAACGGACTCACAGATTTAGAGAAAAAGCTAGTGGTGACAAGTAGGGAGAGCCAAGATAGGGATATGAGGTTAAGAGGTACAAACTACTATGTATAAAATAAACAAGCTAAGAGAATATATTGTGCAGCTCAGGGAATATAGCCAATAGTTTATAATAACTTTAAGTGGAGTGTAGTCTACAAATATATTGAATCATTATGCTGTACATGAGAAACAAATATAATATTTTAAATCAACTATACTTCAATTAAAAATGAACATGTAAAAGGAAAGCAGAATAAGTGGAAAACATATATTATGTTCCTAGATAGAAAAATTTAATACGCGAAATGTCAATTCTCACTAATAACACCAATCTATACATTTCTGTGCTATTTCAATTGAAATAGCCACAGAATTTTTGTAGCCTAATATTTTGATTCAAATTCCTCTAGAAGAGAAAATACAAGCCAATGATAATCCATGACAATATTATAAAATTATTTACTAAACACTTGTATAATGTGTATTATTTCCTTGTCATTATTCTAAGTGATTTATAGAAGCTAAGTCTTTAAAACATAATAGATTTATGAGGTAAGAATTATTTCCCTCCATTTTAGGGATTATACACATATAGAAGCACATACATATGAAAGACTTCATGACATATTGTTAAGAAGAATGATCAAGTTACAGGAACATACTGATTTTGTAATGCCTCCATATATATGTCCATTATTTGAAAACACATGTTATATTTGTAGGTTTAAACACACACATACACACCCAAACACACATATGCATGTTGTATCCGTTATATCCACTACGTAAAAATACATACATATATAGATACATACAAATATATACACACAAAATACATGCACTTCTTTTTATATTTAGAAATGATAGGAGGGATGTTTAGTCAGCAAAATTCAGAAACTTAAAATCATCAAATCTTCCATTGAACAAAGTCTTCTTTAAATTCACAAGTAGCCAATTTGTATTTCCAGATGGGGAGCCTGTGATCAGGTAATGGATATGCCTTAGGAAAGAATTGAAGGTATATATACCTAGAGACCTAAGCTACAAACTTGTGTTTTCTATGAAAACTCAAACCAACATATGTCTCTATCCTCTATTTAAACAATCCTATAATCAGACATATTTTTGTCCCTTTTGTGTTTCTATTATAAAATTAAAAAAAAAAAAAACTTAGCTGCTTGTTTCACGTAATACTTGTTTCCAAGAGATAATAATGGGAACTAACTAAGCAGCTTATTTTTCAAGATTGACAGCTTACTCATCAATACCCAGGGCTCAGTGCCCATGATCCATAGCTCTAACATCATAAACCCTGCCCATCCCACCCAGGCTCTGTCTTCAAGACCTAGCCTAGAATCCTCTGGACCAGGCACAAACCCTGTCAAGGTACCATTCTTTCTTACTGCACAATCTTAGCTTTTTTTCCATCAGCAAGTGTTTCTGGTAGTCCTTTAGGGAATTGATGGTAGACACCCGGTCACTGCAACACCAAAAGGCCCTTGATATGAACTGATGCCTGGTAAGACTTTATTACCTATGAAACAAGTGATACGTCATTATTCTTTCAGTAACAATACGTCTTTTCCCAGCTATAGACACTGGGAAGGCCTCTTTCCTTCTTTTCCATTAACACTTCATTGGTCTCTACCTCAATTGCCTAATCACTGTGATACATTAATAAATAACATGGTAACACTACAATTGGTGTATCTAACATCAAATTCGTCAGTTCATAATGAATTTCATCCTTCCTACGGAGTTCTATATTTTCTTCTGTCTTATTCTCAGATCTCAGATGTGTGGTGATTGGTTTCTATTTTGTCCTATTTCTAAGAATTTCTCTGCAGGAAGGTGTGATTCTAAATATCGGTCAAAAGAAATTACAAGCTAAGACTGTGTGGTGTCAGGCACCCATGAAAATATATACGTTTTTCTTTTCTGGTAAAGGAACACATAACATTTGTACCTATCGGTACCCCAGCTTGAGGTAGTTGTAGGATGAGAGTTAGAGCCAACCATCATATTTCTCTGTCTGACCTCCCCCTACCTCCACCCAGTGTATAGGGTGGAGTTCTACTTGTCTCTAAAGCAATTGCTGGGATTTCCACAGGGACATCATATTAGGAACCACCTCATACAGCCAGCATGTGAAATGTAAATCTTTTCCATTGTTTCTTTACTGGCTAGTTGTGATGATGCTTCCATTAACTGCCAGTAGCTAAACAAATCACACCAATATCTGCATAGGTTTCAACTGCTGCTGCTTAGGCTCATATAAGTCAAGAGAAGGCTGCTATTGCCTAAGGCCAGAATCATGGATACCTTTGCCAGTAGCTCACATTTTCTCTAGCCCTAATCCTGAAGGGATCACTGCCATCCCCAGCATAGCTACTGCAGGCAGTAATACTACGGCCATCATCTCTAACTCGGCCATCTGCCGTTGCCAAGCTTACTTCAACCATAAGACGTCCACCAGGGGTGAGATAGTGCTTTCAGTGTCCATGGGAATGATAGAGAAATGAGGCTTATTCATTCACTGTACCCCTTCCTCAAGAGTCAGGCCTGAGTGCACAGGAGATAGGCCAGTGGAGATAGGGGTGAGCTATATCATTTCTCTGTGAATCACTCTTGGTGAACACAGCCTTTTTCTTTTTTTCTTTTCTTTTCTTTCTTTTTTTTTTTTTTTGCACCAACTCTACTCTCTTTTAATTTAAGGTGTTCACTCTCCACATACCCACATTCAAACAGTCCATCCAAATTGACTTATAATTAGCCCATTTGACCTGGCCTTCAGATAAGTGCAGATCTCCTTGAAATCTAAAATGATGTACTGTTCAAGCTGAATATTAAAAAAAATGGTGGGGAGAGGAAAAGGAAATTTAGGAAATTGTTTTCTATCTGCTTTTGTATTTCAGAAACTGCTCTCAAAATAAGTTTTAAAGAAAAAAAAAGGAAGAAACAGACACAAATACTAGTATCATGCTGAAAATATTTTTTAAAAAATGATTGTACATACATTAGGTTTATAGTAGAATTTACAAAATGGCAAGATAAAGCAGCTACAAGATGTTCTTCCAGCAGGCTGCACAGTGCTGACTTCTGCAGTGCAGGTGAGTCTGTCCAGCAAATCCTTGGGAAAGAGAATGGTGGGGTCTAATGTTAGCAGTGGTGGAGCAGTCCCCTAGGGAAGGACTATATGGTAACACAACAATAACTGTATTTGAGAAATCTGTATTTGAGATCAAATACAGAAATCTGTATTTGAGAAATCAATTAGGTAGACCACAGCAAAACTGAAAAAAAGAGTTGTTTGATATTTTAGTAGATAAACTCACTAGGAAACTTGAAGTTGAGTTTAAGGAAAATGCTATTGAGGAAAAATATTACTTTACTATTAGTATACTAATATGCTAGGAAAAATACTATTAGGAATTTTAGGAGGAACTGAGTTAGATGTTAAGAGCAAGATATTTATTGCTTATGTAAAAATGGCTTGAGGAACACTGTTTTTAAAAATAGTAAAAATGATGGATCAGGAATTAGAAGAAGGCTTAGAAATGAAGCCAAATCTTCTTTCTTTGAGAGCAGTCATTCTCTGGTTTTCAGAACTGCAATTCTTAAGAATTTCTCTAAGCTGGGTGTTGGCAGAGTTTGGAGAAATGGTTGTGAGAATCATTGCCAGACAGTAGCCTTCCTTCTGAAAAGCTCTTGCTTCCTTTGAGCTTCTATTTCTTCATCTATAGAGAAAAGAGCATCTAATTTTCAGATTTGTTTTGAGAGTAAACAGTGTACCTAAAACCGCATAAAGCCATCTAACACTGATTTCTGTTTGAAAACAACTATGCACTAAAAACATAATGGATTTTAAATTTTTAATTATTTTCCCAAGTTAGTATTTGAAAAGTTTCTATCCTACAGGAAAGTTGAAAGAATGGTACAGTAAACACGTGTAAACTCTTCACCAAAATTCAATTGTTAACATTTTGCATTATCCGTATTCCTTTCACTCCATTGTGTTGTCATTAAAATACCTTAGGATGCATCTTCTAGGAATAAAAATATTCTTCTTCTACATAACCACATATGTTAAAATATTCCAGAAATTTAACATTGATCCAATTATCTAATGTTCATCCCATATTCAATTTTCCCCCATCACCCTAATAATGTACTTTGTAACTGTTTTTGTTGTTTCTTTGTATTTTCATTGTTTTTGTTTTGTTTTGTTTTTATTCCAAAAAGCAATCAAGGATTACACACTGCATTTATTGGTTCCCAGCATTTTCTAAATTAATAACACTGATATTTTAAGTCTCCAAGCCCACTATCTTTCAATTTGGATTGTCTGATTGTTTCCTCATGATTAGATTCTAATCACAAATAGGATCTTGGATTTTGGTAGGACTACTACTTAGATAATGTGTCCTTCTCAGTCCATCAATAATGGAGAGATTGTCCCATTATCAGGGAGATAGAATGATCACTTAATTAAGGTGGTGTCTGCTAGATTTCTTAATTATAAAGGTACCTTTGCCTTTTGTAAGTAATAAGCAATCTATGGGGATGATAACATGTTTTTCATAAAAAGGATATTACGAAACTGTTTAAAAGATAATTTTTTAAATCTTAGAATATCTAGTAAGTAGGTACACTTTCATCCTTAAACCTGTAGACAGAGGATTCTTAAAATATTCAAAACATGAAACAAGTCAGTTTAAATATTATCTTTTACTCTCTCTGCCATCCCCCTAACTGAATAAATGTAACCCTTGTAGCCCTAATCTCTTGACATACCTAGGGAAGACTACAAATGTCAAGGCCGCCTCTTGCATGGAGATACTAGAAACTGGAATGAAAGTGTTTTCTGCATATAGGAGGTGAAATCTTGTTCAAAATTTATCTTTCTAAAACAAATACATTTGTGAGTTCTTGAATATTTATTTATTTATTTTTGGTAATGATTCAAAATGTTGGTGGTAGAGGTGAGTGAAGCTGGCAGCTGCAGCCCTATTTCAAGGTCCTTTGGGATGGGTAATGCTGTGGTCATGACTCAGAAACACAACTTTCCCAGCCCTACCTCCTTCAATTACATGAAACGGGAGCCTGTTTTATATCTTTGTGACTGCCTGAAAGTCCCACTACTGTCAACACCATCTAGCCACCCCCCACACAATCGTTAGAAAATAATAAGACTCCACATTATTCTGCTAAACCTATATTTTTTCCTGCTGGCTGATAGCAATAGCCTGTAAGTCTGCCTTAATACATAAAAAAAAATAATAATAATAACAATCCCCAACAAGTGCTGCCTGTCATTGGTAATTTACCAAAGTTTCCATCTCTCTTTACTTCCTGTTCCTACTCTATCAGTGAGTCAAATGCAATCCAAAAGTAAATTAAATAAATGTATATCTCTCTATATATTTTAAATTAGAGAATATTCCTCACTTGTCAGTGGATTATATTGTAAAGCAAATTTAAATATATGAATATCAAAGCTGGAAAAATTAATGAGTGAATAGTTTTTTACAGTTTTTATTGAAATATAATTGACATATAACACTGTATTAGTTTCAGGTATGCAATACGATTTGATATTTGTATATATAGTAAAATGATCACCACAATAAGACCAGTTAACATCGATATCCGTTACCCTACATAGTTACAATTTTTTTTCCTGTGATGAGAACTTTTCAGATCTACTTTCTTAGCAACTTTCAAATATATAATACAGTATTATTAACTATAGTCACCATGCTGTACATTGTATATTTGATCACCTTCACCCATTTTAGCCACCTGACACCCCTCCTCCATCTCTGGCAGCCACCAATCTGTTTTCTGTATCTAAGAGTTTGGTTTGTTTTTGTTTTTTTAGATTCTACATATAAGTAAGATCATATTTGTCTTTCTCTCTCTGACTTATTTCAGCATAATCCCCTCCAGGTCCATCCATGTTGCAAATGGCAGGATTTCCTTTTTTATGGCTGAATTTTATATATATATATATATATATATATATATATGCATTTCTTTATCCATTCATCCATTGATGGACACTTAGGTTGTTTCTATGTCTTGGCTAATTCTTTGCTTTAGAAGTATCTCTCAAAATAATACATTTCTCTCCATCTTCACTGCCGCCACTTTTTTTTCGAGTTTCTCTAATATCTCCCTGAGACCACATCAGCCTGCTACTACAGTCTCCTCTCCAATCAATTCTCCATAACGCACAAAGCCATCTTTTTTAAGTCTAATCTAAGTATCTAAAATTCATCTTCCCCTGTCAACCTTAAATCACTTTAATGGATTGAAATAGATTTATCTCATTTCTTTTGAGTTAAAAATAGAAATGAAAGTCTTAAATATGGCCTTCAGTTTCCAACATGCTAGGATCCTGCCTACCCCATCCAGTCTTACCTCTTAGTATGTGTCCCATACACCTGTCCTTCTTCCAGTTTCTTGAATAAGTTTTGCTCTCTCCTGCTAAGAGATTTTACACACGTTATTTTATCTTTTGGAATACACCTCATTCCCTCCTGCTTCCTACTCTCATCTGGATAAATGGTCTCTAAAGTTGTTATAGATTTTTTTTTTAATGACCACATCTCCAAGATTTTAATTAATTAATTAATGGTGACATCAGTAATATATTAGAACTAGTTCAAAAGAGATTTCAAAGAACACACCATACACACACATGTGTATATATACCTACATATGTATATATGTGTGTGTGTGTGTGTGTGTGTGTGTGTGTGTGTGCGCGCACGCACTTGCAAACGTGTGCACATGTTTATGGAGCAAAGCAGGCAATGAGGAATGCTGAAATGAATTTATAAAATGATGTAAAAGTGATCAGTATCCACAGGGCAACAATCAGTTGCATTCCACTGGATGAAATCTGTTTGTATTTCTATGGACAAGAATCATTTGTATTACTTCTTGTGTTCTACAATTTACTTAATTGTAAAATGGCTCAAACATAATGAAAGGTGTAGATAATCTAGAGTGGTGCTCTAGTCATGACTTCCAGAGATCTCTTATGCCTCTTTCCAAGTCCCAGCTCCACCATCATGATCATAAATTCTCAAAGTAATAAGATTAAGATATTGAGATTACGGAAGCCATGAAGTAAATTCTCTCTGAAAGTTTTTGTAAGGAATCTCAGATTAGATTTTTAAAAGCCTGTATAATTTACTCTCCCAAGGCAAGAATACTAAGCCCAAGAAACTCTACCAGGTTTCTCCAGCCCTACCTGTAAATTTTGATGAATGCTTTCCTTTCCGATGTTGCCAAATTTACTAATTTTCATGGTCTGCCTAACTTTTCTTAATCCCTGTAAGGCTGGAACCTGGTAAACCAGGTACCAGGCCAATTTCCCTGAGAGGTCTTTGTTGACATTAGCTCCAAACCTAAACCAATCTTGTTTTCTTAAAAGTGCCTGTACTACTTGACTCACTAAACATAATTCTCAAATATGATACTACAGATAAGGTCTTGGTTATGCAGTTGATTCCCCCAATTGTGTCATGGTAAAAGGAGGATAGATTCTTTTTGACCCCAAATAAATAACTATATTGCCAAAGTAATAAAAAGTAAGAAGATTTAGTAAGAGATTCTTGGGATCCGAGTCAGATATTATTTTTAAGTATTTCATTTTAGTTTATAAAAGCATAATTGTGGGTTCAAGATAAGTTAAGTAGAAAGAGAAAAGATGGCTTTTTATATCCAGATAAATATGACATTGAACCAATATCAACCATATTCAGACAAACAATCACAATAAAATGTCCCTCATCAGCTCATTCAGTCCTATGTAACTGAGTGTTCACTTACTGGATATTTGGTTAGCTGTCTGTTTTCATAAAACCCTCTGCTTCTGGACTAAAAAGCCTGATGCAGTCCACTGGTATGGTATGAAAGTTTTATAGTTGATGTGAGCTCAGAAGCCTGTATTTGAGAGTTTATTCTTTGAAGTATCAAAAGTTCAAAGTACCTGGTACAGTAATTTCTCACAGGCTCTGAGACTGTCCTTGGTTGAAGACAAACTCTAACCTAAAGCTTATATCAAAGCCCTCAAGCAAACACTAACTTAAAATGAAATCTCATTTTAGAGGAGAGATTAAATGGCTGTGGTTTATTTAATAGTATAATCCAAACTACCAATATGGAGGAGATCACAGTTCTCTTTCAAGGCAGAGAATAATTCAGAAGACTTTTGATGAGTGTTTCTGCAGGTAAGGCATAGTATAGTCAGCAATGCGTTGTTAAATCTGCAGGTAATTCCTGTGGAGGCATACAATTTGTGAAGTATGTACATTAATTTACCTACACAAATGTAACATAGGTAGATGGCTTGTCTCTCCTGATTTGACAGATTTGCCCATATAACACTTTACAATAGTAGCATAGTAAAGAAATCTAATTATTTCTAGCATTTCCCTGGGAAATTTCAAAGATAGTTTTAGATGTTAGAGTTATGCTGAAACTTTCATTTTATTTTTTTTCCATATTTAAAATTTGATATGGAGAAGACAACTCAAAATATTTTTCAGAAGAAATTTTGACACTTATTAAGATAGGATCATTCTTGCCAAAGACCTATTTAATCACAGTGACAAGAAAACATTTAACAATAAACATGGACAGTAATGTGATTTTAAAGAACCCTAGATCTTTCATAAGTAAGGGAATTTTTATTTCTTTTTCTTTGATATCAAGGGCATAATTAATTCAACATAAAGCATAGGAAAAGTATTATGGTAAAACATGAAATCTCTGCTTTCAAAGAAGATTAGGTAAAGCAGGTAAAAAATGTTTCACAATAGTAGCCAAAGGCATTAATCAGTAAACCTAGGAAGTTAAGTCTAATAAGATTAAGTGAACTTTGACAAAGTTTTATTTAACACCTTTCCTCACTTCTTTACAGTCTTAGGTATTATATACCATGGCAAACAAAATTTACTTTCTAAGCTTTCTCTTTCGTTAGTCTCTTTCATAGTCTAAAACAAACTGGCTTTACTTGAGGACAGTGGTTCTCACTCAGGTCTGAGGGTTCAAAACTATTTTCAAGACAGTACCAAGATGTTTTATGTTAACAGACAATGTGTTCGTCATTGTTATCTACAAATGATTAAATAAATAAAAGTGGTAATAATTTTCCATTTTAATATCTGATTAGCTAAATATTGAAAGTTATAATTCCTATAAACAAAAGCACTTTGGAATCCTTAGAAAGTTTTAAGAGTTTTGGTTCAGAGACCAAAAAATTTGACAACTGATGCTTTAGGACAAAACTCTTCTTTTTTCTTGAAAAACCAAAAACGCACATACACACAGTTTGATTTCTTGGTCTTTAATGCTGTTAGTATAGCTTCAACTACTTATACTAATTATTACTTGTTTTTAAATTGGAGTACAATTGCTTTACAATGTTGTGTTAGTTTCTGCTGTACAGTGAAGTGAATCATCTATATGTATACCTATATCCCCTCCCTCTTGGAACTCCCTCCCACCACACCCGCCCCCATCCCACCCATCTATGTCGTCACAGAGCACCGAGCTGAGCTTCCTGTGCTTTATAGCAGGTTCCCACTAGCTAGCTATTTTATACATGGTAGTGTATATATGTCAATCCTAATCTCCCAGTTCGTCCCACCCTCCCCTTCCCCCACTGTGTCCACACGTCCGTTCTTTTAACCAAAGTAAATAACCGCCATTTCACAATCAGGGCACAGATACTTGAAAAAGCTGGCAAATGACAGCATTCTAGGAGACCAGCAGAGCCCGTGAGCATACACGTCTTGCCTTTCTACAGCTGCACACATCCAGTTCTCACCTTCTAAATGTGTCAAATATACACACTTAGATTATCCTGACTGAGAGCTGTAGTCTGTCTATAACACATAAAAGTAATAAGCAACAAAGTATATAAACTTAAAATTATACTCAGTGAACAACGTTTCAGTATTCTAGCTTACTCAGAAAATAGGTTATTTAGTTAAAAGAATAGACTCAGGAAATCCACTTAACTGGGTTGTGTATTTGCTTTATTATTTCTTTTAGTTTTTTATTCGAGTACAGTTGATTTACAATGTTGTATTAGTTTCAGGTGTACAGCAAAGTGAATCAGTTATACATATACATATGTCCACTGTTTTATTTTTTTTTTTAGATTCTTTTCCCATATAGGCCATTACAGAGTATTGAGTAGAGTTCCCTCTGCTATACAGTAGGTCCTTATTAGTTATCTGTTTTATATATAGTAGTGTGTATATGTCAGTCCCAATCTCCCAGTTTATCCCTCTCCCCCCATCTTCTGGTAACCATAAGTTTGTTTTCTATCTCTGTGACTCTACTCCTGTTGTATAAATAAGTTCATTTATGACTTTTTTTTTTAGATTCCACATATAAGCGGTATCATATATTTGTCTTTCTGTGTCTGACTTACTTCACTCAGTATGACAATCTCTGTGTTCATCCATGTTGCTGCAAATGGCATTTTCCTTTTTTATGGGTGAGTAATATTCCATTATGTATATGTGTGTGTGTGTGTGTATATATATATATATATATATATATATATATATATATATATATATATATATATATACACCACATCTTCTTTATCCATTTTTCTGTCGATGGACATTCAGGTTGCTTCCATGTCCTGGCTATTGTAAATAGGGCTGCAGTGAACATTGTGGTACATGACTCTTTTTGAATTATAGGTTTCTCAGGGTATATGCCCAGTAGTGGGATTGCTGGGTCATATTGTAGTTCTATTTTTAGTTTTGTAAGAAACCTCCATACTGTTCTCCATAATGGCTGTACCAACTTACATTCCCACCAACAGTGCAAGAGGGTTCCCTTTTCTCCACACTCTCTCCAGCATTTATTGTTTGTAGATTTTTTGATGATCTCCATTCTCACCGCTGTGAAGTCATACCTCATTGTAGTTTTGATTTGCATTTCTCTAATAATTAGTGATGTTGAGCATATTTTCATGTGTGTTTTGGCCATCTGTATGTCTTCTTTGGAGAAATGTCTATTTAGATCTTCTGCCCATTTTTTTTGATTGGGTTATTTGTTTTTTTGATATTAAGCTGCATGAGCTGTTTGTATATTTTGGAGATTAATCCCTTGCCATTTGCTTTATTTGCAAATATTTCCTCCCATTCCAAGGGTTGTCTTTTCATTTCATTTATGGTTTCCTTTGCTGTGCAAAAGCTTTTAAGATTAATTAGATCCCATTTGTTTATTTTTGTTTTTATTTTCATTACTTCTAGGCAGTGGATCAAAAGAGATCTTGCTGCGATTTATGTCAAAGAGTATTCTGCCTATGTTTTCCTCTGAGAGTTTTATAGTGTCCAGTCTTACATTTAGGTCTCTAATCCATTTTGGGTTTATTTTTGCGTATGGTGTTAGGGAGTGTTCTAATTTCATTCTTTTACATGTAGCTGTCCAGTTTTCCCAGCACCACTTATTGAAGAGACTGTTTTTTCTCCATTGTATATCCTTGCCTCCTTTGTCATAGATTAGTTGACCATAGGTGTGTGGGTTTATCTCTGACTTTTCTATCCTGTTCCATTAATCTATATTTCTGTTTCTGTGCCAATATGATACTGTTTTGATGACTGTAGCTTTGTAATGTAGTCTGAAGTCAGGGAGCCTGATTCCTCCATCTCCATTTTTATTCCTCAAGATTGCTTTGGCTGTTTAGGGTCTTTTGTGTTTCCATACATATTGTAAAATTTTGTTCTAATTCTGTGAAAAATGCCATTGGTAATATGATAGGGATTGCATTGAATCTGTCGATTGCTTTGGGTAGTATAGTCATTTTCACAGTATTGATTCTTCCAATCCAAGAACATGGTACATCTCTCCATCTGTTTTTGTCATCTTTGATTTCTTTCGTCAGTGTCTTATAGGTTTCTGAGTACAGGTCTTTTGTCTCCTTAGGTAGGTTTATTCCTAGATATTGTATTCTTTTTGTTGTGATGGTAGATGGGATTGTTTCCTTAACTTCTCTCTCTTTTCTCTCTCTCTCTTTTTTTTTTTTTAATTTGGCTGTGTCAGGTGGCTTACAGGATCTTAGTTCCCTGACCAGGAATGAAACCTGGGCCCCGGCAGTGAAAGTGCCAAGTCCTAACCACTGGACCACCAGGGAATTCCCAGGGTTGCGTATTTGCAATTTGCTGAAAGTGAATCAATGAATAAGTTTCTCTATTTCTTTATTATGTGTTCAAGTACCATAGACCCAGAGTCAGAAAACCTGATGCAACTCTGTTGGAAATGAATTAGTTATCACATAATCAAACCATTTTAAAGGTAAAAATATGGAAATCCAGAAGAATTCATAATTTCCCATAATTACAGTGCTTGTTAGAGAGGACCTTCACTGCAGCATATCAGTGTGGCATCATATAACAATTCTCAGAATGCCAAAGGCTAAGATTTCAAACAAAATCCTTCATTTTGGGATTGGTACACAGTATAGTATGGCTGTCTGAATGTTTTCTCTCTAGTTATACAGTGCGTGACCAACTTAGTTGGGTGAGGTAAGTTTAAAAAGGGGTTTTTTTCAGGAAAGTTTTTTTTTTTTTTTAATAAAAAGGTGTATAATCATTGGAAAATATTTGTAACTTACGGGAGTATATATAAAGAAGAACATAATCTAATCTGTAATCTTCCTGCCTTTAGATAACCACTCTAAACATGCCAGCATTTCTTTTCTTTTAGTTTATTATTATTTTTACAAAACTATTGTTAGGGAATTCAACATTCATTTATTTAATAAAGGCAAGAGTTGGGAGGAAGGTACATACCTATCTCGTTAACACTTAATTCTTGACATTTTCAGTTGAGTTTCTAATGTTTCAAATGTGAGAAGCTGACTTTGCTGCTTTAGCATTCTTTAGGGCAGAAGGGCAAACAGTTTGTCTTTTGACTGTTGATTTATTACTTCACTGTTGTAATTACCTTAGCTGTATAGGGTATAAACCTCTTTACATTGAAATGTGCTCCCACCACACACACAAATACATTTTATTTACTTTCATATGGATTTCAGAATTATCTTGTCAAGATGCATAATATAGGCCCACTAAAATTATAATTTCTATCACATTGAACCTATAAATCTTGAGAAGAATTGTAATGTTTATATATTTGTTTCTTCTAAGATTTAGAAAAATCTAGATTCTGTCTTCTATTAAAATATATTTGTTGGTATTTTTACAGAAGTTTGTTTTTAAAAAATATTTTGGACCTATGCAAACATTGTTAAAATTATTTCTAGAATAATTTTATTCATTAAATTTTGCCATTTTAGCTTTTTATTTTTTTCCTGCTGTTGCCACATAACTAGTTATTGTTGATGTGGAGAAAAGTTTCTGGGAAAAAAACAAAATAAAACACAATAACACATCATTTTCTCCAGTATTTATACTTCTTTATTTTATGATTTGTTCCTGTTATCAGAATTTCTGAAGCAGTATTTTAAAATTCTTTTTATATAATCTGTTCAATTGTTCTTGGTTTAGAGTTTCACCAGTCAGCATGGTATAGACAGTAGATTTTAGATGAAAGATTAAGCCTAGTATTTCATAGTGTTTCTTTTTTCAAGAACTGGTATTAAAGTTTATCATATTTTAAACATATATTAATTTGTATGCTTTCTTTTTGTGTCTGTTGATGTCATGTGTAAATATAATTAGTGATCAGTTTCTTCTTATTAAAATCCTGTTTTTCTTGGAATATACTCACTTTGATTGTGATGATTGATGATGACAGAAAGTGACAGAAAGGAGAAATCCTTGATTGAGAACTCCATGATTTAACATTTTCTTTTTTTGAAAGGGAAGCACACCTTTCTAAACTAATTGTACAGAGGAAGGATTCTATACTAGGAATTGTGTTTTCTAATGGCCAGATTCTCTGGTTCTTGGGGCATAGCCAAATGTGGAAGCCTAATTACTGTAACCACAAAACCCACAGAAATAGATTTTTGGGCTGATGCGGAAGACTTTTGTGTATGAAGTCAGTGCCAAGCATTTATCACTGAATTTTTCAAGGTGCTTTGGAAGCCAAAAATATTGGTAGTTGTGACTCAGGAACAATAAATGTATAATTTGTTACATGAAGAAGAAGTAGTCTAAAATACCTTTTAAACTCTTACTTTATCCCTGACTGGTCATCTGCACATAATTTTGCAGAAAGTAGGCTATCAAAATGAAGCATTTAAAAATAAATGAATATAATTTATATTAATCTTTCATTTGCCTTTTTAGCCATACCTACATTTATCTATTTGATCTAACGTGCTTTAATTCATATTATTTCTCAATCACTGCCAGCAGTGGTAACAGATTATACAGTAGCTCAGGCAGAAATACAGTGAGGGCATTCTAATTTTATTTGGTGGTGGTGGGTGGGTGTGGGGATTTTCTCATCTTCATAAATAGAGTTGTGGACATGAGAGCCCTATTACTTTTATTCTCCGTTCCCCTACTTTATTCTCCCCACAGCAAGCACAATCTTTGCTATTTTATGCCTACAAATATTTTTAAGACATACCTCTATAAGAGCATAC
Source organism: Lagenorhynchus albirostris (assembly GCF_949774975.1). Classification (NCBI taxonomy): domain Eukaryota; kingdom Metazoa; phylum Chordata; class Mammalia; order Artiodactyla; family Delphinidae; genus Lagenorhynchus; species Lagenorhynchus albirostris. The sequence continues at coordinate 83,492,438 of NC_083100.1, forward strand.
TTCTGTGTTTTAATAAGAGTAAAACTTTTTTATAGCAGGAATTGTCTATACAGCTTAAAGCATACACTATTCTTATGTCTTATATCTACAAGTTAGTTTTTAAAAAACAGGCATACTTATATTTAAGCAGTGTTTTGTAATTTATGAAATATCTTTGTTGGATTTAGAGCTAAAAAACACTTTAAAGTTCATCTAGCCCAAATTTACCTGAAAGACATAGCAGAAAGACCACCAAAATCGAGGCTTCCTACTCTGGGTGTAGGTCTTTTAACCATCTCATTCATATGTACTCTGTCTTCTGCCATGTTCTGATGCACTCCCACAACAAACAAATAAGGTGATAGATTTGTGTGCATTGATAGAATCTGACATGTTATGTGAAGGCTAGTACTTCCTAGATGACCCCCATCATTTAAAAATTCTACATGCCTGTCTCTTCCAGCTATTTGAGGAAGAGCTCTCTTCTATTTTGTCAGTATTAAGATGTACCAATTGCTTTTGGGAATTGATACAGGAATTTTAGGAGGAGTAGATACACTGATACATTAAGTACAGACATCAGTTTGATGATGTATTTTATTTTCCGAGAAGTTCAATCAAATGTGGGGAAAAAACCCCAATATATTGTAGTTTTTCATGTTTTAAGGATTCCCTCAACCTAATCAGATCATAACATACATTATACTACTTTTAATCTTGTTGAGATGTGTATTTTGCCATTAACCTCATTTTAAAAAATTGTATGATACGGTGTAACATGTATAAAATGTTAGCTCAAAGAAGACATTCAAAAAATAGATTTTGTGTTCTATTTTATTATTATCATTACTACTGTTGTTATTAATTTTCACACTAAGTGCTAAGCTTTTAATAACATTTCCTCCTTTTTTACCTGGAATAAGCAGCTAGAAAAAATTGTGGGGTTTTCTTTCATAGAAAATTTAAACTCAAGATACATTCTACATTTTTCTCCAAAATACTCAATTAAAATATCAAAGTGCTGTGTTTGGGATGCTCAGTTAAACTGTTGGGAAGCTCTTGCTCTTCCGGACACATGAGGAAGTAAATTTTCTATCAAAGCTCTGTGAATGCCTTAATAGAGAAATGGGTTTCCATTATTTGGTAAGTGTAATAAAATATGCCACTAGGGAAAAAAAAAAGTCTCTTTGGTTAAGTTCAGTGGGCTAGTTCTTCAATTCTGATTTCGCTATGCCTCTCACCAGCTGTAAAACCTTAAAGAAGGAATATCTTTCTCTCCCTCTTCAGCTACTCTTTACAACATCCAGAGTGAAGGGGAGCATGTTTGTATCTGCGAATTGCTACAGAGGTAGAAGGATTCTGATTGTGTTGGAAGTGATTGCTAATATTTCATAGACGTTTTCAAGCTTTCTGAAATAAACTGCATATTTGAATCTTTCAGACAGATGTCAGTTTTATTAATTTTCCTCCTATTGTTATCTAGTGTGAAGTCATGTTGGTTTACAATTTATGCTATGTTTTTATTCATTGTAAAGATAGGCAGGGAAAAAAGAGGAGCTTGACCCATTGTGATTGTTCTTGTCTTCTTTCTGTCTGAAACACATGAATTTGGGTGCCTCACAATTATTTTTCTGAGGTCTATGGTTAAAATGGTCTACATTTTAGTCTTTTGACATCAGTAAGCATTTATTTATAGAGTATTTTTCAAAATTCTCGTCATTCTCTGTTCCTCTTGAAATTAAAAAAAAAAATTACTAGTAACTGGAAATAGGGCACAGATATCCAGGAAATGTAATTTGGCAATAAATGCTGTTTTGAAGTACACTGCATAGTTTGTGGATAAATATTTCTTTAATGCATGTAATTACTGGATCAGCAGAATAAATGTGGTCATGTCCTTGTAATTAATACATTGTCAAAAGTTCATTTAAGTATAATAATTTTACTGGGAAAATGCTGTCTATGTGTTTCCTGCAATAATTCGTTAAATTAAGTGCAATAAATAGAAAGTTACTCTCAGAAATTTTTTTTTCAAGTTCTTTTTCACTAGGTGTCACATAATGCTTTTAAGAAAGCTTTCCACACATCCCCTTTACACTAGCCCTTACCTCTTCAATTTAAGAACCCTCAAGCAGGGGTAAGGGTAGACACTAAATATTACACTTGACTTTTCTAAAAATTTCATTTTAGCTTTAGAATATTATAACATAGCATATATTACAGCTTAGGTTGAAAATATTTAGCCAGGAGTCATGCAAACTGCCAAGTGGTCTTGCCTTTAATACAGGATACTAGTAAAGCATGGCTGTCCCCTTCTGCACTCAGCTGCTGACCATTTAGCTCTGGAGGCTGGAGTCATGGCAACACAGAATTCTAGGGCTGGACCCGTGCAACCCCTTCATTTTATAGTCTTGTCACATTGCTCCAAGCCCTCCACAGAAGGATGCTGGGCTCTGCTAAGTGAAATAGCTGTGGGCACTCAAGGAGGACATGATAAATTAAAGGTGCTTTCTTTTTAATGTTATGGCCAAAGGGCTGCAGGGAAGCATGGTTTCCATTGCCTGACATTTTACCTGTGTTGGGAATGTAGCTGGAAGTTCTATAAATAAAGGGCAGTGAGGAAACCAGAGATACTCAACAGGGTTGGGAATAGAGTGCACTGTATGGTAGGCATGGCTAGAAGTGGTACGCAGCTAGCAGAGACCTTTTTATCTCCGCTGTACCCAAGTAATTAATGGATGAGGAATAAAGGACAAAAAATGTGTTAAGGGTGGTAGGGGGTAGAGGAGGTGGGAAGGAGAATGGACAGTTGCTAAGTCTGGTATAGACTGATACATTTTGGCCACTTGATAATGTCTTCATGACCTCTTTGCTTCCAGTTTTCTTTTTAAAAAATAGTTAAAAACTACGGCTCCAGAGCAGCATTTCAAACATTATACAGTTTTATTCAATTTCCCCTTAGATTTCTATAGGCCTTATAATCATCTTGCCAGTCCAACATCTAACCTTCCTCAGAGAATATAGCAACTTTGCAATTAAATCAGGTTCTTCCTATTTTACTGTTCTACCTTGTCCTGTAATAGACTACCCATCCTCTGCACTTCCAAAGTACCACTCATTTAAATTTACCGTTTGCACTTGATGTTGACGGAAGAATGGTAAATAGGAAAGAGTTATTAGAACTTAGTGAAGTAAAACAAATTCTTAAGCATCGGAATACGTAGAAATGTATTACCATTTCCCATCTTGAAAATCATCTCACTGATTGTTTCTCTCTTTAGAACTTTGGCCTCTCCACGTAAAACTTGGGCTTTCCATTCACACCTGGTTCTTCTGTACACCTCCTTCTTCCTTTACCCTTCCTCTCTTTCTGTCTTGGGCTGCTTGTAGAAATATTCTTCTCCTATGATGATATAGAATCATTCAATTCTCTCTATATATTGCCCTCTTCCCCAAGATCACATGCTGATGGGCTCATCTTATACACATAAACAGACATCCAGCAAGATTCCTAAACAAGAAGCCACGTCCTTTTATGTAAATTATAGTACTCCCTAATTATAAAAAAAAACAGCACAATATATTCTTGTACTAAATATTTTTTTCCCTTTTGACCACTTAAATCTTATTTGAGTAACCAGAGAAATCATATAAGGTGGGGGAAGAAGGGAAGCTTTCACAATGCGTTGGAGGAATTTAAAATCTAGTTGTGAAAGTATGTAGTGGATAGGATGGATAGATAGATAGATAGATAGATAGATAGATAGATAGATAGATAGATAGATAGATAATGTAGACAACTAGCTGGGAAGCAGAAAATAACCAGACCTTTAATTATAAACAAATAAGCATGAGGTACTGTGTAACAATATGAATATATGAATGCTCAGAGAGTAAAGCATTCAGAATTCAGAAGCTGAGTTGGTAGAACTTTCTGGGTAGTTTTCGTGCATAGTCATGGCACATGGACATGGGTGAGTACAGTTGTTTTAGACCCAGTGAACTGAGGCAAATTAACTTCAAGGTTAATTAACCTGAGCTTTTGGGCTCTTCACTTGCATGGATCCCTGGTACTGGTAGGGGCTCTGGCAACATGCTCATGTAGTCATATATTTGCATACATGGTCCAAAAGTTACAAAAGTAGGATAGTTTAACCATAATTAAAACTGCTAACTCTTTAAACTGTTGCCTATTTCCCCTCCATTTTCCTCTGCATTTCCCTTCCCCTTCATCAAGTGGTGTTACAGTGGCCATAAGCTGTTTGGGGATCTTACTCAGGGGAAGTTTAGTTGCTGATACATTAATTTGGTTTTAGTGGGTTAGGTTTATGTGTTTCACAGCCCTTTTTGCAAGATTGCCAGGTAAAATTCAGAACACTAGTTAAATCTGAATTTCAGATAATGAACAGATAAGGTTTTAGTTGTAAGTATGTCAAAAGAAATTACCAGTTGTTCATGTGAAATTCAAGCTTCACTGGCCATCCCCTATTTTTGTGTGTTAAATCTTGCTATAGTCCACTTCCATGTTTGGTTCTGCTATCATCCTGGTACAGAACAACCACCAGGTGTGCTTCTCATCCACTGTACCTACTCTCCACGCATCAGGACCCAAAGGTGTGGGCTCAGAGGTCATATTACAAAATGGCCATGGCCTGTGCTACCCTGGCACTGGAAGAATACCAGTGGTGGAAGAGAAACAAGGTTCAGAATCTCCTAAATCAGAAGCTATATTGTGAAAAAATTTTCCCAAATCTTACAGCTCATAAATTAAAAAAAAAAAAAAAAAGGATCTCACAGAAGTTTCCCCAAATTTGACAACAGCCCTAAAAGTTCACATGCTCTTACCAACAGTGACCTGTGATCCTAAAAATAACTTCTCTAAACTACCAATAAAGAAAAAGTCAAATATACTAAAGGGAAGATTAAAATTATAATCGTTAAGAAATTATAGTTCTATGAAGAGACAATCAAAGAATGTACAAACCAAAAATGTAGGGGAAAATGATGACAGAGGTAGGCCAGGTGGTCAATTGAGAAAAGTATTACTTTTCAAGATTTTGTGATGCTTACCATACCCAACTGCCTTAAAAATGGTATTTTGGTGAGCTTTCTCTTTCTGAATAAATATGTATGTATTTGGGCTTCCCTGGTGGCGCAGTGGTTGAGAGTCCGCCTGCCGATGCAGGGGACACGAGTTCGTGCCCTGGTCCGGGAGGATCCCGCGTGCAGCGGACCGGCTGGGCCCGTGAGCCATGGCCGCTGAGCCTGTGCTCCGCAACGGGAGAGGCCACAACAGTGAGAGGCCCGCGTACCGCAAAAAAAAAAAAAAAGTATGTATTCATAATTTTGTGTCCTTCTTCTTAAAGAGGATTCTCAAAATTGTAAAAGCTTTAGGTTTGGTGTGATGACTTGAGCATCATCCAGAGATTCATAGTTATTTTCATACTGTGTTTGGTCTGTCTTGTAGATCTTGATTCTTTTCAGTTAAAAAAAAAAAAAGAAGAGCAACTGCGATTTTGAGTTAGTTACCACCTACTGGCATGATGGTTGGGAATTATCTGTGGTATCACATTGCCTGTGTCCAATCCAAGCCCCTTTGTCTTTTTACCTTTATGACCTTAGGTAAATTACTTAGCTTTCCCTGTGCCTCAGTCCTAACAGTAAGATTATTGTTAAGACTAAGTGAGATGATGCTTGTGATACACTTAGAATAGCTGACACATAGTTTAAAGTCTTAATACGTTATTACCATTATTATCAGTGTTATCATTAGACCAAAAATTCACCCCATTTAATTCATTAAAAAGCAGCAGGGGGCTTCCTTGGTGGCACAGTGGTTGAGAGTCCGCTTGCCGATGCAGGAGACACGGGTTCGTGCCCCGGTCCGGGAAGATCCCACATGCCGCGGAGCGGCTGGGCCCGTGAGCCATGGCCGCTGGGCCTGCGCGTCCAGAGCCTGTGCTCCGCAACGGGAGAGGCCACAACAGTGAGAGGGCTGCGTACCGGGAAAAAAAAAAAAAAGCAGCAGGTACAAATGGGAGTATGTTAGGCTTAGTCTCATGGATCATTTAAAAGTTATTTCATGAGATTTTCTACATAAAAATAGGTAGGTTTTAATAATGGAACTTTTTAAATAATGGAACTCAAAGAAAGATGTGTGACCACACATGTCCCTTACTGTACAGCCATCCATAGACTTATAGGTTTATGTTCATGCTGTATTTGGTCTGTCTTCTGGACGTTGTGTTCCCTTCAGTTTTAGAAAAAATAGCAGCTGTGATTTTTGAGTCAGTTACCTACTACTTATTCTCAAAAGGCAGAAATTCTGTAAAGGAGATTGTCTTCTCAATGTAAAGGAGAAAAAAAAATATCATAGCATATGAGTCTCTCCTTTAGATTGTCAAAGTGATTCAGAAAAAATCATAGCACTTCAAGTCACATTTGCTTAGGTCCCACTGACACCACATCCACAATCGAGCCATATAATCAATGAGCTCTTCACCAGGAGAAAACAGAAATTGGCCATCAGTCTGGCTGGTCTTGTGGAAAATCAAATACTTGCTGACCCTGAACACTGCTCACAAACTTCTCTGACATCCATTAATTCAGTGTAATAATTTGATGGTGGGCATTCAAAATAGATTCAAGTGCATGTTTGTGAAGTAAAGGAAAAGTCATTTTACATATAAGGAAATCATCATAGATATTTAAGAAAAACAAGATAGGTTGTCACACAAACTGAATGTTATGGACTGAATAACGTTTTTGTCTCCCTAAAACTTATATGTTGAAGCCCCTAACCCTCAATATGATAAAGATGGGGCTTTGGGGAACTAATTAGGTTTAGATGAAATCATGAGAGTGGGACACCCCCTTGATGGGATTAGTGTGCTTATAAGAAGATGGAGAGAGACCAGAGCGCTCTCTCTCTCTCTCTCTCTCTCTCTCTCTCTCTCTCTCTCTTTCTTTCTTTCTCTGCCATGTGAGGATACGGTGAGAAGTTGGCCATCTGCAAGCCAGGAATAGGGCCCTCGCCTGGGAACCAAATCAGCCATCACCTAGCTCTTGGACTTCCCAGCCTCTAGTAGTGTAAGAAATAAATTCCATTGTTTAAACCACCCAGTTTTGTTACGGCAGCCTGAGCTAAGACAGTATGCATTGAAATGTATCCTGTATTATTCTAGGAGAACTGAGTTGGCTTGACTATACTATTTCTTGTGACACGATGTCATTCTTTGTTAAGGTGGCCTGTGCTAGATTTCCCTTCAGTGTGCTCTCTCCCATCATGTTGCTCCCAGTATGCTCTTTCCCACTGCATAGCATTTATCCGAGTCAACTGAAATTAGATTGTCTCCCCACTGGTTTCTGAGATCTTTTAGGTCCCCATTTTTCTGAATCCCTAGTGCCTACTACCATGCCTTGTACAAAGTTTTGCTTTCAATGTATTTGTTTATCTGAAAGAATGAGATGGAAATACATATGTTTTACTTTCCTAATATTTCACTTGCTACTGTCATATCTGCTGACTGCCAATAATAGTTACATTATAACTGTAGAAGTAATTCACATTGGACCTTTCCACTGTTATTTAAAATTCTTGGTCCCATTTTGAATGAGAACTTCATGCTATGGATTTTGGAGAAGGCATATCTAATACATAAGTATTTCAAATAAAGACACAATGCATATGAGGCACAACTAAGCATTGAACATGGAAAAACATCAGACAACCTTGATCTTCTCATCTCAGAACATGATTCCAAATTCCCAGTGAAGTCATAGAGAGTGGAGAGTTATCACAAAAACTTACATCCTCCTGAAGTCTGTATTTCACTTTTCTAAGTGTTTACTGCCCTGGACCACTACCATTCTCGAACACATATTGAAGAAGCACAGAGTTCTTTACTGAATTTCAAACATCATCAGCTCAGGGACAAATGCTTAGCTAAGGCTCACATCTATCATTCTGGTTGGTACATATGGTAATTTTCTCTAAATTGGCTGGCTTTCTCAGGCTACTGTATCATCCTGAGATATTAAGTTTTTAAATTGGCTCTTCCCACCTCTTTTAAAGTTAGATGGCTGATTGCTGTCACATAATTTAATGATCTAGTCCAATCTATACAATGACTGTGTAACATGGGCAAGATAATTGTAGATGAATTGCATGCTATTAATCAGTTGGCTTTTTGTTCTTACATGTTCCATTGCTTATCATTCAAGGAAGAAAATTGTCTTTTGACAGGGGTCCCATTGCAGCCTTTTTACTGTCCAATAACATCAAGGCTGAGATTTCAAAAGATAAATGAGAATAAGTGTTGGGGGGAGAGACTTAGTTAAAAGGCCTGTTTATCTAAGAATTATTTTTGGAGAAATTAGAAATTTGCCTGTATTGTTAGAGAATAAGTTGTAGAATGTTTTTATATTTAAAAAAATAGAAATAGTTTAAATAGATTTTCTCATTAGAGATTCACCAGTTTATGCGAGAGACTACCTTTCGTTGTGAAAAGGATAACACCAAAGCTCTAACTCTCGGTAAGCATCCCCTACTCTTTCCACCCCCTAATAAACAATAACTATATTGGCAATGGAACTTTATCTAAAGTGATGGCCTAGGCATTCTATTCATTGTCATACTTTACTCACAGATGAGCAGATGAGAGAGCATGCCTTTTTAATCATGTGTTCCCGGATGAGAAGCATGCCTTTTTAATCATGTGTTCCCATAGCCTAGCTCAGCTATCTAGAATTTATTAGATGCTCAATTAATGTTTCTTCAACTAAACCAATCTATTTTTTTTTTTTACATCTTTATTGGGGTATAATTGCTTTACAATGGTGTGTTAGTTTCTGTTTTATAACAAAGTGAATCAGTCATACATAAACATATGTTCCCATATGTCTTCCCTGTTGCGTCTCCCTCCCTCCCACCCTCCCCATCCCACCCCTCCAGGCTGTCACAAAGCACCGAGCCAATATCCCTGTGCCATGCAGCTGCTTCCCACTAGCTATCTACCTTACTGCGTTTGTTAGTGTGTATATGCCCATGACTCTCTCTCGCCCTGTCACAGCTCACCCTTCCCCCTCCCCATAACCTCAAGTCCGTTCTCTAAGAGGTCTGCGTCTTTATTCCTGCTTTACCCCTAGGTTTTTCATGACATTTTTTTTTCTTAAATTCCATATATATGTGTTAGCATACGGTATTTGTCTCTCTCTTTCTGACTTACTTCACTCTGTATGACAGACTCTAGGTCTATCCACCTCATTACAAATAGCTCAATTTCGTTTCTTTTTATGGCTGAGTAATATTCCATTGTATATATGTGCCACATCTTCTTTATCCATTCATCCGATGACGGGCATTTAGGTTGTTTCCATCTCCGGGCTATTGTAAATAGAACCAATCTATTTTTGATCTCGTAAGCTAACTCTGCAAATAAAGAGTGATTATTAGGGAAATAAATCAACATGAGCCTTCTGGATGGGGAGTCAACACAGTGAGGAAATGGTGACATTTCCAACTGTACAGAATGTGCAATTAGCAGTTTGAATGCAAGGTAAAAAGTCCCGTTTTGGATTCAACATGTGTCGCAGCGTTTTTATTTAATTTTATTTTATTTAATATTTAAGGATGACAACAAAATCAAATGAGAGTTCAAAATGATCTCTTATTAGACATTATATCCATATAATTATATTTACATATACATGTACATATACTTATATGAGCAAGTATATGTTTTCTTTTGCTTTTTTTTTTTCCTCTTAACTCTAGGCTTTATGAGTTAAATAAACCACTGACTGAACCACTTGTAGTAAATTACTCCTCTAATGCATCTCAATGCAGGGATGAGGGAAGGAGATGGACTTTGCTTGTCTTGTAGACAGATTTTCTTGACATTATACCAGATGTTCTTAAATGTGCTCTTTGTTCCTCTTTTTTGACTGTTTCCACTTGCATCCTCTGGGGTAAAGCTGTTTCTATGACATTCCTGTCAATCAGGAATGTATGTTTCTTGAAAATAACTTGAAGGCAAACTCTTAACTGTTGTAAAGAGACTGATGGGGGCTAATAGTCATGGAAGCAAAGTTAAAAATCTAGAGGGAAACATTATTATGAAGTTATTTCAGCATTAACATAAAATACTATTTATTTCTTTTAAGCAGAAGATATTTGAATAAATAATATCTTACAAATGGCATTTATTTTATTAAAGTGAAACAGTATTTTAGGGAGAAATAACAGCAAAGAAAAAAAATGATTTCTCCTAGTGTTTTCTGGCTGCATCTTCACCTATACAAATCTTTGCCTATTCATAACTCCTATTTCTTTATCTTAAAAACTTTATTTTAGTATAAGCTGTAAGATGGTGCCTCTTGATGAAAAGCAGATGTTTTATTTGCTGTTTCTTTTTCTTTTCAAGAGTGTTTGGACTTTTTCAGTACAATGTATAATGCTAACTCTTTTCAATAAGCAAGAACATAGCCATGGCACTTAAGTGAAAACAGGGCAGAGGGGCTGGCAGTCATATAAGGAGAGCTTCATCAAACACCAGGACATATGATGTATAAGAATGAATGATCAGAAGTGGGCATTAAATCAATTTTATATTCACCATTTCAACATCAAGAAGAGTTGTTAGTTGTAAACCAATTGTTATTCAACTTAATGAACTAATTAGGAAAATCAGTCGCAATAATAGTATTGGTACAAAGTGATCTGAATATAAAAAGTAGAATTAGAATTCTAATACCAAGCTTTCCAAACTAGAAAGACCACATAATACTGTTGATAAGATCTTTTCTTTGTAAAATTAATCATAGGCAGTTCTTCATTTACTGAATTTGATTTTTACAATCCATTCCTCTGTAACTGTGATACACCACACTTGTGATATTTCTGTTGTGTGTATATGTCTTGCAATCTGCCAGGATGATCTAGTTAATTTCTTAAATACTTTGGGTAAACTGGCTCCATTATTATTTTTCCTATTCCTTTGCTTCATTTAGTTAATGAATGGCTGTCATCCAGAGATATAAAATATCAAGACCTCTACCCAAAGACCACACTTGGGCTGGCAAGAAGGCCACAACTGCCCAGTTGAATCACAGACAGAGCTGGAGCATACGGGAACAAATTCACAAATAATAGAGAAAAGTCATCTGAATATTGCTTAGACCATTTTTAACATGAAATTTTCCAAAGATAGAATCATAAACTCCAGAAGATATATGTTAGTTGTCACTCCTATCTTTTGTTCCCTAAGTTGTGCATTTTTAATATGAATGAAATATTTTCCTCAGAGGTGACTGGGTAATTGTTTTGATAGTTACGTAATTTTGTATCTTAGTGATGAAATATTTATGCATGCAATTCAAGTTATCTGTTATAAAGGGAAACTATTTAACCATAGTGGACTAATGGTACATGGGGAAAATGGGTGTCAAAAGGAAATTTATTATATCTTCCAAGTACTGCTTTCTGTGATAAAATACAATTTGTATGATTGTGAAGTAGCATTGTTTATTTTTCCAGTCAAAAAGTCACTGTCAAAAGTATGTTTGGGGAGGGAAAAAATGGCCTTAAAACAAATGTATCACAGGGAATATCTAGGTTGTTAAAAAAAACAAAAAAAAAACCTAGGGCAGCATGTTAAAAATGAACATTTCCAATACAATTTGTCATCCATGCATAAATCTTGCTGACATTTTCAGTCACTTTAATAGCCTGCCCATTTTATAAATCAGTATGAACTTGCACAGTTGCAAGAAGTGTGTATTTTGAACATCTCATTTGCATACTTTACCAGAAGCCAATGAGGCAGTGGGAGCAGCACTGGTGATCACAATACGTGTTTGGGGAGAGGCAGAGGAATCAGTAATGGCTTTGCCTTTAGGGATTGCTGTACTCCATAGGGGACGAAAATGAGAAATATTTTTCAAACAGCAGGGGTAAAGGTTTTAAAACTAGAAACACATGGAGTGATAAAGATGTTAGTGCCACAGGGCGCATAGCAGGAAAAATTTACAATGTAAAAACTGTAATTTCAGCATTAGGAAGTAATAATCGTGTTTCATCATTGTTATTAAAGCATGACCCTTAAAGTCACATAAATTAGATATAAGTTTCAAGAGAAGTTTATTAATCTTTAGCAGGAAAATATTAGGAAAGTTTATTATCAGATAAGATTTTCAGGGGGAGGCACGTTCTTCTGACTTAGTGTGTTTGTGTTGTGTGTGTGACTTCTCAGGGAAGTCTGTATCGTTTCAAAGGGTAAATAAAACTTTGCTCACTATCAGCCAGTGGGTATAAATAATGCCTACTGACAGATAGCGCTTGTTCTTTTAAATTAGCAATTTGATGAGTTAACATGATACACAAAGAATGGGGACTGACCTATCCAAAATAGTTCTACTTGTCCAGAATAAAATAGTACATGAGAACTAAAGCTTACTTTTAATACAGAATGTTGCTTAGATGACGTTGATGGTAAACCAATGTTGCTAGCATAATTATTAAATTAGTAAAGGATTTAGGGTTCTTGGAATATTAAAAATTTATAACTAAATGATGAGGTTTTATTAGTAGCTCTGTGACAAAATTGGTGAAAATTTATACTTTAGAGAAGGGCAAGAACCAATAATTATCAACGGACATTAAAGAACTATTTATGTAAAGAAGGTAAATTATTTGGTGATGCGTGTATTAATTTGGAACTGAATATCTAGATTATGGGTGAAATATTAATTTTTACCAATTAAGACTTCCTTCAAAAGTCTGGTTTTAGAAGTTTTGAACTAAACCTGTGTGTTTGCATAATTATTTAGGTGGAACTCAAATCTTGCCAAGTTAAGGGGAAAAAACTTGCTCCTTGTTCTTTTTTTTTTCTAATAATATGTTTCAGCATTTATGGAATAGGGTGATGAGTTGTAAAACACAAATTTTATAAAACATAATTTTAGAACAGCAAACACTCCTCAAATACATTATAATCCGAGTCAAAGCAAATTTATATTAATGCAACATCAGAAACTCATTTTGCATACAAGTAAAAATTGTTGTAGAAGATATAAGAAAATATAAATAAGCATAAAGAATAACTTTTCTACAAAACAAACGTAGCCACTTTTAACATTCTCATATGTACTATTCCAGGATTCTTTCTAAGAATGTGTATTTAATCTTATAATTTTGTTTTATACATATTATTATAGAAATATACTTTTAAAAATGTATAAGAATATTATTATTTGGGCACGTACAATAAATGAGCTATTGCTCAGCAAAGTGTGTCCAAGTAGAAAGCATATAGAATTTGATAGAATGACAGTTCAGGATCATTTAAAATTAGATTAATTAAATGCAAAGGATTTCCATAAGATATTAAGCTTGTGTAATAGACACCATCTTAATAATATCTGCTACTGATTTATTTAATAAGGCCTTCTCATTCATAGCTATCGCTTGTATTGTTCTGTTATGAGTATTTATTTTAAATGTTTTGTGATATATTCAAAATGCTTTCAGATACATGAAAATGATATTCATCTTCTTTAAAGAGCAGTAGTCATCCATAGCAGTAATTTGACCGATAGTCCATAATCCATTGCAGAATCATGAAGTAAGTAGTTTTCATTGCATTTGTTAATTTGCTGCAGGGAAAACAAAAAGACCCAGTGATAGGGAATTCATGTGAGACAAGATGAAGAAACTACAAGGACCGAGAAAATAACCATTCTCAGTGTGCTCAAACTCTTTTTAACTAGAGGTTATATAGACATAGGAACCAGATTACAGTGGAAAGAAATAGAGTGAGACTGAGTTGCAAAGTATTTGCAGAGGAAAAGGACGTGATCTAGTCTGTGTTATACTTAACCCAGTTAGAGTGAGATAGGAAAAATAGAGAGGGAGAAAGTCAGTGAATTGAAATAAAGATGATGCGGCAATGCTAAGTCTTTGGGAAAAATAAACCACAATTAAACCAGCGTATGAAGAGCACTGGCAGGCTATAAATGACAAGAGTAGAGTAAGTTCAGACTTTGATTCATCTTTAAGGCAGGTAGAATTTGAAAATAAACAGAAATAATGAAGAATGCTATCTATGCTTCAAGAATAAGTAGATGAGATTGCTTTCCTTTGAGAAATATTTTCATGTTGTTCTGTCATCCGCTATATCCATTCTATTTAATACATATCATAGTAAAGCTATGTCAATGAAATGTTTATTCAGCAAAGAGTGATATCTTAAGTTTGGGTTATGTCCATGAAGAAATTCACATTGCAGAATTTACATGTCAATGTACTCACCCTATAGAGTGAGAGCTCTTCTACTGTGTTAGCTTTTGCTAGGTTATGTTGCATTAACAAATCACCATCAAATTATACAAACATGTATTTCTTACCATATTACAGTCCGCAATTGTCCATTTTCTGTGTCTCTGACTTAGATTCCAGGTTGAAAGGTCAGTATGAAACAATAATATGACTCTTAAATCCTTCTGTCTAATCATCTCATATTTTATTAGTCAGAGAAGGTCACAGGGTAAGCTTGATATCCATGCCTTATCCATGTGACATCCCACAAGAAGATTCTGCAAATAGCTAGAAAATGGGTTGCAATGTATAATAACCCTTTTATGGTGAATAAGGGATAATTTGGGGACAATAACAAAATGTATTATGTTGTAAATACAATAATATAATTTACCACGTTAGTAAGCTTTGACATGAGAGTCTAATTGCAAAGTTTTGTTTTCTTCAATCAGATTTTGCAGATATAGTTGTTTTTGTTTTTGTTTTTTATCCACAGTAGCTTTTTAGATTTTATTTGGTCTTACTTGATTATTTTTGTTTCTGTTGTCTGTGCTTTTAGTGTCATATCCAAAAAAAATCATTGCCAATATAGTTTTATTCTAAGCATGAGATTGGGTGGGAGGTGGGAGATACAATAGAGTTGGGGAGATTGGAAAGCAGTGTTGATAATTTCATTGACAAAACCACTGGAAAGGAGAAATCAAAAGAAGTCACCAAGGAAGACTTTTGGGACTCACTTTCCCATAAAGAGTGGAGTTGTTAGTATCTGTGGTGCTGCCTGCTAGTTGCTCAGCATAATCTGTGTTCTTTTTCTTCCGTGGTAATCAGTTTGCCCCTGAGATGTAACTGCCAGCCAGGCAACTGAATTTCCAGCCTCCTCTTCAGTTAAACAGGCCACATGACTAAGCTCTCTAAGATGGAATATTTGGAGGTGTGATGCCTGCCACTTTCATATCTGTTTACATAAAAATTCCCATGTGTTCTCCTTCTTGCTTTCCCTCCCCCCTTCACTGAAGATGGAAAGAAATGATTATGCTGTCTTTGAAAGCCACATGTTGAAGATAGAAGAGCCGCTGTAGCCTGTGTCTGTGAATGTGGCAGAGCCTCCCCCGTGCCTAAGCACTATCAGGAACGCCTGCCCTGCACTGTTACAGGAAAGAGAAAGAAAGTTCTATGGTGTTTGAGCCACTGTTATGGGATCTATTTATTACAGGAGTTTACTTTTCCTAATACAGTCGTCTTCTTCCAATAAATTTTCTTCTTAGTCAGTGATATTTTCTATAAACTTGCCTTTTCTCTGTTTCTTCACTGCTCAAAAAATCTTCAGTGGCTTCCTATTGCCTACAGAATAAAGTTAAAAATCTTTAGTATACCTTTCAAAGCCCTTATCAAATGTTCTACATTTCTGCCACTTTCCTACTACACATTCTGTAAATAAAAAATGCTTGCTTAGTTTCTCTAATACTGTGAAATTTTCAGCTTCTGTGACTTTGATTATTCTATTCTCCATTCCGGTAAAGCATCTCAACTTTTTGAAAACCTGTTGATTCTTTAACTCTGCCATATCCTGCATATATTGTTCTCTCAAAACAAATACTAAGAGTTATTTCCTGCCCCAGGAAAAAAAATGATACATTTATTAGCCATGTCCTATATCATAGGAATTAGTATAGTTTTTCTGTGTTCATCTCCTAAAAAACAGAGACTGTTTCCTCTTCAACTGTATATTCTCAACACAGTATCCAGTTTTCAAGTACTTGTATATTTTAGTTGTAAAATCTATCTTGAAAGTTGACCAGGGAATTGATAAAAATTGGTGGATTCTATACAATTCATTGATGATACTTTGTCTCAGAGATTCAGTTAAAGCTCCAAGGCGTATAAATAGACAAAATTGTGTCATATTGCATATAAACAGTGATGGGTGAAGATGATCATTGACTGTAGTATGATGAATCAGAGTATTTTCTTGAATTTTGAAAGACTAGGTGCTGCTAGAAAGAGATGTCGCTTTCATGCAATTAAATGTCTTCTGTTTTCAAGAACATCATCCAACTTTCAAGCAATGGATAGCATGTTTTCAGGCAAAAGGGAACATATCAATACTGAAGGTGGAGGTCTCCATCAGTGAAAGGCAGAATTTATGTATTAAATATTGGTTTCTCTATTGATACATAAATTTCACTTTTCTCAACTGAAGTCAGTTATCTCAGTGATTTTGTCAGTTCATCTGTGGTCATGAAAGATTTTGACCGCAGGATTTATCTAAGATTTTTGCCAGTGATCCAAGTCATCCTGTGATTAAAGATATTATGTCTTTTTAAAAATAACTTAAGCAATTATTTTATAATTTCTTTGGGGTTTTAATATCTCACTTTTACTTGTAAGGTTTTTTTAAAGCATTTATAATTTTTCCATATAATGACTTATAAAGCAGGTAATGAAATATGTTAGAAGAAGGGATAGTCTCATTGACTTTTTTTTCTATAATACATTTGTGGTTACAAGATGCTATGACAAAAAAAGAATGAGATGTAATTTTATGAAAAATCTGGATTGCTTTTGACAGAAGATTTTTTATTATGCATGAATGTTTACTAAAACTGAAGTTCTACTAGTTTACTCTGTTTTCTTTTTTTCAATTTATTTAATTACTTTTATTGAAGTATAGTTGATTTATGATGTTGTATTAGTTTTAGGTCTACAGCAAAGTGATTCAGTTATATATATATTTGTATATATTTTTTTCAGATTCCTTTCCCTTATAGATTATTGCAAAATACTGAGTATAGTTTTCTGTGTTATACAGTAAGGACCTTGTTGGTTATCTATTTTATATATAGTAGTGTGTCTATGTTAATCCCAAACTCCTAATTTATCCCTCCACCCCCTTCCCGCTTTGGTAACCGTTAAGTTTGTTTTTTATGTCTATGGGCTTATTTCTGTTTTGTATATAAGTTCAGTTATATCATTTTTTTAAGATTCTACAGGTAAGCCATATCATATGATACTCGTCTTTCTCTGGCTTACTTCACTTAGTCAATTTTCTTGATAGTAAGCAAACATAACATCTACTACAGGATATTAAGATAAGAAAGAAATCATGTAATGACTCTGGTTATTCAAGGTAATAGAGGGTAGGAGCAAATTTGTAATTTTTCAAAATTGAGACAAGATTTCCAAACTAGAGGTTAAATATGGCAATGATAGTTATCTGACTCTTGAGTTAAAACTAGGATGAAATATCACAGGCCTTAAAGTTTATGAGAATCAATCACAAGTTGTCAATATGGATTTGAATTTTCAGTACTGATGTTGACACTGTTCTATTGCTTTTGGTAAGATTTCTGAATAAAGGCAGAACACTCTCTAATAAATTTTGCACAAGTAATTCTGGACTAATTTATTAAACAGAAATGGGCCTTATCTAAGAATCCATAAGTGATCCTCTTGATGTGGAACACATATATTGGCTACATGCAGATGATTATTTTTAGGAGGAAAAGCTATATTCTTTGGATCCATCATTAGTATATAACTTTCACTGATATTTCTGAAAACAAACTATGTTATGCAAACTTGGTTTAATTGATTAATTAATTGATTCATTGAAAACATAATGTATGTCAACAATTGCCCTAGGTATTAAGGATAAAAACACATTATATATTTAGTATCTTTAAAAAATCTAGGGAGGGGCTTCCCTGGTGGCGCAGTGGTTGAGGGTCCGCCTGCCGATGCAGGGGACACGGGTTCATTCCCCGGTCCGGGAGGATCCCTCGTGCCGCTGAGTGGCTGGGCCCGTGAGCCGTGGCCACTGGGCCTGCGCGTCCAGAGCCTGTACTCCGCAGCGGGAGGGGCCGCAGCGGTGAGAGGCCCGCGTACCGCAAAAAAAAAAAAAAAAAAATCTAGGGAGGAATGTAATGCTCTGTGAGCATCTTCAAAGGAAACAGATGGCACATTCAAATTAAGATTATTCAATTAATTAATAAACATTAATTCAAAGGATCAGGCAGAGTTTAGGTAATCCAAACTCTGCATGGGGCATGGTGGGTAGGTCTGCCACCCTTAGCTGTTAAAGAGCAAGAGGAGAGAGTGGTTGCCAAATTTAAAGTCAGAAAGGGCTGTTGTGGAGGTGGACACCTTTCAGGTGCCAAAATATACCAGCCCTCTTGACCCTGCAAAGCACTCCTCGTGCCCTTCCCTCTGCCACCCAATCTCCAAAATCCAACGGTTAAAGGTAACCAGAAGACAGAGGGCAAAGGAGCTCATTCAGGTCTTTAAGATCCGCCTGAGAAGGCAAAGTGAAGAAAGGTGGAGGGAGAATGGGAAAAAAGACATCTAGCACAATGGTTATATCCAATTTACAGATGAGAAAACTACAAAAGTCATAACTGGTAAGCGGCAGAGCCAAGATTCAAAGCCAAGTTGCCTGATTCCAGACCTTTTTCTACCTTGCAGGAATGTCATAAAAGTGACTTCTGCTCTCAAGGGACTTGCAGTATTGTAAAGAAGAGGCTAAACTACAGAGGAAAGAACAACACAGGTGTTGTCAGTATCAAGATGTCAGGTAGGTTTCCCAGCCCATGACCATGGCTTACCTTTGTCCCCTCAAAGATGTAGGAGGAGGAACGACCAATTCCTTTAATCTGTGAATGGGTTTAGAATTGACCTTCTGCCCAGGTGAGAACTTTGAGAAGGTATCAGAGGAGCATCACTTAAGTGTTGGAGCTATTCATTTCATGTTGGTTGCAAGAGGAAATCAGGCTTCTTAGTCCCATACCTTCTCTTCCTGCTATGTCCAGAAATGTAGTTTTTATTTTGGCATTTGGGGAAAATTGATGGAGGCTACCATTACTTCAACTTCGGAATCTTTAGACTATTGTTGTTGTTGTTGTTATTGTCTTTGAAGTTCCAGGTGGTGTGAACTTCATCTCTATTGATAATACTCACGCTTCTATTCTTCTAAATCTAGAATTGCCATAAGAATACAAACCTTGTCAGATGGCAAAATTTTAAATGATCTGAAAGTACTTTGGAAAAGAGGAAACCTGCTCTTTCCTCGCAGGCCTGCATGTGTGGAAATAGTCTGTAAAATTCCAGTGTCAGCATCAAAACATTATAAAGGATGCCACTGTGCATTCATAAAACCCCTTACATTATAATATGAGATCATTTTCAATCGTTGTTACTGTGCTACAAAGGACAGCTTAATAACTCTGGTCTAAACTCTGTGATTACATATACTCAGATGCTAATTTGATATAATTGAGTATGTTCTTTTGTTGGATTCTACATTCAGTTTGTGTTTAATACGTGAAGACTATTTTCTGTGGTGGTTATCAAGGGTAGAATAAGCCCGACAGGTGTTCCCCCACACTCAGGCTTCTAAGTCACCTTTTCCATTAGCTGCTAACATTGTTAACAGCTGAGGCAGCTGGTACAGGAACAAGAGAGTTCTGCATTTCCTTTACTTGGGACAAGATTCATTTAATCCAGATATGAATGCTCTATTTCTATGGCACATCTGTTTGGGTGACACAATGTATACATTTTTTAACATCTTAAACATTTTGAATTTTGTAAGATTTTCTGTAAAAAATCAAATTTTTTTGACTTATCGATTATTAAATGTATCATTTAATTCTTAAATCCCCAAATACAAGATTCATACATATTTTGTCATCAAATGTGGGGAGTTTTGAGTTTTTAACTTTGTTAATTCTGAACGATTCTATTTTTTCTTTGTTTTGAGAGTTACACAGTTTCAACTACATATTTGTCTGCAATTTCACTATCCTAGCATGAGAAAACAATAAAACTTAATCTATTACAAGTAATATAATCATTGTTTGAATGACTCCCTTTCAAGGGTATCATATAGCACCCAGGTTTTTTTGTTTGATTTCACAATTTGTCTTCTTTTTATTATTGACCTTTCCTCACAAACATAAAAACATATTTTTATTAAGCTTTCAACTTGATTATAATATTCTTAAAAGGGTTAATAGTTGTTTATTATATAAATAGATAAAATACACATACACACACACACACACTCACTCACTCATCCTGCCTGGAAACTTCGGATCTAGTGTTAACACTGTTTCACATTAATTTTGAAACCATGGGCTATGATAGATTGTGTTACTATTTGAAATCATTTGCTTATCTCTGGCCAAACAGACACATAGGATTCCAGCCCATTTGGGGGATTTGGTCATGTGACCTTTTTTATTTAGCCAATTGAATGTGGCCAGAATTGGTATCCATTGTGTCTGAGCAGACGCTTTAAGAACTATTAGGTCATTTCATTTTCTTTGTGCCATGAGAGTGGCATATCCTAGATGGTGATTGCTCCTTCTGCCTGTATGACTCCTTCAGATTGCTCCTTTCATCATACACAAAAAAGACAAGTGAACCAGAGATGATTTCCAACTTAGATACAATGCAAGCAAGACCTAAATCTTTATATTCTTTAAACCTTTAAATCTTTACATTCTT
This sequence comes from Lagenorhynchus albirostris, assembly GCF_949774975.1. Lineage (NCBI taxonomy): Eukaryota > Metazoa > Chordata > Mammalia > Artiodactyla > Delphinidae > Lagenorhynchus > Lagenorhynchus albirostris. The sequence continues at coordinate 83,513,235 of NC_083100.1, forward strand.
TAAATCTTTACATTTACAGTCTTTACATGTGTAGTTTGTTGCTGTTCACAACATACCTAGGAAGAGATAACTGATATAAAAATTGGTACCTATAAATGGGACACAGCCATGGCAAAAATCTTAAAGTGTATGGTATTGGCTCCAGAGCTCTGGGGTTGGAAGTGCAAAAACTCTTAAAAGGGACTGGATAGAATTCTCCTGTGAAACCATCTGGTCCTGGGCTTTTGTTTGTTGGAAGATTTTTAATCACACTCTCAATTTCAGTACTTGTGATTGCTCTGTCTTTTTTTTCTCTTTCTTCCTGGTTCAGTCTTGGAAGGTTGTGCTTTTCTAAGAATTTGTCCATTTCTTCCAGGTTGTCCGTTTTATTGACGTATAGTTGCTTGTAGTAATCTCTCATGATCCTTTGTATTTCTGCAGTATCAGTTGTTACTTCTCCTTTTTCATTTCTAATTCTATTGATTTGAGTCTTCTCCCTTTTTTTCTTGATGAGTCTGGCTAATGGTTTATCAATTTTGTTTATCTTCTCAAAGAACCAGCTTTTAGTTTTATTGATCTTTGCTATCGTAGCCTTCATTTCTTTTTCATTTATTTCTGATCTGATCTTTATGATTTCTTTCCTTCTGCTAACTTTGGGGTTTTTTTGTTCTTCTTTCTCTAATTGCTTTAGATGTAAGGTTAGGTTGTTTATTTGAGATGTTTCTTGTTTCTTGAGGTAGGATTGTATTACTATAAACTTCCCTCTAAGAACTGCTTTTGCTGCATCACATAGGTTTTGGGTTGTCGTGTTTTCATTGTCATTTGTTTCTAGGTATTTTTTGATTTTCTCTTTGATTTCTTCAGTGATCTCTTGGTTATTTAGTAGTGTATTGTTTAGCCTCCATGTGTTTTTTGCAGATTTCTTCCTGTACTTGATATCTAGTCTCATAGCGTTGTGGTCAGAAAAGATACTTGATACGATTTCAGTTTTCTTAAATTTACCAAGGCTTGATTTGTGACCCAAGACTACCATATGACCCAGCGATCCCACTACTGGGCATATACCCTGAGAAAACCATAATTCAAAAAGAGTCATGTACCACAATGTTCATTGCAGCTCTATTTACAATAGCCAGGGCACGCAAGCAATCCAAGTGTCTATCGACAGATGAGTGGATAAAGAAGATATGGCACATACATACAATGGAATATTAGTCAGCCATAAAAAGAAATGAAATTGAGTTATTTGTAGTGAGGTGGATGGATCTAGAGTCTGTCATACAGAGTGAAGTAAGTCAGAAAGAGAAAAACAAATACCGTATGCTAACACATATATATGAAATCTAAAAAAAAAAAATTGTTCTGAAGAACCTAGGAGCGGGACAGGAATAAAGACGCAGACATAGAGAATGGACTTGAGGACACGGGAAATGGGAAGAGTAAGCTGGGATGAAGTGAAAGAGTGGCATGGACATATATACACTACCAAATGTAAAATAGATAGCTAGTGGGAAGCAGCCACATAGCACAGGGAGATCAGCTCGGTGCTTTGTGTCTACCTAGAGTGGTGGGATAGGGAGGGTGGGAGGGAGACGCAAGAGGGAGGAGATATGGGAATATATGTATATGTATAGCTGGTTCACTTTGTTCTAAAGCAGAAACTAACACACCATTGTAAAGCAATTATACTCCAGTAAAGATGTTTAAAAAAAAAAGAGACTGGAAAAATGAAACTTTGTGGAGTGGTGGTCTAGTTGGTAAATCTGCTTCATGCAATAACTTGAAAGACAGATAATGTACTTAAAAAACTTAGAGTTTTAGATGAAGAAGTTGGAAAAAAAATGTGACTGATGTGATTTGTTTGCTTTTGGCAACATTAAAATGTTATTAAAAGAAAACCATGAGCTTAGAAAACTGAGATTTAAAAATAATGAAAGGAAAACATAGATCTAGACATTTCAAAATTTACAGGTTCAAAAGATGCAACTGTTTTATTTTCTTCAACCAGTAAAAATAAAATTGAGAAATGCTTTGAATAACAAAGGCTGACTGAAGTTTGGCCTAGGGCAAAGATCAAATCAACTCCTCAGTTCAAGTCCATGCAGGGATTAAATTGGCTTTCAGAAAATCTTTCCATTGGACAAAGTGGCTTACAGAAAAAAACAAAAACAAAACCCAAACAGGTTCTCTGCTGAAACCTGATAATCTCAAGGTATTGACAGTTAAGTCTAGGGAGAGAAAGGTGCATTTCAAAAAGAATCATGGGCATATTAATGGATCATGGAGCTTATTAGGATCATATAGATGAGGATTCTAGAAGTTAGAAGTTTGTACTGCTGAAATAACTCCTAGACTGGACCAAAATCCAAAATACAGCAAAAAACCCAAAACTAAATGTGAGACTTAAAATGACCTTGATCTCCCAACCTACTATAGGCAAGATACATCTATTAATACTAATTAGCCCCCAAGGAGGGTATAAAATTTAATACTTTCTTTAGATGTGTTCAGGGAGGTTGAAAAAGGAAGGATCTGTTTGAGGTGGAACTGTAACCAAGAGAACCTGGTGATATAATCATAAAGAAGAACTGAGGACTAATCCTGGAAGGTTCCCTATCCCTGAAGTAGGTGGGCACTCAAAAATGTTCCTGAAATAATTTCAGGCTTCCTATGTACCAGTTATTTTGTGCTTCCCATTCTCCTTTCCTAATGCAGTGTTTATTGAGACTAATATGTCCCTGTTCCACTACTAAATATTTGGTGTGCAGGGAGCAAATAACTTGTCTTTGTAGTTCACACACCTTTGAATCAAGAGAAGCTGTACTCATGATGTAGAGACAAGCGTACGACCTTAGACTGGTGTCTAATGTCATGGTTGGTTGGGATGCCTTCTTTGGGGTAGAATGTGTTTATTTTGTGTGCAGAGAGAAAGTGAGTGAATATATATAATTAAGAGGGCGAGATATAATAGGTTGTATTATTGTTCCCAATTACTGGCTTCCCATCAGTAAAAGGGCTGTGCATATCTTCCTATTGCCGTGTGAATGAAGGTGAATCCCTCTGGGTGGCATTTATGTCCTTGACCCATTGATATGAAGCACAGCCATCTGATTTAATCTGGTCAATGCGATAAAGGCTGAAATGCTCACTCCATATCTGAGCTGCAGCCATGCAGAAAAAGAGCCACTCTCTTTTTCTTCTGCCTTGGGAGCAGTATGTCCCAGAATGCAGCTGCTTCATCAGCCTGGATCCTGTAATGTAGACCTGGGAAGCAAAGAAGAACCACATCTGACACACAGCCAATATGTAACAGGAGTGAGCTGTAAACGTTGGTTACTACAAATATTCTGAGCTTTGAAGGGGTCACCTTGGAAAAGCTGAGCGTTAAATGAATATTTTAAACTCTGTTTTTCCTTTCCCATTTACGTTTGGTAAGGGTGTAAAAGGATAATGAAGGCATTTGCCAGTGAGATGTTAAGGAAAACAGCTGGGCATTACCTACGATAATTTGGATGCATGACAAGGCCAAGTAATGGAGAAGAGAGAGGTCAAAATCAAGATACAGCCAACAGTTTCTTAATTCCACAGTTTAAGACATATGGGAGGATGTTTAAGTGAGGCCCCAAAGTACAGGTTTCATCCTTTCAACTTTTATACAACACTCGCTGCCCTCCATATTGATGATCACACCTATTATTGTATTAAAATGCAACCATTTTCTTGACCAGTGGAGGTATTCCTTCACTTTCATCTGTTTTCTCCAAAACAGCCTCAGGTAATGTTAAGGTTCCCTTGCTTTTTGAGTTGTCCACACAGTTCATCTTTGGCATTTGAATAGCTCATGTATTTTACAAAGCAGCCTTCCAACTGTTTTCACCTTTTGATAATGTAGCTTATAATGAGGTTAGCTCATCCACCATACTGAACTTGACACAAAGAAAACTAAGATAAAATACTGGTCATCAAATCTAAAGATTCAAATTGTACTATTGCAACATTACCCAAGAATGTACATTAGGAAAAATTGTCAGAGGCTTTTAAGGTGTCAAAAAGGGCAGGACCTGCATGGATAAATTATGAAAATTTTTTCTTTTTTTTCTATTATGCCAAGTAATGCTACTACCAGTGTGGTCTTCTGTATTGTTGATCCTAAACGTTTGAAATAAGAAACCCTGAAACTTTCTAAAGCATTTTCCTATTTATACAGGTTTTATTTTTATATATTTATGTTTCTGAGCATGTCTTAATTCATTCACATTTCCATCTCAGATATCTGTGCATTACGATACCAGTCCTGTGTTTGACTATCCAGCATGTACATTTATCAAGTTTTTATGGAAATTCAATTTCAATATAAATAATATTATGTTGTGATGTGAGTTGCTTAGAGAAACACTATTTTAATGTTATAAGGAGTGTTAGTAGTTTTTAATGTTAATAGGAAAATAATTTTCAAGATATTACCAAAAACGAGGGTTTTGTAGGAAGAAGTAAAGAATTCTATGGTAATGTTGGTACTCATTATTTCTACTAGATAATAACAAGGATAAATATCAAATATTTTTTATAGCCTTTGTTGTATGTCATGTATAATTCTAAGGTCTTTACATATATTAATTCATTTAACCTTAAAACAATCCCAAGAAGTGTCTGTTTTACAGATATATCTATTTTACATTTGAGGAAATATAGGCACAGATAAATTAAGAAACTCACCCATGGACACACGGCTAATAAGTGGTGGATTTATCAAATCCAGGCAGGCTGAACCAGAGCTTCTCTTTTAAACTATCATAGATTCACAAATGCCAACATTAAACTTTTGATTACCATGCATATATTCTCAGTCTTCTACTAATGTACCATAAACCACAAGGCTTTAGAGTTTTGTAGGGAAAAGATCATTAGTTGGATTTGTTATTCAGTTCCTAATCTAAACCTTGTATTTTGGTAGAGATGTTTGCCAAAGTTTGTGTTTACTTTCCATACAATATAGTTTTGCTATCTTAAGTTATCTTAAGTTACTGAATATTTTATTTATGGGTCTTACTCCCTAAATTAGGAGTTTCTAAACGGTAGGGAGGATGATTTATTTATCTGGCTGACTCTGCATCATCAGTGCCTGTCTTTGCAGCCTCTTGTAAGTAAAAGACGCTATCTCATTACTTATGTAGGTTCATTTTTCTTCAGTTTAAGTCAGCCCTAACATCTAACATGATGGGGTGGTTTTCTTGTTCTTGTTCCCCATATATGGACCAATTGTGCAGAATCACAGTGCAATCATCCACTATCTCAGGGCAGGCCCTCTGATCACGCATTTGGCCAATTGTTTTGAAATAGAAACAAAATATTTTACCTATGGAGTGAATGGAGTATGTTTTTTCTTTGCCTGTAAGGAATGAGCACTTGCAGAAGACTAGAAGAAAGAGATTCATTTTTATTTTTAAAAATATTATAAAGTATTTAATTCATTGATTATCAAGGAAGAATGATCAATTTTCATGATTAGGCATTGGATTCCAAACCAATACCAACAATGGTACTTTTGTTGGAGAGATTAATTAAGCAATTAAGGCATGTAAAGTAATAAACAATTATGTGATTCATAAATAACCTATACTCAGCAATTTAAGATAACAGTATAAGGAAACAAAAACACAGAAGAGGAAAAGTAAAAATGGATGACCATCTTCTAGCACATGGAATAAATATCTGAGCTAATTACTGAAGAAGGGGCATGAGAAGGGTCTGGGCAGGGCCAAAGTCTAGACTTAATTCTTCTTTTGTATTGTTTATAGATAGTGAGAGAAAGTCCATGGTGTAGGCAGTGTCTGGAAATATATAATTATATTCCAGGATAACAGTTAATTTCAAGTATGTATGATAACTTATTTTCTAATGGACAAAAAAAGGAGGGCAACAGGGAGTCCCAGGGAAGTTACTATTTAAAGCTCAAGCAAGAAGTTGGTGTCTGGACTGTCCATAAAGTAAGAAGGCCTTGATCTTGGACTGTGACTCAGCTACAGAAATCCATTATCTAAGAGGGAAAAGTTCATGGACATAGCTGGGTTCTCTACCTAGAGGGTCATGAACATTGATTCAGAACACTTCTGCCCATTAGAATCACCTGGCAGAACTTTAAAATATCCACATGGCCAGAATCCCATGCTAGACCAATTAAATTGTAGTTTAACTAATTGTTCTGGAGCGGGATTTGAACATTAGTTAGGTGTTTGTTGTTGTTGTTTGATGTTGTTTGTGTATATTTTGGTTTTAGTTTGTTTGCTTTAGATTCTTGGTGGTTCTCGTGTACAACCAGGATTGTGAGCTACTGCTTTAGTGTGTGCAGAGCTACTGGGGATTTTGTAGAAATGCATATTTTGACTCAGTAGCTTGAGGCAGGGCCTGAGAGCCTGCATTTCTACCAAGCTCCCAGGTGCTACTGGTTCACACACCACACATAGGCTCATACAGCTCTTCCCTTATGACAACAACACTTAGACACAGGGGAAGAAAGGTCCCTTATCAGAACCAGATAAGCACTTCTTCTAGGGAGCTCACATTTCAGAATTAGGGTCTAAAAGTGCAAAAGGACATAACTTAGGCTTAGGCTATCCATCTGATCTGTCCTAGGGGAAAGTTTTAAAATCAAGCTTCACATTGGTGTTTCTCATTTTTAAAAAAATCCTGATCTCTGTATGGCATTTGACTCGCTCCTTATAGTTTCCACAAACAGGAGTATTTTGTCAAGCTTTATTTTCTGGAGTTTGTATTGTGAATTGATAATTTGTTTACAAAATATACGTATTTTCTCGGACATGCTAATATTCTGCCTCTTGCCACCCTGTTCCTTATGATTTGTACCACCAGAATACAGTTTGTTCCCTATTTCTTTAAAAAATCCTTGAACATTATGTGACAAGATTTTACTTATTGGAAGTGTGAGTTTTTAAGTGATTTTTTTTTTTATCTTTTTTTTTTTGCGGTACACGGGCCTCTCACTGCTGTGGCCTCTCCCGCCGCAGAGCACAGGCTCTGGACGCGCAGGCTCAGCGGCCGTGGCTCAAGGGTCCAGCCGCTCCGCGGCACGCGGGATCATCCCAGACCGGGGCACAAACCCGCGTCCCCTGCATCGGCAGGCAGACTCTCAACCACTGCACCAAGGGAGCCCTTAAGTGATTTTAATAATTGTAGCTACCAGATCCATTTCAGAAGAATCATTCCATTAACCTAATTTTTTTTGAAATAGCATTAAGGAATAATTAAAATTTGATATAATAAATTATTTCTAGAAAAATTCAATAATAAAAATTAGAGAACAAGTTGTCAAAAAAGTAAAATTTGCTTTTTTGGACATTGCTGCAATGTTTTAAGGTATCAACTAGGGTCATGAATTGCTGATAAAATATGCACTGTCGTCACTATGCTTTTTTAGTAAGTTAGAGTAAGCAATGGCCTTCTTCTGAATTCTGATATTTGAATGAATGTTCACTGTACAGTGTAAGTTAAGATATTGTATTAGGCATGGTAGAAAGGTGTATCAACACTTTTAGTCCACCTACTTATTCTTAACTGAGCAAAACAATAGATTTTAAAACCTGTGTGTTGCAGGTCTGTGTTCATGAATTTAATATTTTTTTGCACATATTCAGTGTTGGGGTTTGAGAAAATATGCATGCATCTTAGAATAGATTTGATCTCTTTATTAATAAGATATGTGGGAAGTCATATGTATTTGTTTTCTATTGCTATGTCCCACATTATTACACCCTTAGGGGTTTAAAGGAACAAAAGTATAGTGTGCTAGGTTAGAACACAGTTCCTGTGGTCAGGATTCCTGCTATGGGTGAACTGGGTCCTCTGCTCAGGTTTTCACTAGGATGAAATCATGGTGTCATTTAGGGCTGTGATCTCATCTGAGGCTTGGGGTCCTCTTCCAAGCTCATTTGTTGCCAGGATTCAGTTGTTGCAGTCATAGGGCTGAAGCCCTCAGCTCTGAGCAGGTACCCATATTCTCTACCATGTGACTCTCTCCAAAATGTGACTGTTTTCTTCATCAGGACTAATGGGAGAGCACATTTGACATGTGAAGTCTCTCTGACTTCTTCCTGACTCTGACTTCTAGACCTTCTTTTAAAGGGCTCATCTGATTAGGTCTTGCACAAACTTAATATTCTCACTTTTTATTAACTTGAAGTAAACTGATGAGAGGCCTTACTTTTGTCCGAAAAATCCCTTCATCTTTGCCATATAACATAATCTAATCACAGGAATGATATCTCATCTTATTCATAGAACCACAGGGGCTTGACCCCCATCCTGGGCTGTTGAGGTGGGGCCTAGAAGGTGGGGGCATCCAACAAAAAGGGAATTTTCTGGAGTCTCAATATCTGATGGATTTAGGTTTTTAGACTTACTTAGGGCCCATAACCCCTTTCTTCCTCACAATTTTTCCCTTTTAGAGACTGCCTATGCTTCTTCCACCATTGTATCTTGGAAGCACATAACTGGTCTGGTTTGACAAAATCACAGCTAGAGTGGGATTTTGCCTCAGGATGAATTGGATCTCAAGTCTTACCCATGATTCACCTTAGTAGGGACTTTAGACTTTAGATTTTAGAGTTGATGCTGGAATGAGTCAAGAATTTGGGGGCTATTGTCATGGAATTCATATATTTTGCATGTGAGAAGGATATGAATTTTGGGGGCAGAATGTTATGGACTGAATGTGTTCTCCCAAAATTTATATGTGGAAGCCCTAACCCCCAGTATGGCTGTATTTGGAGACGGGACCTCTAAGAGTACTTAAGGTTAAGTGAGGTCATAAGGTGTGGCCCTGATCCAAAAGGATTAGTGTCCTTATAAGAGACACCAGAGAACATTGCCCCTTCACCTCTCTCTCAGTCTCCACCTGCACATGGCAAAGAAAGGCCATGTGAGCACACAGCAAGAAGACAGCTGTCTGCAGTCCAGGGGGAGAGATTTCACTAACTTGACCTTAGACTTTCAGTCTCTTTAGAACTGTGAGGAAAAAAACTCCTATTGTTCAAGCCACCCAGACTGTGATATTTTGTTATGGCAGCCCAAGTAGACTGATAAACTAAGTCATACAGTGTATTTGGCTAGCTAAAGCAGATGATGTCAAACTGTTGCAGAACTTCTACTAATGTGTTTCCACCAGTAGTTTATCAGAATTTTCAATTGGTCCACATTCTAGCTAACACATAGCATTTTCTTTCTTTTTAATTTCAGCCATCCTGGTGGGTAGGTAGTGGTACATTAAATAGTTTTATTTAACATTTCAGTAATAACCAATGAAATTAAATACTTTTTCTTACTTTTACTGGATATGGAAATATTTCTTTTGTTAAGTGTTCAAGCCATTAGCCCATTTTTTTAAAGATGGGCTGTATTTCTCTTATAAATTATTAGTCTTTTATATCTTGTACACAATATAACACATCTTTATTAAGATATATGTTTTTTTGCACATACATTCTTCAAACCCATATATGGTCTTTCACTCATTAATACTTTAAATTAACATAAATTCTTAAACATATTCTAATTAATTAATATTTTATTTTATGGTTAGCATTTTGGGGTTCTGCTAAAAATTCTCTGCTTACTCTGAAGTCATGAAGATGTTCTTCTATGTTTTTGATTAAAATTTAATTGCTTTACATTCCCATTAAGAATTACAGTCTATATGGAATATCTTTGTGTTTTTGCTGTAAGAAAGGGTCTAAATTCATTTTTTCCCATATGGATAAATAATCAACTTAGCTCCATCTACTGAGAAAACACCATCTTATCTCCACTAAACTCCATGCCACCTTTGTCATAAATCATGTGACTGGATATATATTCATCTGTTTCTGGCCTTCTTATTCTATTCCACTGGCTGTTTTTTTGTCCTTTGGCTAAAACCCTGCTATATTAATTAATATTAGTTACTAAAGCTTTTTATTAATGCTTGATAGCTGAGAAATCTCTAGCTTTATTCATCTTCTATATCACTGCCTTTCTATTCTTGGCCTTTTGTATTTTCATATGGATTTATGAGTCAGCTTCAGTTTCCACAAAAATACTCAATTATATTTTGAGAAAAATTGGGTTGAAATCATAGATTAATTTGACACAAAAGGACATTTTTTAGCATATTGAATCTTCCATTCCAATCTACATTCATTATATGGTACTCCATTTATTTAAATCTTTAAAAATTGTATCTTAATAATATTTTGTATCTTTAGAGAAATAGAACACAGCTTTTGGTAGGATGCAATGTTTGTTTGTTTTTAACAGACCTTTATTAGAGTATAATTGCTTCACAGTACTGTGTTAGTTTCTGTTATACACCAAAGTGAATCAGCCATATGCATACATGTGTCCCCATATCCCCTCCCTCTTGAGCCCCCTCCCATGCTCCCTATCCCACTGCTCTAGGTCATCACAAAGTACAGAGCTGATCTCCCTGTGCTATGCTGCTGCTTCCCACTAGCTAACTATTTTACATTCAGTAGTGTATATATGTTGATGCTACTCTCACTTCGTCCCAGCTTCCCCCTCCCACCCTGTGTCCTCAAGTCCATTCTCTATGTCTACATCTTTATTCCTGCCCTGTAACTACTATGGAAAACAGTATGGAGGTTCCTTAAAAAACTAAAAATAAAACTACCATATGACCCAGCAATCCCACTACTGGATATACACCCTGAGAAAACCATAATTCAAAAAGAGCCATGTACCACAATGTTCACTGCAGCACTATTTACAATAGCCAGGACATGGAACCAACGTGAATGTCCATCAACAGATGAATGGATAAAGAAGATGTGGCACATATATACAGAGGAATATTAGTGAGCCATAAAAAGAAACGAAATTGAGCTATTTGTAATGAGGTGGATAGACCTAGAGTCTGTCATACAGAGTGAAGTAAGTCGGAAAGAGAAAAACAAATACCATATGCTAACACATATATATGGAATCTAAAAAAAAAAAAAGGATGCAATGGTTTTGATGCTAATGTAGTTGTTAGCTTTTTAAAGAAGTTTATTGTCAGTTTGCTTGTTGGTATTTAGAGATACAATTTTTATTTGTTAATCATGTGTAGAGCAAAATTGTAAAATTCACAGATTTATTCTATAGGTTTTTCTGTAAATTAAAAAAAAATTTCTTAGGTACAAAATAATTTCATTCCTGAGTTATAAGTTTTTATTTCTTCCCTTCCAATTGTTATATTCTTTCTTCTTTTCTCTTTCTTTTCTTTTTCGTGTGTGTGTGTGTGTGTGTGTGTGTGTGTGTCCACTAGTACAATATTTAATAGAAGTGGTGCTAGCACCCCATAGAAGCAGATGGACACCCCACCCAATATTTGATTTGGATGCTGAGACTGATGATGCCATACACATACCAAGAGGTTATGAAAAGGTGTATAACTTATATAATGATGCTTTATAGGGAAAGTAGGGAAGACTCTCATGCAGGTCTGAAAATGGCTTAAGAGAGAGCTGGGAGAAGTGACTGTTTTAAAGCATTATATTTATTTGTGGGTGTTGCTGGAGTGAGGGCTCCCTCACACAGACTGGATCTTGGGTAGTTTGAACTCCTCATTAGAGCCAAAGGAGAGAGCACTGGGGCTTTCTTATCAGCTTGCCCAAATATGAGGCAGAAAGTGAAGCAGGGGAAGTGGGGTTTGAAATAGCTCAGCAGTCAAACCTAAGCAATGGAGTCAGCCTCTATTATATTTGTTTTATTCCCTAACTTTGAGGTAAATTTTCAGATATTTTGCAAATGAATGTAAGATTTATTGAGTTAACATCAAGTAAATTATGTGTCCACATCTGGTATATTGGTTGCATATTTTGGGAATTTTCTTTATCTGAAAGAGAAGTGTTAAACTCTCCCATTATTACGGCCCCCAAAGTGAGGTGTTGGGTGCAGCAGTTTCCCACAAGGAACTCTGTGCCAGGTGCAAGGCCTCTGCACACAATACCCTATGAGCAAGTGGAACTAGATGAATCACAAAAGAAAAGGAAAAGAAATCTATGAAATGGAGCCTCTCAGAGCTATTTCACTGCTGCTACATTAAAAGATGTCCTTTCCCTCTGCTTGGTGTGAAAACTGAACTCACTGTGAAGAAGGAGAAGTCCATTAGAAGTCTATAAATATACATGAGGAGTAGAAAGAAAGAAAGCCATGTGGCTGACGGGGTCTTGGTGCTCCAGCCAGGTGTCAGGCCCGAGCCTCTGAGGTGGGAGAGCCGAGCTAAGGACACTGGTCCACCAGAGACCTCTCGGCCCCACATAATATCAATCTTCAAGGGCTCTCCCAGAGATCTCCATCTCAACGCAAAGACCCAGCTCCACTCAACGAGCAGCAAGCTCCAGTGCTGGACACTCCATGCCAAAAAACTAGCAAGACAGGAACACAACCCCACCCATTAGCAGAGAGGCTGACTAAAATTGTAATAGGTTCACAGACACCCCAAAACACACCACTAGATGTGGTCCTGCCTACCAGAAAGACGAGATCCAGCCTCATCCACCAGAACACATGCACCAGTCCCCTCCACCAGGAAGCCTACACAACCCACTGAACCAACCTTACCCACTGGGGGAAGACACCAAAATCAATGGGAACTACAAACCTGCAGGCTGAGAAAAGGAGACCCCAAACACGGTAAGTTAAGCAAAAGGAGAAGACAGAAATACGCAGCAGATGAAGGAGCAAAGTAAAAGCCCACCAGACCAAATGGATGAAGAGGAAATAGACAGTCTACCTGAAAAAGAATTCAGAGTAATAATAGTAAAGATGATCCAAAATCTTGGAAAAAGAATGGAGAAAATACAAAAAACATTGAACAAGGACCTAGAAGAACTAAAAAGCAAACAAACAGTGATGAACAACACAATAAATGAAATTTAAAATTCTCCAGGAGGAATCAGTAGCAGAATAACTGAGGTGTAAGAACAGATAGGTGACCTGGAACATAAAATAGTGGAAATTACTATGATACCACTGGTAATAATACCACAGAGCAGAATAAAGATAAAAGAATGAAACGAATTGAGGACAGTCTCAGAGACCTCTGAGACACCATTAAATGCACTAACATTCAAATTATAGGGGTCTCAAAGGAAGAAGAGAAAAACAAAGGGACTGAGAAAATATCTGAAGAGATTATAGTTGAAAACTTCCCTAATATGGGAAAGGAAATGCTCAATCAAGTCCAGGAAGCACAGAGAGTCCCATACAGGTTAATCCCAGGGAGAAACATGCAAAGACACATATTAATCAAACTATCAAAAATTAAATACAAAGAAAAAATATTAAAAGCAGCAAGGGAAAAGCAACAAATAACACACAAGGGAATCCCCATAAGGTTAACAGCTGATCTTTCAGCAGAAACGCTGCAAGCCAGAAGGGAGTGGCAGGATATATTTAAAGTGATGAAAGGAAAATACCTACAACCAAGATTACTCTACCCTGCAAGGATCTCATTCAGATTCAATGGAGAAATTAAAACCTTTACAGACAAGCAAAAGCTAAGAGAATTCATCACCACCAAACCAACTTTACAGCAAATGCTGAAGGAACTTCTCTAGCCAGGAAACGCAAGAGAAAGAAAAGACCTACAATAACAAACTCAAAACAATTAAGAAAATGGTAATAGGAACATACATATCGATAATTACCTTAAATGTAAATGGATTAAATGCTCCCAGCAAAAGACATAGACTGGCTGAATGGATACAAAAACAAGACCCATATATATGCTGTCTACAAGAGACCCACTTTAGACCTAGGGACACATACAGACTGAAAGTGAGGGGATGGAAAAAGATATGCCATGCAAATGGAAATCAAAAGAAAGCTGGAGTAACAATTCTCATATCAGACAAAATAGACTTTAAAATAAAGACTATTACAAGAGACAAAGGAGGACACTACGTAATGATCAAGGGATCAATCCAAGAAGAAACTATAATAATTGTAAATATTTACGCACCCAAAATAAGAACACCTCAATACATAAGGCAAATGTTAATAGCCATAAAAGGAGAAATGGACAGTAACACAATAATAGTAGAGGACTTTAACACCCCACTTTCACCAATGGACAGATCATCCAAAATGAAAATAAATAAGGAACCACAAGCTTTAAATGACACATTAAGCAAGATGGACTTAATTGATATTTATAGGACATTCCATCCAAAAACAACAGAATTCACCTTCTTTTCAAGGGCTCCTGGAACATTCTCCAGGATAAACCATGTCTTGGGTCACAAGTCAAGCCTTGGTAAATTTAAGAAAATTGAAATTTTATCAAGTATCTTTTCCAACCACAATGCTATGAGACTAGATATCAGTTACAGGAAAATAAAGTAAAAATACAGACACATGGAGGCTAAACAGTACACTACTAAATAACCAAGAGATCACTGAAGAAATCAAAGAGGAAATCAGAAAATACCTAGAAACAAATGACAATGAAAACACGATGACCCAAAACCTATGGGATGCAGCAAAAGCAGTTCTTAGAGGGAAGTTTATAGTAATACAATCCTACCTCAAGAAACAAGAAACATCTCAAATAAACAACCTAACCTTACACCTAAAGCAATTAGAGAAAGAAGAACAAAAAAAGCCCAAAGTTAGCAGAAGGAAAGAAACCATAAAAATCAAATTGGAAATAAATGAAAATGAAATGAAGAAAATGGTAGCAAAGATCAATAAAATTAAGAGCTGGTTCTTTGAGAAGATAAACAAAATTGATAAACCATTAACCAGACTCATCAAGAAAAACAGGGAGAGGACTCAAATCAACAGGATTAGAAATGAAAAAGGAGAAGTAACAACTGACACTGCAGAAGTACAAAGGATTGTGAGAGATTACTACAAGCAACTATATGCCAATAGAATACACAACCTAGAAGAAAAGGACAAATTCTTAGAAAAACAAAACCTTCCGAGACTGAACTAGGAAGAAATAAAAAATATAAACAGACCAATCACAAGCACTGAAATTGAAACTCTGATTAAAAATCTTCCAACAGGGCTTCCCTGGTGGCACAGTGGTTGAGACTCTGCCTGCCGATGCAGGGGACATGGGTTCATGCCCCAGTCCAGGAAGATCCCACATGCCGCGCAGCACCTAGGCCCGTGAACCATGGCCGCTGAGCCTGCACATCCGGAGCCTGTGCTCCGCAACGGGAGAGGCCACAACAGTGAGAGGCCTGCGTACCACAAAAAAAAAAAAAAAAAAAAAACTTCCAAAAAACAGAAGCCCAGGACCAGATGGCTTCACAGGTGAATTCTATCAAATATTTAGAAAAGAGGTAACACCTATCCTTCTTAAACTCTACCAAAATATAGCAGAGGGAGGAACACTCCCAAACCATTCTACAAGTCCACCATCACCCTGATACCAAAACCAGACAAAGATGTCACAAAGAAAGGAAACTACAGGCTAATATCACTGATGAACATAGATGCAAAAATCCTCAACAAAATACTAGCAAACAGAATCCAGCAGGACATTAAAAGGATCATATACCATGATCAATGAGGTTTATCCGAGGAATGCAAGGATTCTTCAATATATGCAAATAAATCAATGTGATACACCATATTAACAACTTGAAGGGTAAAATCTATATGATAATCTCAATAGATGCACAAAAACTGCATCTATCAAACTACCAATGGCATTTTTCACAGAACTAGAACAAAAAATTTCACAATTTGTATGGAAATACAAAAGACCCCATATAGCCCAAGCAATCCTGGGAAAGAAAAATGGAGATGGAGGAATCAGGCTCCCGGACTTCAGACTATATTACAAAGCTACAGTAATCAAGACCATACGGTACTGGCACAAAAACAGAAAGATAGCTCAATGGAACAGGATAGAAAGCCCAGAGATAAACCTATGCACGTATGGTCACCTTATCTTTGTTAAAGGAGGCAGGAATTTACAATGGAGAAAAGACAGCCTCTTCAGTAAGTGGTGCTGGGAAAACTGGACGGCTACATGTAAAAGAATGAAATTAGAACACTCCCTAACAGCATACACAAAAGTAAACTCAAAATGGATTAAAGACCTAAATGTAAGGCCAGAAACTCTCAAACTCTTAGAGGAAAACATAGGCAGAACACTCTATGACATCACAGCAAGCTCCTATTTGACCCACCTCCTAGAGAAATGGAATTAAAAATAAAAATAAACAAATGGGACCTAATGAAACTTAAAACTTCTGCATAGCAAAAGAAACCATAAACAAGACCAAAAGACAACCCTCAGAATGGTAGAAAATATTTGCAAACGAAGCAACTGACAATGGATGAATCTCCAAAATATCCAAGCAGCTCATGCAGCTCAATATCAAAAAACAAACAACCCAATCCAAAAATGGGCAGAAAACCTAAATAGACATTTCTACAAAGAAGATATACAGATTGCCAACAAACACATAAAAGGATGCTCAACATCACTAATCATTAGAGAAATGCAAATCAAAACTACTATGAGGTATCACCTCATGCTGGTCAGAATGGCCATCATCAAAATATCTACAAACAATAAATGCTGGAGAGGGTGCAAAGAAAAGGGAACCCTCTTACACTGTTGGTAGGAATGTAAATTGATACATCCACTATGGAGAACAGTATGGAGATTCCTTAGAAAACTAAAAATAGAACTATCATACAACCCAGCAATTCCACTACTGGGCATATACCCTGAGAAAACCATAATTCAAAAACAGTCATGTACCACAGTGTTCATTGCAGCACTGCTTACAATAGCCAGGACATGGAAGCAACCTAAGTGTCCATCGACAGATGAATGGATAAAGAAGATGTGGCACATATATACAATGCAATATTACTCAGCCATAAAAGGAAATGAAATTGAGTTATTTGTAGTGAGTTGGATGGACCTAGAGTCTGTCATATAGAATGAAGTATGTCAGGAACAGAAAAATAAATACCGTGTACTAACACATATATATGGGATCTAAAAAAAAAAAAAAAAATGGTCCTGAAGAACCTAGGGGCAGGACAGGAATAAGGACGCAGACATAGAGAATGGACTTCAGGACACAGGGAGTGGGAAGGGTAAGCTGGGACGAAGTGAGAGAGAGGCATTGACATATAGACACTGTCAGATGTAAAATATATAGCTAGTGGGAAGCAGCTGCATAGCACAGGGAGATCAGCTCTGTGCTTTGTGACCACATAGAGGGGTCGGATAAGGAGGGTGGGAGGGAGATGCAAGAGGGAGTGGATATGAGGATATATGTATACTTATAGCTGACTGTCTTTGTTATACAGCAGAAACTAACACAACATTGTAAAACAGTTATACTCCAATAAAGATGTTTAAAAAAAAAAACCTCTCCCATTATTGTCGATTCGTTTATTTCCCATTTCAGTTGTCTAAATTTTTGTTTTATATATTTTGACTGTATGTTATTGGGTACAATATATTTAATATTTTAAAAAATTGGATTGACCCCTTTATGATGAAATAGTCCTTTTTATTTCTATAATACTTTTGACTCTAGGTGTGTTTGTCTGATATTAGTAGCATCATACAGTATTTCCTTTGGTTATTATTAGTAAGTTCTTTTTCCTTTCACTTTCAAACTTTCTCTCTCCCTACATCTTGTAAGCAAATTAAATGTATATGTATATTTTTTAGTAGACTTGAAAATCCCAGAGTTTTACTTGAAGTATTTAGTCCATTTATATTTAAATTATTATTTATATATACCCACAATCATACTATGAATTTTCAGACTCACTTAATTTTCACTTTGTAATTGTTCTCTTGCCTTCTTTTTGATTAACCAACTTTTTTTCTTATTTTCTTCAATTATATCATTATAATTATTTAATTACTCTCATAGTGGTTACTCTAGATAACAATATTTGGTATTGATTTTCACTATCAAAATAGTTACTTTATCTGTAAAATACTGCTAGAACATCAGAGCATTTACAGTCTGTCTTCCACAAATTCCCAACATTTTACAATATTGTTGTCAAACATGTTAGTTTTATTTATTTATTTATGTCAAACATGTTAGTTTTTATTTATTGTTGTCAAACATGTTAGTTTTATTTATTTTTTAAAATCACATAAAACCTTACAGTTATTGTTTTGTATAATCGCTAATTATTTATATTTCCCCACATATTCACTTTTTAAAAAATCCTTCTTTCCTTCCCCCATTTATATGTTTCTTTTTAGGACCTTTTCCTTTGCCTATAGATTTAGCCTTTTTTTTTAGTGAAAGCCTGATAGTGGCAAATTATCTCTTTGTCAGAAATTGCCTCTGTTTACCTTCTCTTTCACAAGAATATTTTCATGGATATCTAGGTTAGCATTTATTTTCTGTGAGCAGTAAGATGTTGTTCCACTCTTTTGTCTTTTATAATTTATGTTGATTAGTCATCTCTCTGTTTTGTTGCACCTGTTAAGATAATGTATCTACTTTTTCTCTAGTTGCTTTTAAGATTTTTAAAAAATGCTTTCTGTCATTTTCTTGGTGTGGTTTCCTTGGTATTTATCCTTCTTTGATTTTGCTAATCTTCACAAATCTATAAATGGATATCTGCCAGTAGATTTGAAATCCTTTGCCTTTATCTCTGCAAATAGTTTGCCACATTTTTTTTCCTCTTCCTCTGTGACTCTCATTACAGGTATATTAGAATTTTTAAACACGTTTTACATGACTTTTATGCTCTGTTATTTTTTCTTTCTCTGCATACGTTTTTATATTTTCTATTGACCTCTCTTTCAGTTTACAAAACCTGTGTTTTTCTACTTGCAGTCTGCTGTTCCATCCACCCATTTAGTTCTAAATTCCAGATATTGTATTTTTCAGTTATAGAATGTTTTTCTGTTTTTATATGTTTTAATATTCTGTTGAAATCTCTTTCACTTTACTTATTTTTTTATATTTATTCTCTATTCTCTTAAACAGTAATCATGAATATTTAAAGTATATGCTTGCAAGTTCTAACATCTATGTAATCTCTTGGTAAATGTCTTCTGTTTTCTCTTGATTTTTTGGCTTAAGTCTCTGCCTCTTCTCAGGTCTAGTATATAATATTTTTATTGTATGGCAGATATTATGTATAAAGGAAACACAGAAGTTCAAGATATTGTTACTCTCTACCTTTTCCCTCTGCTAGACAGATAGAAAAAAGCTGAAACCTCAATGAAATCATAATTGATTTGTTGCAGAACTTGGTTGTAACTTTAATGACTCATTCTATCTTTTGTTTGCTTTGTTTCTTGGGCCTGTCCCTCTTGAGATTTGATTGAAAGCCTGGATTTTCTTCTCTGTCCTTTATCTTGATGAGATTACAGCAAACTGAGTTTTACCCTCTGGAGTTTCCCAACCCAGCAGAGTCTATAAGACTCTAGGAAAACTTTTGCTGCTTTTTAGAAACTTTTGAATAACTTCCCAGTCCTTCTGCGGTCTTGAAATTCTGCAGTATGTTTTAGGGAACACTAGTCTAGTGATGAGGCTTCTCAAATTTTAAAATTGTTACTCCTGTGATGCTTGAACTTTAAGAGTTTAGCTGATTTCTCTTTGCTCCAAACAAGTAAGTTTAAGGTAAGCTAGAACATCAACCTATGATTAGAAAATGCCCACAATTCAGTAAATTCCTCAAGGGAAAAATATCTGATGAACATGAAATCCCCTTGGAGACACTCTCTGCTTTCTGGGCTTTTTGTTCATCTAATTTTTGTTTCTTTAAAAGTTCATGCCTGGGGCTTCCCTGGTGGCGCAGTGGTTGAGAGTCCGCCTGCCGATGCAGGGGACACGGGTTCGTGCCCCGGTCCGGGAAGATCCCACATGCCGCGGAGCGGTTGCGCCCGTGAGCCATGGCCGCTGAGCCTGCGCGTCCGGAGCCTGTGCTCCGCAACGGGAGAAGCCACAACAGTGAGAGGCCCGCGTACCACAAAAAAAAAAAAAAAAAAAAAAAGTTCATGCCTGGACTTCCCTGGTGGTGCAGTGGTTAAGAATCCACCTTGTAATGCAGGGGACATGGGTGCAAGCCCTGGTCAGTCCAGGATGATCCCACATGCCACAGAACAACTAAGCCCGTGCACCACAACTACTGAGCCTGTGCTCTAGAGCCTGCGAGCCACAACTACTGAGCCCAAGTGCCACAACTACTGAAGCCAGTGCACCTAGAGCCTGTGCTCCACAACGAGAGAAGCCACCACAATGAGAAGTCCGCACACCACAACAGAGTAGTCCCTGCTCACCTCAACTAGAGAAAGCCTGCGCATAGCAATGAAGACCCAACGCAGCCAAAAATAAATAAATTTTTAAAGATAAATTAATAAATAAAAGTTCATGTCTGTAAAAATAATTTTTGAAATACATTCAGCTTTTAAAAATTCTTTCAGGGAGAGCATTCCTATTGCAACCTACTGCATCCTTCTCATAGTGGGAGCTCTCAGTGTAGTTTCTTTTCCTTTTTTAAGTCAGATGTATTGAAAGTACAATTTAATGCAGTTTAAAATCGACTGTCTTTAAGTAAGTGCTTTAATAAACTTAGACAAATGCATACAGCCATGTAATCACCGCAACAACCATAATATAGAATATGGAGTATTCCCAGCACCTCAGAAAGTTTTCCTGTGGATTTTTCTGTCAATGACTTCCTTTTACTACTAGACCCTGACAGACATTGAGTCCTCTTCCTGTAGTTGTGCCTATTCCATAATGGAAATACAGTATAAACTGGATCACAGAGTATGCAGTCTTTTGTGCCTGGCTTCTTTCACTCAGCTTAAGGTTTTGTCGATTCATCCACATTGTTACATGCATCAGTAGTTCATTCATTAATATTGCTGAAGAGTATTTTATTGTACATGAGTTGACAGACATTTGACCTGTTTCTAGATTTGGTGACTATGAATAAAGTCACTATATCGGGACATATATTTCCAGGCCTCTAGGAGTGGGTTGAGGGCGTTTATGTTGTTTCCAGCTGGTATTGGCATACAGGTATTTGGGTAAGCAAGTTTTTACTTCACTTGCATAAATATCTAGGAGTGAAATTATTGTGTTGTGTGTATGTTTGACTTCATAAGAAATTGACAAACTGTTTTCCAGCAGAGCTGTATTATTTTGCACTCCCCACTAGCAATGTATGCAAGTTCCACTTGCTCCACATCTTCACTAACACTTGGTATTTTCCATTTTATTTTAACCATTCTTGTTAGTATGTAGTGGTTTTAATTTACATTTTCCTAATGTCTACCAATGTTGAGAATTATTTCATGGCTTATTTAGTATCCATATATCTTTTTCAGTGAAGTGTCCATTTTTTTTGCCTGTTTTTATTGGACTCTGTCTTCTTTTTATTGAGTTGTAAAAATCCTTTGAATGTTCTGCATATATGTCTTTCATCAGATATATACTTTATAAAAATGTTCTCCCTATCTATAGCTTGGCTTTTACATTTTCTTAACAGTGTCTTTGTATGTATGAAGGTTCTCATTTTGATAAAGTTTAATTTATATGCATATATATGTGTATAAAGGTTTTTTTGTGTGTGTGTATATATACATGTATATATACATATATATGTGTGTGTGTATATATATATATATATATATATATATATACAAATGTAAATACATGTACTAAACAATCTTTCCCTAGCAGAGTGATATTAGGATTTTCTACCCTCTTTCATTCTGGAATTTCTGGTATTTTACCAATTGCATTTATGTCTATGATCTACTTTGAACGAATTGTTATATATTTTACCAAGATAAAGGTGAGAGTAGCTGTTCCTTTTTTGTCCCCTATATTGTGATGGTCATTTCCAGCAGTTATCCTATCCCTGTCCCACCATTGTATGTTGGATGTTGGCGGAGCAGATAACTTTTATCGTTAATTTTATAGGCCTGATTAAGTGGTATTATACTCTAGGAGTTATACTTAAGGAGCTAAACCTGAGGTGCCTCATCCACATCTGGTCCTAATATAAGTGATAAGACTTTAAGCTGCTACAGTAACAGATACAACTTCTACAAATCTGGGGAAGGGGTGAATGTAGTTTTACACAAAAGGGACATGAATCAGGAGGGCCAGAGGGTGGACTGTGGTAGGCTGCTTCTAAAAATGGCTCTCAGTAATCCCTGTTTCCAGGTATTCATACCCATGTGTAGTCCCTCCTCTTGAGTGTGGGCTGGACCTCGTGACTTTCTGCTGATGCGTAGAGCACCGTAAAAGTGATAGGATGTCATTCCCATGATTAGGATACAAGACTATAATTTCCTTTTTGTTCTCTCTCTCTCTCTCTCTTCCCCCATCTCTGTCTGATATCTTGTGACCTTCTCTGATGGAAAAGTCTCATATGGCAATGAACTCAGACCAGCCTCTGGCCAGTAGCATATAAGGAACTGAAACCCTCTGTCCAACAGCCTGTGAGAAACTAAATTCCGCCAACAACCATGTAAGAGAGCTTGAAGCAGTTCCTGTCTTAGTCTGTTCAGGCTGCCGTAACAAAACACCACAGACTGGGTAGCTTATAAAAAGCACAAAAGAAAAAGTGTTGCCTACAGTTCTAGAGGCTGGAAACCTGAGATGGGAGACGGCCCTCTTCTGGGTCACAGACTTCTTGTATCCTCACATGACAGGAGGAGATAGAAAGCTCCGTGGAGTCTCTTATAAGAGCACTAATCCCATTCATGTGAGCTTCATTCTCATGACCTAATCATCTCCCAAAGGCCCCCACATACTAATACCATCTCCTTTGGGGGGTAGGATTTCAACATATGAATTTTGGGGGGACACAGACATTCAGACCATAACAGATCCTTTCCCAGTTGAGCCTTGAGACAGCTATGGCCATATCTGGCACTTTGCTTGCAGCCTGTGGGAGACCTTGAGACACAGGCACTCAGCTAAACTTCACCCAGATTTCTTATCTACAGAAACTGTGAGATAATGAATATTATTATTTTAAGCCACTGTGTTTGGGGTCATTTTTTTTGCATCAATTAATAATCAACATCAATTAATAATCAACATATTTATTATTTATTTATTTATTTTTGGCTGCATTGGGTCTTTGTTCCTGTGCGCGGGCTTTCTCTAGTTGTGGCGAGCGGCAGCTACTCTTCATTGCGGTGCACGTGCTTCTCATTGTGGTGGCTTCTCTTGTTGTGGAGCACAGGCTCTAGGTGCATGGGCTTCAGTAGTTGTGGCACACAGGCTCAGTAGTTGTGGCTCGTCAGCTCTAGAGCACAGGTTGGGTAGTTGTGGTGCACAGGCCTAGTTGTTCTGGGGCATGTGGGATCTTCCTGGACCAGGGCTTGGACCTGTGTCCTCTGCATTGGCAGGCAGATTCTTAACCATTGCTCCACCAGGGAAACCCAGCTGGGAATGTTTTAATGTAGAGATACGTTATCTAGATAATTAACCAATAATTTTGAAATTTTACCTGTGGACATCACACACAGTGAAGATTTCACAAGTTTAAGTGGCTGATTGAATACCTGTCACAATAAAAAAATTATGCGCCTCTGACTCATCAGAATATCTTTCATACTGATATACCAACTGTGGAAAATAGTAAGTACCACTTGAACACAACTAAACTAGGGTGAAAAACAAAACATAATTGAAACATAAAAAAAAACAACATTTTTTTGGTTAAATATATATTTGGTTCTCAAGCCAAAGACTTTTCTAGTGAGAACTAGACCACCAAAGGCCAACGTTTAGACACTTCATCACTATGTGTGTGGGGAGTGTGTATACAAACATGTATATATATACACACATATATATATCTTTAATTTTCTGTCTATATGAGATTATGGTTGTTCACTAAATTATTGTGATAATCATTTCATGAAGTATGTAAGTCAAATCATTATGCTTTACACCTTAAACTTGTACAGTGCTGTATGTCAATTATATCTCAATAAAACTGGAAGAAAAGAAAGGATTTTGATAAAATTCAAAAAATACATTAACATAATTGCAAAGTCTTTCTCTTTAAAATGGCTTGTCTACTAGGGGTTTAATAGATGAAGGATTTTAAAGGGGTTATAAAGAATTTTTTACTATAGAAGGAAAAGTGCTGAAGGTATCACAGAGCCTCATAATTAAAGAGAAACTTACAGCTCAATTAAATTTAAGCATCATTAGGCATAAAATATCAGTGAGTACCAAGAGACTAATAAAAAGAAGTGCTGTTGATGTTAATAGGCAAAAGGTAAGAGATAATAATATAGATTGGACCAGGCATTACAGAGATAGAGTCAGAAGAAATGTAAATAATATTAGAAACTGGAATTTAATACTCTCTCTAATAGACTGATGAATATATTCTCTACACAGAAGAGCTATCTACTCTTTCAAATACATTAACTCAAGTTTAAATGAAATACTATGAATAATTATTTTTATTTTGAATGGATTGGAGATATTGGGATATGAAAAATAATCTGTATATATTAATTATTCAGAAAAAGAGAAAGAAGTGACACCTATGACTGATTTATTCCAAAGGAGGGCTATTTTAACTTTCAGGATTCATGACATAGAAAATGTTTTAAGAAACATCAGGTTGAATATTTGCTGCGAAAGAAATGGTGGGTTATGACATAATTAGAAATCTTTCTTCTTTAGAAGAACTAACACCATGTTAAAATAGAACTTTATAATTAATCCATATAAATAGGTAAATAGGTAGTTAGGTAAATAGATAGATAAATAGATAAAGCTCAGACATAGATATGTTGATATAGTTGTAGATACAATATTTGTAACTGTATCCCATCTGTATCTATATCTTCCATCTATATCTTTTCCATTTTATGTATCTGTGTCCTATCTATCAATCTATACCAGTGGTTAAGAAATTTCTGGATAAGAAAGTTTAATACCTCTGGGTCTTGGTTTTCTCATATGTAAAATAGTGAAGATGGGCTACATGATTTTCAAAGTCCTTTTCCACTTCAAAAGTCTTTGAACTTTGATATTTATCTAAGACAGTTTGTATTGCAACAACCTTTCATGAGTATCTAGTTCTTACAAATGAATTTTATTTGATGATGGAAAAGAAATTCTATTGCTTAAACCAAGTCTTTTTGGGTATTGCCAATCAATGCTGATTTTATTGAGTTGTTTTCACCACTGTCCAGCACCTGGTTTTTGGCATAAATACATTATTGGAATTCTATGAACATTGAATATCTGGCTTCTGTCTGATTTTTTTAATCTGGATAGAATTCATGCAATTCATAGTAATTTTAAGATGTATAGTGATATCTACATTTGTGCTCAAGTATTTTCCTCAGTACTTGTCTTATCTTGGATACTTTGTGTGTGTGTGACATGCCACCTAATGTTTCCCCCCTTCCCATAATAGTATTGATGCAACAGTAACCACCTTGACTTTGAATAGATTAAAGTCAGAATCACTTCAGCCTCTCACTTTGCTCTGCCTACATAAGGGAATCTTCATTTATTTATTTATTTTTTCTGTCTTCCTCTTGTAAGCTCTCTGTCCCTCTTCAAAAAGACAGATGTCTTCATTTTTTTGGAGAGCCTCCTTCTGTTACTGGCATCTGTGCTAATTTACTGCTATAAAAATTGAGAGAGGTTACAGAAAGAATATGGTAAGGTAAACAAAATTTACAAATTTGATTTAGAGAAAGAATGTTAGTTGAATATTATCAGAATTATCATCCTACAAAGACAAGTTTTAACGTTCTGAGTTGGATGTAACAAAAGAATCTACCTGACCAACTGATCAACATATTAATATTATATCAAAAGTATAGCAATATTGGATTTTGTTTAGCTTCATTTCTCACATTATCAATTTTTCTCTCTTCTTTTTCTCCCTTTTTATATCCCTCCCTCACTCCCACCCTCACTTCTTTCTCTTCTTTAGTTTTCTCTGGACCTGACTTGGATTCAAATAATTAATGTTATAATGGACTGGAGAAAAAATTCATTGTGTCACCTCATATGTGCAAATTTAACTACATTTTGCATAATGTTTGTATTATTTCTATGATAGTGTGTGAAAAAAATTCCGCATTTGTCTGTGCTTTTCTTTAAACCAGAAGAAACTTAAAGTTTTACATTTAGGTTAACTGAAAAACTTTAAATTGTTGTGTCAGTTATCCTTCTTGTAGCTGAAGTTAATTCTGATAGAAAAATGTAGCTTTCTAAACTGGTAATTAACTATAAAGGCAGGCAGTTGGAGTTTTGTTTGTATCTCATGACTTAAGTTACATCTTGGTTACTTTTGACTTCAATCTAACATTTTGCTTTGACTAAGTAAGCTAGAAAATAAGCTTCTTTTTGGAAAAGGAAATTTCTTAACACCAAAAGGATGAACATGCTGTTTGGTTTCAAGGATGGCATAGGCTTAGATTTGTATTCTTACAATATTATTCCTAATGATTTCAAAGGACATCAAGGGTTGGGACTTAAATATCATCCCAACTTTTACAGCTTACTGTTACAGATTTCTTCATGAGTTTGTGTTATTTTTCATCTTAAAAATCTCAAAATATTTTACTGAGGTGTAATGGAGAGTAAAAATAACCAAAATCATGAAAATAAAACAATTAACAACAAGTCTTTCAAAGGATCAGGTTGAGGTTGAAGGGCTCCACAGGGCTCTGAAGTGGTCTGAAAGTAGAGGGAAGGGACAGAGGGGCACACTTATTTTATCATATTAGGATTACAGTTAAAATATACAGATCACAGTTCTCACATATTCACAATGAACACTAAGATTGTTTTATGCTAAAATCTTTCAGATTTTTCTGAAGACAAACATCAACATTTCAAAATATGTTGAGAATATACTAAGGTTCTATTGTTCTATGCTCATTAGAAATATATGTTACATATAAACATTCTTTTTCCATATAAATTTCATGAATAGTTAAAAGGAGCATCTATGTGCCTAAAAGCTAATATTATTACAAATAAATTATACGTATTATTAATTATACAAAAAAGTATTACACATAAAGTTTGTAAAATATTTTAGATAATTTGTTATACTAAGGGAGAGGCATTGCATTTGAAAGTTTAATCAAAGCAGCATAAAAAAGGAAATTATAGTGTCATGTCTAAAACCTTTAGATAAATATTTTCATATAAGCATTCATATTCTTATCTTTAAATTGGAAATATTTAAATTACCTAAAATTTGAATAGGTCCACTTATATTAATTTTCAAAGTAACTTCCCCAAAGTATAGAATTCTTTGAAGATTGTTTTCATTTTCAGAAAAAAATGAATACTTCTTCATTTTTAATGTCATTAAAATGATGCGTAAGGTGACATTGAGTCCATATATGCTACACCTATAGTAAGAATCATCTTTTACATATTTCATAAAACTATTTTCTTTGTTAAAGTCTGTTTTTTCTAATATCTAGCTATCTTTCTTTCTTATTAATATCTCAAATATGTATACGAGTTAAATTTAGATATCTTATTAAAGGTTTTTAGCACTGATTTATATGAGGTTATTAATAAATCTATTTGGATGATCAATATAATCTCCTCTTTCCTCCTTCTTTTAAATTCCTCTCCACCTGATGATTAAATTTTATCAGTATTAAAATGTCATTTATCTTATTTTTGCAAGAGAAATGTGGCAGGGAAAACATCCATGGCAAATGTAAAACAGTCTGTGAGAGATGAATTATTTTCTTAATTCTATGCTGTACCTTGCACACTTGGTCTGTTTGATGTTTTTGAATAAATTGACTTGGCACATAAAATAGAGATAGGTAAGTATGCTTTTAACTTTTAAAATCAAAGAAATCAGACAAGTTGGTTATGTTTAATAAAGAATTGATCAATTTGATTAAATTACCAAACTATTATACACATGGAATAATAATATTTATTGCTATTAAATTCTTACCTGATCCCTAAAATTACTTGTGATACAGAAAAATTAAAACATTGTTCTTCCTATTTAAATTGTCCTACTAATTTCACAGCTGTATAGTGGGAAACATGTTGAGAGAAAGTATTACAATATTTTAAAGCCACATGGGATTATTAAAAACTGAAATGAATCCTCTAAATCTTTGAGACAACTGTTCATCAGATACTTTTTCTTAAAAGGAAAAAAAACTCCGTACTTTACTGGAAACCTATAATTCACAGCTGTTAGTTCAAGCAGTGTTCCTGGAGAATGGTCAGAGGAATATACTGGAACATTGGAAGAGGAAGAAATTAGCCAAATTCATCATTTGCTTTTAATTTTGCATTTTCATTCAATTAATTCCCCTTACTTGTCTAGCAAGACTGAACTCATCTTAAAAGTCTTAATTCCTTTTGGCTCAATGTAAATTATGATGCCTGAGAGTCTTGGACTATGAATAATGTGGTCTATTTTGGGGGGCCGCTAACTGCTATTTTTGAATGGGAAAAACAAAAGCATTTCACATACTCAAAAAAAAGGTAGTGAGTGTGGAAGGTAATCAATGACTTACCTTTTATTTCCTGTAAATGACAAGCTTAACAATTGTCACAGAACTCACCAGTGCATTCTGGAAATCTCCTTCTGTCATCATAAAACCCTGACTATAACAACATGTGTCTAGAGCTGGACAGAGCCCCAGTGACCCTGTGCTAACATTGGGTCCCTAGTGGTCAGAAAGCAAGAAAGAAAGGTAAAAGTAAAGAAACATGTAAACGGCTTAAATGACAGAAAAATACTCTCAGAAGAAAACCTTTTCTTTCTTTTTGTTCATAGCTGTCAGAGATAATTCTCTGGATGTATCTCTGCTTTCATTGAACAAGAATCAAAACAGAATTTATAGACCTACTAGAGAATGGACTTGAGGATACGGGGAGGGGGAAGGGTAAGCTGGGACAAAGTGAGAGAGTGGCATGGACATATATACACTACCAAACGTAAAATAGATAGCTAGTGGGAAGCAGCTGCATAGCACAGGGAGATCAGCTCGGTGCTTTGTGATCACCTAGAGGGGTGGGATAGGGAGGGAGGGAGACGCAAGAGGGAAGAGATATGGGGACATATGTATATGTATAACTTGATTCACTTTGTTATATATAAAGCAGAAACTAACACACCATTGTAAAGCAATTATACTCCAATAAAGATGTTAACAACAACAAAAAAAGAGATCCCATGTGCCGCAACTAAGAACCAGCGCAGCCCAAATAAATAAATAATTTTTAAAAATAATAATAAAATATTAAAACAACTAGCCTGTAAAAAAAAAACAGAATTTATGTTATTAGACAAGTAAAATTAGTGATGGACTCAGCAATTTAACAGTATATGCCTTTTTTATTTTTTTGCTTTTTCAACCAACACCATCACAATTGCAATATGTGTCAAAATTTAATTTTGGGGGTATTACATGTTAGATTTGACAATATTATTACATAAGGCAAATATTAATAAATCATTAAGGGTAACAAGAAAGAAAGAATAGACCTTCATCTTGTCTTCCTTAAAGCCAATGCCGAGAGATTTCATTTTTTCTGTCATTGTCACATGGGGTTTAATGGAGATATGTCACTAAGTCCTTTCATTTCATAGACTGTGCCATTTCACCCAGCCTAGATATATGAATTCTTGCCACCAGGCATTCTTCTCAGCAACAGTTGAAAGAAATGAAATGTACAGATTTACAAGATCTGTCGATTTATTTTCCATAAAACATTAGCATTCTATTAAGTGGATTATTTTCTATATCATATGTATACACATATATGCTTGTGTACATATGTATATACACATCGGACATTGGACATTGGAGGTCTGGTATCACTGTAAAATTATTTAGATGAAGCAAGGTTTAATGAAATGAAGTGCAGAGAAAGTCTTAAACATTGTCTGTTCTCATTTATCTCTGAATGGATGAACGTACCTTTGCCAGGGGGTGGATGATTGAATAATAAAAGGCAAATTATAAAGCCCAATAGAGTACACTGGAAAACGTGATCATTAAGATTTTCAGACAGGGTTTCAGTGCCTTAGACTGTAAAAAAACAAAAAACAGCATGTGTGCGGTATTTTATTTTTGGCAGTTTATGGGAAGTGTACTTTACAAATAAAAATTAATTTATGTAACATATTTACAACCTCTGAGACACGTAATTTCTCAGCTTCACAAATTAGAATGAGCAGAAATCTGTCTTAAGCATTTACTATCCTTAGAATTTTTTTTTTTTAATTTGCCTGTCTACATTCAGGAAAGTTCAGGAAACTCACATACACAACAGAAGTTTTCAGTTCCATCCCTTCTGCCTCAAGTGCACAAAGACAAAGCAGTCATCTATCTAGTTTATTTCTTTGAAAATGGTGTTCTTAAAGTATATCTTGCAGATAGATTATTTATCCCTCACAGCAAAGCTTCACAATAGGAGTCTAATAATTGCTCCTTTTCTAATTTCACTAAATGAGTTATAATTATTTTATGTCTGTTTTATGGTTACTGAATAGTAGTGCCCTAAACTCTAATTATAATATAGCTTTCAAAGAAAGGTATGGACACCAAATTGATGAACAGCCAGCTTGTGTAGGAACATCCCATAAAGCATATACACAGCTAATAGTTTTAGGAATAGCATGTTAAAATTCAGGAGCACAATTCATTTGTGAATGAAACAGGATATAAATTCATTGAGTTTATAGCTTCCAAGTCTGGATAGATGGAAACATGCAATTGTGATTAATACAAATAAAAAATTTACAGTTAAGCGCAACATTGCTATTTTCCAATATGTTTGAAACCAATGATAGACACTTTAGTTCCATATAATACAATGTGAGTATATAGTGCCCATCAAGTCACTGGATTTATAGCAATCTTTGTAAAATAAATGCTGTGCGACTAAAGCAGATTGTATTATTGAAGGAAGCAATTTACCTAGGATGTTTTAATAGCGACTTTCTATTTTAAAATTTTCCATGTTATTATAATATCTTTTAAAAAAGAAAATTGACCTATGGATTTTTCTAAAGGGAGGGGTAGAGGAAATGTATTCTTACAATTCAAAAAAATCCTTTAAGTCTAAGTGTTGAAAAATAACTTGTTTTAGAGGGATATACCTTCATGTGTGATAACCATATTTTGAAGTATTCCCATAAGTTGTAAATTAGAGAATATTCACACACAGATGGAATGGATTCCTTATGCAATTAAAGTACATTATTATTTGAAAGAAGTTTGGTTTTATCAAAATAAGTGATAATCCAAAGCAATCTTCCCTTAGTCAACAAAATTACTGCTTGCCATAAATATGCTCATATGAGCATATTTAATTCAACATGTTTTCATTGTATTTCTTTAAATTTCAAATGGATAATGTTTACAGCTTTACAGTCTATTTTAGATACTGAGGATAACATGTAGATTTTTTTTTTTTAATTTCAAACTTTCCAAAATATCCAAGTCATTAAAAAAGCTGAATGTGTGCTGTTCACTTTATGGTGGCAAAAGGAGAAAAGGAGACAATAGAAGTCTGAAAGAAGAGGATAGAAATCTACCTTTGGAAGTAAAACTTTTAATAAAAAAAGTTACAAGGCACATACTATATATATTTATGTTGATTATGCATATTAAAAATGACTGCATTAACCATCTTGAATGTACACAGGACATTGTTTATACATTCCTAATCTTAATTGCTACTACCTGTGGAACACTGGCTCTCATTCCTAACAACAGTCATAATATTAACAATAGCAGCTATTATTTAATGGGTGTTCACAATGAATCAGATAAGAGCATTGTAATGATTATTTTATGAGGAACTTAGTAAACTAAGTCTTACCAGTATCACTATTATATGGATGAAAAACCTCAGGCTCAGAAGGTTAAACAGCTTCACTGCAATAGTTTAATCATTGGTGCTGAATATGAATCCTCTAATATTGTCTCCATTGTCAGCAACCAAAATGTTTTCAATCAAGCAACTACAAATTCACATCAGCCCTTTAATACCTTTCTAATTCTTCTAAGACTTCCTGTGGGGTTACTTGTTTCCCCAAAGACTATACTGAACTTTAACTCAGTCCACTGAATATTTATCAGAGGCCTGTAATATGCCAAAGACTGGTACCCAGGAGTACCAAGATAATAAGGCACGGTCCCTTATCCTCAAGAGGTTTCCACACTATTTCTAAAAAAGTGATATAAACTTTTAATTTTCACATAGTGTGATAACATTGTGAAAATTTCTGGAGTTGGAATGTGTAGCACAAACTGTGAAGTCCAGAAAATACTTTCTCTAAGATGATGGCTGGTTAAGGAAGGTAAGAGGGTTGTTACAGGCAGAGGAAGCCTTAGGGTGAGGGCTCAGAATCTCTGTCCAATCAAAGGTGAATAGAGGTATAGAATGGTTGTGTCTTTTTGT
This sequence comes from Lagenorhynchus albirostris, assembly GCF_949774975.1. NCBI lineage: Eukaryota > Metazoa > Chordata > Mammalia > Artiodactyla > Delphinidae > Lagenorhynchus > Lagenorhynchus albirostris. The sequence continues at coordinate 83,545,661 of NC_083100.1, forward strand.
TGGCCTTTGTTTGTCTTCACTGACTGGGAAAGGAAAAATTGGAGTAGCAGGTGAAGGCTGAGAACGTTAGACAGGCAACCATCTGATTTACTCCGTGCAACTCTGAAAATTGGTCCTCAATTTCCAGACTATCCTCATATCCAAATTCTTTATTGTATCAATTAATTTCACTATTATAAATATTAACTCTAATGCCTGGAATAATTGCTATAACATAAATACAGATATGGAAGCTGGCAACCCCATGACTCTAATAGTCTAGCAAGAAATGTTTGGTGTTATTGCTAATGTACAAGTTGAATTTTGACTTATTTTCTCATTTTACCTTGCCCCATTTCCTTAAGGCTGGACAAATTTAAAGTCTGTGGCCTGGGGTCCTCTTAAGAGAAAAAAAAAGAAAAAAGCTGTTAAGCAGCACTGTAAATGTTTGAGATTGGTTTTAAGACATAATTTGTTTTTGGTGTAACATTTTGACCTTTTTCTAGTTCATCAGACTTCTCAAAGTGAGCTTATTTGAATGGCTAATAATTTGCTTAGCTAACAAATTCCTATGTCTCCTATTCTATCTCCTGGCACTAAACAACCTATTTATACACTAGAGAAATAATTTGATAAAGAGTTTTATAATATTATCACTTTGCACTGCTTGCCTTTTTTCCCCCTAGTTATAAAGTAAGCTGGGTTATTTTCCCTTCACTAGATTGGCTATAAAACAACATCTGGGTCTCTTGAGATCTGGGTCTCATTTTTGCTTCCTTTGCGCCAGTTGGGCATCCTTATAAATTTAAAATGGGCTCCCATGGGCTTCCCTGGTGGTGCAGTGGTTGGGAGTTCGCCTGCCGATGAAGGGGACGCAAGTTTGTGCCCCGGTCGGGGAAGATCCCACATGCCGCAGAGCTGCTGGGCCCGTGAGCCATGGCCGCTGAGCCTGCGCGTTCGGAGCCTGTGCTCCGCAACGGGAGAGGCCACACCAGTGAGAGGCCGGCGTACCACTAAAAAAAAAAAAAAAAGGGCTTCCATCTGCTAAAAACTTTTTAACATGTTTATTTTTTATTCTTTACCCTGAATTCCAATCCATAATGGAGAGTTGTTTTTTTTGTTATTTTAACGAAACTGGGTATACATTATCAGAAACCATACTGTAGTTAAGCATTTGCTCAGCTGTAGTGCAAAAGGTGAGAACTTTTGTCAAGTGTGCCATGACCTCTCCTGAGGAGAGGAGAGGAGAATAGGAGAAGAGGAGACTTCTTTATCCATTTGGGTCCCCATTTCCACTACAGTAATACACTGAGGCAAATTTATTCTTCACTTCCATGTTCTAAAATTTAACGGCAAAAATATTATATTTGCTGTTAAGCATTGGAGCTGTTCTGAGGGTTATAAGGTAGAGAGATCACATGAATCTGAGAGGCTGATATGGGAATACCATTATCTCATTCTAACACATTCTCCTATGTCCTTTTCCTAACCATCCTTTAAGTATGATCTTTATGTTTTGGCATTATCATGGGGAGAATCAGTTACTTAGTACAACATTGCCTTCTAAAAATGACAAGCATTAAACCAGAAACATCTCAAATTCATATTTACATAGACAATAAAATTATAAAGAGCAATTCTACTAGGAAGCAGCCATTTTCTCGGTGGGTTATTTTATCCCATTCCCAACCAGGACTACTGTGCAACTTGTGACAAAACTGACTGACCTCTCTTTCTGGAATTCACATCCTTCTCCAGCCAAGTCAATGGAATGCTCTGCCTGCCCCGCCACCGCCCCCCCACCCCCGTATACGATAAAGTTTTCTTATCTACTCTGTAAGCATTTATTAAAACTCAACCTTACTTTAAACCCAGGAGTATTGAATAAGGCATAGCACTCACCCAGCTCCCCAAAGTGATTGCAATTAGGTCAAGAACTGTGGGTGAAGATAGATGTCATTTTCTCCTAATGCTAAGGGAGCTGAAATCACCTCATACTTATTTAGGGGCTCAAGTTTTCAGTTTATGAGAAAATAAGCCATAAGAGGAAGTGGGGTTTAATTACTAAACAGAGTTTCAAGAGTCTGAAATCTATATCTCACTTAGCCCAGTGGCTGCTCAATCATTATTAATCAATTATGAATATTTATCTGTATGAAAGAATAAGTAGATCTTTCTCTTTTTCTTTGCATAATTAGGCATGCAAGGAAGTTTAAAGGATATCATTGTTAACCATTTGAATTCACATTAATTCACTCTTGAGGGAATTACAGGGCTGTTTCTATAAACCCCACATAGTCTGTATGTTCATGTATTTACTAAGATAGATAGTAATATTTTGGCATTTTGCATACACCCAATAATTTTTCTTAAAAGCTTTAGTATTTTTGCTTATTGGCTTTCTACCTTTCCAATATTCTGCTTTCTTCCTACTACTGAGTATGGAATCATTTGTTCCATAGATTTAATTGTACTAATGGTTAGGATGGTGAAGAGATTAAGCCAGCAGAATTCTAAAGTCAACCCCACCTCTGCCATTGAGTTTATGTATGACTGGAGAAATTAAATTGCAGCTTTCCCACCGGTAGGGTTAGAGAAATGCTCTTCCATAGCATATATGATTGTTATAAGCATTAAATAGTGTATAATATGTACAGTCTGGATCACTGTACTTGACATACAGTAGGTATTCAATAAATATTAAGGAAGATAATTATTGTCATTTCCCAAGGACTTCTCAAGCATTGTTTCATCAAAAACAAAAAAACAAAACCCTTAAACTCTCATGTGTAGAAATACTTGTGAGTGCTAAAACAGAATTCATGTTTTGTTTTGTTTTCAAGAGGTTGTGACTGTCTGCTCTAGCCCACTATTCCTTTAATTCTTAAGCAGTTGATGAAGTGATCTCAACCCATTATTGTCAGACCAATGGTGACTAGAAACAAATAATTTTAGTTGAGCTCTGAATTCTTCTTGGTGGTCCTTTTCTAAATTTAATACTTGAGTTTCTAAATGACTTAATTCTCACCACTTTTACCCAGTATCACTTGTGTGCCTATGTTTTTTTCTGTCTATTCTCACTGATGTTAGGACACCGAATTAGTATTCATAATTTTAGGGCTGTACCCTTTTAGGTGCTAAGAATTAGCTCAGAAGAATTCATTATATTTTCCTGGACCTTAGATTTAAACTGCATCATGGAAGGGATCTTCATTCATTTTGTTCACTGACATACTTCAAGCTCCTAGTTTAGTGCCTGGTCATAGTAGCCACTCAAAAAATATTTATTAACTGAGTATTAAATAAATGGAATTACATTTGCAATTTAGTTTAACCTAGGGTCCATTGTTTAATTCAAGATATCCTAAATCAGTCCAGTTCTTTCACTCTCTGAGTTCCAGGGCTAGTCAATCATTGGTGAAGTATAATTAGCTATATTTTACAGTTTTCTTGTTTTCTTAGAAATGCATCTCTTTTTAATTCACTCTTTCCTTTTCCTTTACATATTTTGTACATGTTTGAATCTAGCTCTTTCATCTTCAATTTTTTCCCTAGTCCCATAGTAGTCAAAATGGAATACTTTGACCACATCATTCGATATCAGCTGGGACACTTATTTAAATATGCAAATTGTCAGACTCTTCCTGAAACCTATTGACTCAGTAGCTTGGAGGTGAATTTCAAAAATATGGACTTTTCTCACAAACCAAGTTGATATTTGATGCAGGAAACATTGCTTTACACTAATCACATTAAGTCATCATTGCCTCCTCAATTGTAAATTCCCATGACAATTTCTTGCCTGACTTTCTATTTGTTTTATTCTAAAAAAAAAAAAGTTAGTTTCACCAGACTAAGCATTTCTGTTAAGACGCAATATGTATAAAAATATGTACTAATAGGAAGTTGACTTCCAAAGTGGTAGCATGAAGAGCTCTGTGGATCCTCTCCCTAGTGAAACAATCATAACTTGTGAAAATTATTTTAAATAAAAACAACTATTTAGTCTCTGGAAATTGTTCTAAGGACATAAAGCAAATGAAGAAATATTCAATCGAGAAAATCTACTAAATCTCAGAAAGAATAGCAAGAGTTTGTGGTGGCCTTCAAGCCACAACTAGTTACTTCCCACTGTTCTCCCAGCTCCGCATGATGGAAATTCCTTTCAGGGCAGGTGCACCCAAGAGCTAAGGGCTCCCTCTCCTCTCAGTTCTCATTCAAGAGCTACAGTATATCCCTGGGAGGGATAGGATACCAGCATTTCTCATCCTCCCAGTTTCCAATTCCAGAGCCTTAATTCCAGGTAAGAGCAACTGAGAGGTCTGGGGCTTTCTCTACTCATCTCCAATATGAAGGGCAGAAACTCTACACCAAGTTCAACAAGCTGAGAGTACCATGGCTCTGATTGCCTTTACCCCAGCTTGCGTGAAGTACAGAGGTTCAGTGCTTGGCGAAGCATGTCAGGAAGACAAGAGACTGCCCTCACCCCTCCAAACTCAGACTAATGCCCAGCTGATGGAGTTGCAGTCTTATTCCAACTGAAGTGTGACATGTTCCATGACCCCACATCCAGAGCGGTGGCATAGAAGTTTTTGCAGGGAACAGCTAGACTATAAGAGCAGAGAGCTTTAAAGCTCTACCTGAAACAACTTTATTTTGAGCAAAGTGTGAGAAAGTTCAGACCTAAATGTGCTGTTAAAAATAATAGAGAATATGGAGGTAAGTAATTAAGAGAGGGCTCTTAGCTTATATTAGAGCAACAAACTAAACCATAAATCAGTGAGAAGTTTACCACAAATAACCAGAGAAAAAGGTAGCCAATAAGAGCCATCCTCAAATATTACCTCTTCAAAGAATCCCAGATTTAATTGGATCAGACCATGGAGCAACTATGTCTCAGGGCATTATCAAAAACAATAGAAAAATTAGCTAGCAGTTAGTGAAGGCTAACACCTGAGTATGATGCCAAAAGGAGACGCCAAACTTAAAGAAGAGGCAGGGAAAGAGCAAAGAGAGTCCTGCTAAAACCATTGTCATCCTTAGGTGACTATACAGATTCCCAAAGCTTTACCCTCTGAGGAGAAACATTAGAGGCTACACACTGAGGTGGGAAATAGTGGATCAGTAGCCACAGTTTGTATATATTATATAATTGTCCAAATTAGAAATAAAACACAAAACATGCAAAGAAACAGGAAAGTGTGACACAGAAGAAAAATATTGATCAATAGAAACTGCCCTTGAAAATGTGCAAATTCAGACAAATATTTCAAAGCACATATTATAAATATGTTGGAAAAATAAACTAAAGGAATACATGCTTAAAGAATTAAAGAAAGATATAATCCCAATGTCTCATCAGATAGAGACTATTAAGAAAGAGAAAGAAATTTTAGAAAAAGAAAACTCTGAAATTTAAAAGTACAAAACTGAAATGAAAAATTTACTTGAGGGGCTCAACAGTTGATTTGATCTGACATGAGAAAGAATCAGCAAATTTAAAGTTACATCTATAGAGATGAACAGGAAAAAAAGAAAGAAAATGAAAAGCTTACTATTAAGTACACCAACATACACATAATGGAAGTGCCAGAAGTAAAGAATGAAAAGAGAAGAAAATATTTTAAGGAAATCTGGCTGACAGCTTCCCAAATTTGATGAAAAATACTAACCTACATGCCAAAAAGCTCAACAAACTCCAAGTAAGAAAAATAAAAAGTGATCTTTTCCCAGGGTCGTCATAGTAAAAATGTTGAAAGACAGTCATAGAACATACTGAAAGCAGCAAAGAGAAAAGCAATTTATCAGGTAGTTGAACCCCAGTAAGATTAAGAGTTAATTTCTAAGCAGAAACAATGGAACCAGAAGGTAGAAGATTGACATATTTAGAACCCACACACAAAAAACTGTGTCAGTCAAGAATCTTGTATCCAGCAAAACTTATCTTTCAAAAATGAAGATGAAATATAAACATTCCCAGATAAGCAAAAACACAGAATTTGTTGCTAGCAGACTCACCTTGGTAGAAGGACTAAAGGAAATTCTTCAGGCTGAAAGCAAGTAACCCCAGACACTTATTTGAATGCATACACAAATAGGCAAATACACACACACACATGCGCACAAGAGAACCAGTAAAGGTAATTATGTAATTAAAAAAGAGAATGTAATGTATACATCTTTATTTTTTAACTGATTTAAATATAATTGTAAAAATAATGTATACAATTGTATGTTGACATAACATAGAAATTTAATATATTTGACAATAAAATACAAAGGAAGTGAATGGGAGCAAAGTTGTATTGGAATAAGGAAATTGTATTAGATGATGAACTGATTCCATGGGAACAAAGGGAGAGAAACAGAAATGGTAAGTACTATAACAGATTCTATAAATATAGAATTTCTATTCTCTCAGCATCTTTAAAAGCCATAATGTTATACCAAATAATAGTTATACTAATGTAATGTTTGGATTTTTACATATATAGGTGTATAATAACAGCATCAAAAGTGTGAGGAGAGAATAGAGCTTTATGAGAATAGCTTTTCCATATCTCACTGTAATTATATTTGTATAAATATGAAGTAGATTGTGATGAGATGAATATGGTAAGCCCTAGAACAGCCACTACAATTTTTTTAAACATTTTGAAAACATTTATAAAAGAAAATTAAATATTACACTAGAAAATGTCAACTTAATCTCTTCCTAGAAAAAAGCAGTAATGGAGGAACAGAGAAGCAATAACAACAGCAATAATAAAACATGAAGCATATTGAAAACAAAATGTTAATTTGCAGACAAATTTAAATATCTATAATAACATTAAGTGTGAATGGATTAAAAACCCAATCAAAAAGATTGTGAACTGCAATTTTAAAAAAATCCAACTCTAAACTGTTTATAGGGGACACACTAAGATTTAGGGATACAAATAAATTGAAAGTAAACAAATGGAAAAAATAAATTTTGCAAATAGTATACATAAGAAAGTTGGAGTGGCTATCCTCCAGTATCAGATAAAATAGATTTTTAAAATATTCTAGAGATAATGAGGAAAATTATAACTTTTATAACTTGTTTAACGAAAATTGTCAATCCATCAGAGATATTTAACAATTGCAAACTTATATACAGCTAACAACAGAGCCTCAAAATACTTGAAACAAAAATTGACAGAACTGAAATGAGAAAAAGATATTTCAACAATAATAGTTGGATATTTCAGTGTTACACTTTCAGAAATGGATAGAACAACTAGGCAGAAGATTAATAAGAAAATGGGCATCTGCAAAACGCTCTGCCCCAAAACAGCAGAATACAGATTCTTCTCAAGGGCATATCTTCTCCAGGATAGACCATATGCTAGACTATAAAACGAGCCTTAGTGTATTTAAAATTATTTAAATTATCCAGCATATGTCCTCTGACCATAATGGAATGAAATACAGTTCAATAACAGAAAAAATTTGGGGAAATTCTCATATATGTAGAACTTTAAAAATGTGCTCCTAAATAACCAACGTGTTGAAGAAGAAATCATGAAGAACATTAGAAACTACTTCGAGATGAACATAAAGGAAGACACAATGTATAAAAACTTTTGGGATTCAGCTATAGCATGGCTTACAGGGAAATTCATGCCGTAAATGTCCATATTAAAAAAGAATAACAAGATAATGAAAGAAGTAAAATCAATAATCTAACGTTTCATTTTAATACAATTGATAAAAAAGGTAAAACTAAATCTATAGAAAGCAAAATAAGGAAACTAATGAAGACTAGATCAGATAATTAATAAAATAAAGGATAAAAATTTTTTTAAAAATCCAAAAGTTGGCTCTTTGAAAAGATTCATAAAACTGGCAAATCTTAAGCTAGGTAGACAGTGAGCAAGAGAGAGAGAGAGAGAGAGAGAGAGAAAGGAGAGACAATAAATCAGGAATGAAAGGGAGACACCATTACTAGTGATAATTTAATGAAAAGGAATTTATAAAAAGGCACAAACTACTGAAATAGACTCAAGAAAAAATAAGAATAGATCTATAAGAAGTAAAGAGATTGAATTGGTAATTGTAAGAAACTTCAAACAAAGAAAAACCCAGGTTGATGGCTTTACTGGTGAATTCTACCAAGTATTTAATTTCTTTACAAACTCTTCCAAAAAACAGAAGAAGAGAGAATATACCTTAGCTCATTCTATGAAGTCATCAGTGCTCTGATATTAAAACCAAAGATATGACAAGAAAACTACAGATCAATATCTCTTATGACTCTAGACACACAAATTCCTTAACAAAACACTAGCAAACCAACTCTGCAACAAATAAAAAGGACTATACATCATTATCAAATGGGATTTATCCAGTAAAGCAAGATTGGATCAACATGAAAATTAGTCAATGTAATACAAATTATCAACGAAAAAAGACAAAAATCACATGATTCTATTAACACCCTTTAATGATAAAAACAATAAACTAGGAAAAGAAGGAAACTTTCTCAAACTGATAAAGGGCATCTACAAAAAATTCACAGCTAATATCATAATTAATAATAAAAGACTGAACACTTTGCACCCCAAATAAGGAAAAAACAAGGATGTCCACTCTCACCACTTCTATTCATTATTGTACCAGTGGTTCTAGTCAAGCCTATTAAGCAACTAAATGAAGTAAAAGATATCCAGATTGAAAGGGAACAAGTAAAACTATCTCTTTTTGCATATTACATAATTTGTAGGTAGAAAATTTTAAGGAATCCACTTTAAAAGCTAGAACTAATAAACATGTTCAGCCCAATTGCAGAGTTTAGGATCAATATACAAAATTTAATTGTATACACTAGCAATGCATAATCCAAAAATAAAATTAAGAAAACAATTTTATTTACAATAACATCAAAAGGAAAAAAAATCAATAATTTTAACCATATATTCTGTAAAAAGTATAAAACTTATACTCCAAAAACTCTAAAGAAGGAAATTAAAGAAGACCTAAATAAATTGAAACATATTCCATGTACATGGATTGGAAGAATCAATATTGATAAGATGGCAAATACACCCAAAATTGAGATAAAGATTCAATGCAATTCCTATCAAAATCCCAGCTGTCTTTTTTTTTCACAATTTGATAATCTGTTCTTAAACTTCACATAGAAATTCAATGTACTCAGTATAGTAAGAACAATCTTGAAAAATAAGAACAACATTGGAATTCACACTTCCCAATTTCAAAACCGACTACAGTCTACAGTTATCCAAATAATCTGGTAGTGGCATAAGGATTGACATATAGATTAATGACACAGAATTGAAAGTCCAGAAATAAAGTTACATTTATTGTCAATTAATTTTCAACGAAGATGCCAAGACAAGTCATTTTGTGGGGGGGCATAGGAAGGGAATAATATTTTCAAAAACTGATGCTGGAACAACTGACTATAAAATATTTTCAAAAAATGATGCTGGGACAACTGACTCTAAACATGAATGAAGTTGGACTTCTTGCTCACCATATGAAAATTAACCCAAAATGGATCACAGACCTAAAAAGTAAGAGCTAAGAGTATACAACTCTGAGAAGGAAACATAGGTGTAAATTTTCATGACCTTGGATAGGCAATGGTTTCTTCAGATATGACGCCAAAAGCACAAGCAGCAAAAGAAAAAAATAAATTTTTCGAAAATAAAAACGTTTGTTTATCATAGGACACCATCAAAAAGTGAAAGGACAACCTACAGAACGAGAGAAAATATTGGCAAATCATATATCTGATAAATAATGTAGAAAATACATAAACTCAGCAGTAAAAAGACAACCCAATATAAAATGGGCAAAGGGTTTGAATATACATTTCTCCAAAGAAGATATACAAATGGCCAATAAACACATAAAAAGATGTTTAACATCATTACTTACTAAGAAAATGCAAATCAAAACTACAATGAGATACCACTTCCCACCCACCGGAAAGGCTATTACCAAAAATGGATGAAAACAAAGAAACAAGTATTGACAAGGAGAAAATGGAAACCTTATGTACTACTCATAGGAATATAAAATGTTGTAAATACTATGGAAAACAATTTTATCGTTTCTTAAAATATTAAACATAGACTTGCCTTATGACCTCGCAATTCCACTCCTGAGCATCTGCACAAGAAAAATGAAATCATATGTTCACACAAAATTTTACACTTGAACCTTCATAGCAGCAGTATTCTTAAGAGCCAAAAATGCAAACAACCTAAACGTTCATTAACTGATGAATAGATAAACAAAAAGTGATATATTAATCCAATTGAATACTACTTGCAGATAAAAAGGAATGGAGTACTGATAAATATGGATAAACCTTGAAAACATACTGAATGAAAGAGGCCAGTCACAAAGACCACATACTATGTGATCCTATATACAATGAAATGTCCATAATTGTCAAATCTATAGAGACAGAAAGCATATTAGTATTTGTCTAGGAAGAGGAAATTTGGAAGAAATGCGGAGTAACTGCTAATGGGAATGGAGTTACTTTTTTAGATGAAGAAAATGTTCTAAAAAGTAGATTGTCCTGATAGCAGCAAAATACTTTCTGTGAGTATGCTGAAAACCTTTAAATTGTAAAATTTAAGTGAATGAATTATATAGTAGGTGGATTGCTTCTCAATAAAGCCATTAAAATGTTTGGATTGAGGGAAGGGTTGCATAGCTCTGTAAATGTACTAAAAATCATTGAATTATACACTTAGAATGGGTGACTATTATGCTATGTAAATTATGGTATGTAAAAACCCTCAAAATGGTTGCTTTGAAAGCCACATGCACTATTAACGACCATTAATTTAGTTTTACAGAATTTATTTATTGTGGTAAGAAGTGGTAGATGAAGAATCTAAAAGGCAGAAATTTTGGCTATAACTGAATACAGAATATCCTGGAACTGAAATAAAATCCTGGCTAGCTATTGGGCAGTAATCGTAATCATCACCAACACTTACAGATGCTTTTGAATATTTGGAATTTTTTCTTCCTGCTCTGACTCTATTATCTCCATTTTTTGTGACCATACTGTTATAATTATGTAGGTTATCCTGAAAGACACTTTTCACCATATCTTATCAATACTGAATGCCTCTGCTATAGAGGTATGAAGTCGATTTCAGTTTTACCTTCACTTTAGCTTGTGCCAAAGGTGTGTGTTTGCTGTAGGTATGTTTTTTGTCCTAAGTATTTGAGTAATAATAATGATAGTGATAGTGAAAATAAATAAGAGCTAATATTTATTGAATGCTTGCTATGTTACAGGCACTTCCTATGTACTATACAGGTATTAGTATTCTTAGAACACACAACAAAAGGGTAATATTATCTTTATATGAAGAAAATAAGGATATTCTTTACTTGCAACATCTGATTAATTTGGGAGTATAAATCCCATTGTTTTCACTATTTTGAATGTGCTACTCATTTCCATCCCATCATGCATCCTCCTAAGTAAACAAACTACACTTATTAGTGTAGCTCAGTTGCTATTTGAACTTTGATATTTCTTTGTCACCAGAATCATACATAAATATCTTTGGTTGATGTGTGTGTGTGTGTGTGTGTGTGTGTGTGTGTGTGTGTGTGTGTGTGCTTAAAGGTGGGGTCACCATGTTACCTTACATTATTTTCTCTCCATGACTGAAGGGTAAAGAATGAAGGCTCACCTACTTTTATGCCTTAACCTATTTGAGTTCAAAACTTTTCCATCATTTTCTCCTTACTTTCCTCTGACTTTTCTTATCCCAATATTCATGTTTTAACTTTGAATTTTCACTCAGTGAAAACCTATCTGTTCTGAAATCCTCCTCTGCTCAGCAGTTCCACCCTTCTAGTGCCCTGTATATATATTTTTTCCAATGTGACTGCTTGCAGTGTTTCACTAATAGCCTTGAACCCCACTCTGTCCATATTCTGGCTGCTAGCCATCAAAAACATAGCTGGGAGTGGGGGCGGGGAGAGTGAGCTGCCATTTTAAATCGTCTCTTTCCCTCCCTCTGGGAAAGGACCTTAACCTCAAGCACTTTCAGTCAATCACAGTCCAAGAGAGAACCTTGAAAATGTTCTGCAACACTGATTGGTTCCATAAAATATGCTGGCTGGATGCAGAAGTTGAGTTTCTTTTAGCTTATTTCATAATAAAGGGCAATGCATGGGCTGTATTCATAGTAATTCAAATCTGACACAAATAATACAGCAAATAATTACAGTGACCTTTAACTCACCTCAAATTTAAAGAAAGGTTAAGTTGCCCTTTACTAAAGTAAATATTTTCTGTAGTCAAATAAATGCGACACCTTTAGAGAGGGAATACACTGCCAAACTAAACGAATATGAAAACGGTTACAACAGAATAATTTCAAAACATAAAGAATGCAGGACTCTTCAGCATAAACAACATCCAGACATGCCAGCATCTGCCATTATTAATTTACCTTACAATATTTCCAATGGGTTTTCCCATATGTTTGCTGGGAACTGTTGCTTGAAATTTCTGTCCAGGAGGGCAGATATCAAAGAGAAATATTAAAAGTAAGAGAATTTAGCTCTTCTCTCCATACCCTGATGTAGTAAACAATTTATATTTTATTCCATAAAGCTGAACAAGCCTTGAACGTTTAAGTGGTTACCATGCAGATCCAAGTCTTAAAAAATAAACCCAGAAGACAATGCTAACTGAGCAAAGGAAGCAGCTGATAAGTTTATGCAGTTCATGTACCAAGGTTTAGCTGTTGGTCAGATAAGGACCAGGTGTGTTTCTGCACATTTTAATTTGTTTAGTCTATGTCTATTTCAAAGAGCACTTAAAAAAAGAAAGAAAGAAACTCAGGGGTGGACTATGTTATGTATACCTAGTCTTTAATTTTAAAAGTTTATTTAAAAAAAATAATTACTCTCTTTCCTGGGTCCAAATGCTAATGATATGTTGACTGTGAAAAGCAAGTCATCAGCTTGTTACTGCAACTGGTATCGCCTCGAAATTCTCCATTCATTAAAATAAGGCCACCTGATTTAATTAGAAGTAGTCAGCATGCTTATAATATTTTTGGTCACAATTTAAATTGCATGTCTCAAATAGGGATTAAATTTACATTTAACAGGACAATAATTGTATGTTAAAAGGAAAACCAAGTTTATTTCTTTTTGTTTCTCTCACTACAGCTTTGCCAACTCTGTAAAGACCCAAGATGTTCTTAGAGACATAAATTAATGGGTTTATTTTTAACCAATTTTTAAAAAATAAATGCAAAGTCCCAGGTCAATAAAACCCGTGTCTCTCCTAACTCTGACTCAGCATTCTTTTCTATTCCTCACTCCCTTTTTGAAGTTATTGGAGCAACAGCACTGGTATGCCTACTTGTTCACCAACAGGGTGCAAATCAAGGATCTGAGGCTGATCTATTAAGAGCGATGGAGAGTAGGTGTTATCTCAAAGATTGTGCTTCTCTTGGGTTCTTAACTCTATATAGAAATGTCTGACATTGACTTTGATAACAATAAGTGATTTTGTAAAGGGAATGAAAATGAATTCTTAGTGAAAGAATTATCGAAGGGTACTGGACATCAACTATTACTTGAATTCTTTCACATTCTACACTGTTTTATTGTCCAACACTTGACAAGAAATCTTATTCCTCTATACTTTAAGGGTTTTACATTCTTTTGCAATTCATAACTTTTTTTTTTCTCAATTTGTAACTTCTTGATTCTTCCTCTTCTGATCTCTTCCTTTGAGGTAGGAGAAATTACCCATTGTCCTCATGATATTTCTTTTTTTTTTTTTTTTTGGTATGTGGGCCTCTCACTGTTGTGGCCTCTCCCGTTGCGGAGCACAGGCTCCGGACGCGCAGGCTCAGAGGCCATGGCTCACAGGCCCAGCCGCTCTGCGGCATGTGGGATCTTCCCGGACCGGGGCACGAACCCGTGTCCCCTGCATCGCCAGGCGGACTCTCAACCACTGCGCCACCAGGGAAGCCCCCTCCTGCTATTTCTGACAACCTTCCTCCTCTTTGGAAATTTTCTTCTTCTTTGGAAACTTTTTTCCAGGAGAAAGTTCTATTGTGCTCTAATGGACAGTGAGAGACAGTGTATAAGGGAGAGCGCAAATCCAAATCAAGAGATGCAAAAATTGATAACTTAAACATGTACTGTTATTCACTAGAGCATGGTGCTTCTGTGTATGTTTTGGGTTTAAAGGAAGATACTCCTGTTAAGCTTAGACCTCTGACCCTGACAAAAATTGATATATACCAGCTCCTAGAAGGTTCTGCCTCTTTGTTTCCAAAAATACCTACCTGTGAGATCTTGTGCCTTTTATTGAGAACAAAGCACATAACCAAATTTTAGAGTGCGAACTACCTTGGTTCCTCAAAAATGGAGGTCAAAGGACTGAACTTGTGCTTTTAGGATTGTCTATTTTCTTTTCAACATTTAGGGCCCTCCCAAAACTTTGAATTTACTTGTCTGTGCGGTCTACTAATGCTTGTCTGCTGTTCTCTTCTGATGTTTTTTATCCTTTGTGGAATCGAATATATATAGAGAGAGAATCTAATATATGTAGGTAATCACAGAAGTATTTCTAATACTCTTTTGCTAAATCTAATTTTCCTGTCTCAGGATGTGGAGCTAAAATGCAATTGAGTGCTATACTTAAGATATCTTTTCTTCCTAACTAACACCATTTTCTTCCATAAGTAGAGTTTACATCAATACTACAGAGGTAAGTGTGGGAAGACTACGTGTATAAAGCAATAGATAGGATGTTTGGAATCATTACTATTTTGGAAAATCATAGTTGTTTAGTTAAACTAGAGGATTCTCTGAGAAACAGATGCAGTGTTTCCCAAGGAGGAGTAAGGTCCATCACACTGGGCAAGTGAAAGTATTTGCAAAGAATTAATGGGATTTTCATAATGTTAGGGGCTTTAAATGAAGTGAAGAGAGTTCCTTTAGCCATAAAGAAGGAATAACATGATCAGTAAGGGAAAAAGTACCCAACAAATAAGATGTAAGAAGAGAACAAAAGAGAGTCAGTGAATCTGATCAAAACAGCCAGGGAATCTGACCAAAAAGGCAGTAGTAAATTGACAGTTACAGCTGGTCAGAGTTTCCAAGGTATTGGACAATACCAGAGAGTATGACTGCTACATATTCCAGTAACCTGAAGCCATAGGTTTAGGATATGGGAATCAGAATAGAAAATACCAATTTTCTTGGAACTATATGTATACTAGAGGCATGATAGCTGGTTGGAATGAATAGAATTCTTAAATGTGGGGCAGCAGGTGTAAGTCATATGGACACACTGGGAGTAATAAAAAGAAGGGATCAGAATGTATTGTTTAATGTGGTGATGTGAATATAATTGAAAATGAGATACTACCAATGATGTGAACACCTCAGAAAAAGAGTGGTGGAAAAGTGTCTCTGGGCAAAAAATAAAATATTTTTGCATATCTCAAGAAGGCTACTTGCCCTTCCCAGAGATACCTGCAATCTTCTAATCATCATTCAAAATGATATTAAAGAGCCTTCTCTATATATTCTTGGGAGCCTTTTCTCATGCCTCCAAGAGAGAAATAATCATGTTATTTCTGTTACCTCTGTGCTTCGTATATATTTTTAACATGACTTAGCACAGTATCTTATAATTATTTGAAAACCTGTTTGTTTCCTTCACGGGAAGGGAAGCTCATTAAAAGCAGGTTACTTTTATGTTTTTTATTCATTTTTGTAAATTACCAAGTATCTACCACCATATTTGACATATTATGGGTGTTTAATAAATATTGAATGGAATTTAATTTTGAAAACTGTCCTGATTTTAACTAAAGTTTTGGCTACAAAGTTTACTGATATTTGTGATCAGTGAATCTGTCAGTGAGCACAGGAGAACTTTCCTCATTTGGGGTATACATATGGGCAGGAAGGAGGAAGTAATATTTTTTGACAAAGGCCCTTAAGAACCATGTGTGAATATTGTGCCTTTAGTGTAGTTTGTGATTTCACTGCCAAGAGTTACTGGAGATGAGGCGACCAGGCCATTTGTGTGAGGAGAAAGGTTCTTCCATTGCTGGAAAATACAAAAGCCCTTGCAGAATTTTTTTGTCTGACCTCAGTTCTTTGTAAAGCTCCATTTTTCTCAATGATCTAGCATAGTTTATCTGACACATGATGGACATGAATTTTACAAGGAAATTTGTTTCACTCTTTACTTTGGCTGCTATGAAGTTCAATGAAGCATTGTTATCTTACATAATTTTATTTCTTTTATTTTATTAACTTTATAACTTTATGTCCTTTGTTTCTTTATATTACCTCTCCCTAGGATGCTTCTTATGATTTTAGTCCTTTCTCCCTTCACCTCAATTACTTTATCATATTATTGTATGATTTTTTTAATAACTATCTCAAATACATCTGGGAACAAGGCAGGATATAAAGTAATTAATAAGTAAAATAAATCCAGGCACGTTAGCTCCACATACTACCTGCCTGCCAATACCACATAATACAAACCACATTGCACTGTTTAGAATGAATGAAAGCAAAGGTCTCGAGTTGGTGGCTAACAGGCAAAATCCTGCCCGCTGACATGTTTTGTTTGGCCCACACAGCGTGTTTAAAATATGAATTACTTGCCAACTTCTAAGAATCAGGAAATTTTACATGAAATCTCAGTTCTTCTTAAAGGGACCTCTATTCCATGACCAAATGCATGGGTGGTACCTGCTCCTTTTCCAGTCTGTCGTAGTCCCTGATACTCTATTTTACTTCTCCTATATTTTACTTGGCCCTGTTGAATTCATTTATATGACCTGCTCGACACTATAAAGATTTTGTTTGGGGCTCCTGCATTAATAAGATGAGCAATTTGCTTAAATAAGTCCTCATTATTCACTATTTTTTTTTCTATTAATAAAATAATGGCAGACATTTTTGTTGTTGCTTTTGCTTCTTTCTAACATGAAGGAACTAACTGATCTTTTGCGGCTTAAACCACAAAAGTAACCTACTTGTTTATGATGTTTCTATCCATATATTACAACTCTACTCACCAGGAGATTAATATTCAGGACATCTTAACCCTTCAACCCATAGTCCTGAATCTGGAAATAAGGCTTGGCCTTGCAATAGCTGTCAGAAACCACTGTCTTTTAGTCTTGGGTTGTAAATCTTTTGACCTCAATGAGGGTCCTAGTGACTCTTACTTAACATAATATTTTAACAGGCTTGATTATCTTTTCTTCAGCCCAGAGAAGAGTAGAAATGTTGTTAAAGACAAACAAAGTTGTAAAAGGAAAACTGGCAAAACAGACTTTGATGCTTGAAGGAGACTCCCTCCTGCCAAAAGGACAAAAACAAAAGCAAAATGAACAAAAACTAAAAATTTAGAATTACTACTTGGTGAAATTAACTATTTTCATAAATGCTCAATTATGTTTATAACTTCTGTATAAGAAGATTGGGGACCTACCATATCACCCAGCTTCAGTAAGGTGCTAGTGCTTGCTCATAACAGGAAACAGTGTGTGCCTTTTCCCAACTGTGTACTCACGGATATCATGTTTTTTGCTTGTTTCCAAAGAGCTGGTTGTTAACCATTTACCAGAACATCACTGAGTCACTTCCAACTAAAGCCTGCCTGGCTTTCTCTCCATGGCTTTGTACATTCACATGTGCTGTTGTCTATCCTTCCATACTGAAACTCGCCTTCCAAGTCCTCCATTGGAAAACTCCTAATTATTCGTTAAAACCCTTTTTTGTGTCAGCTCCCCTGTACATTCTTCTCCAATTTTAAGCAGAAATAATTTTTCATAATTTATATCAACACCCACCCCACTGTATTTTACTTAACTTTTTACATGTCTCTCTTTGTCTATATCATGATTTATTTTCATGAGAGCAAGGACAAAATATTTTTCTTCTCCTGATGATATATGCTTAAGTGAATCTTTCCATCCAATGCTATGGTGGTTATCCACTACAGGTGGAACATAAGGGACTGCTGAGCCTAAATCAAGCTGATCTCTTGGCAAATGAGTAAAGCGACAACTAACCCTTCATTCTTGGCATTGTACTGTCAATTAGTAAAGGCAAGAAATCAAAAGGCAAAGGTATAAGACAGGGACATGGAGGACTAAGTTCTCCAATTTGGCAAAGGGGAAGGCACTTTAAACACCCAATTAAACACTGAGGATGTATTTATCTTTGACTCTATAAGGGCAACCTGGCATGTCTGGCCATGTATATGAAAATACCTGATACTTGGTAGTTATTTTAGGGAAAAAATGATTGGATGAGTTGTTTCTTAGCAACACTGGATGTTTATCTATGTCCCCTTATCCTTGCATAGCAATTTCCAAACCTATAGCAACCTAAACTTTCTGTGTACTCAACACAAATTGTGTGTGACAGGTCACTCTATTATTTAATAGAGTCTAATAGTCCCCATGTCTCATAATCCATATCACTGAATTCCTCTCATGTCAGTAACTGTAGACTAAATTTGTACCCAAATCATTTTCACCCCTAGAAGTTAAATGTGATCCTGGCAAAAACACAGCTCTTATATTATTTGGTGCTTTTATTAGTAAATAATTATGCTCAAGGAGATTCATTGCTTGTTATAAGCTCAGGATGTGAGAAAAATTCCAAAGCAAAGACTGCATCAGTTTGTGGACATTTCTTTGTCATCACCAAGTTGTTTTTTCTTTGAATGTTCTTTGATTTCCCCCCCCAAAGAAAGAAAGTCCATTCAGTAGCATCAAAGTGTGGATGTTGTCCATAGCGATCTGGATGGGAATCAGTAGCAGGGGGCTTGCCTCAGTGTCTATGGTTCAAGGGAGGATGTCACTCTTTAGAGACAGTGTGAGCAATAGGGAAGCAGGGGAAGTTTCTGAATGACCTCACAGCAAGAGATGAGTGGTCAGTTCTGTAATAATGGTTTACATTGGCAGGACTCCACTTCTGGGGTGGTCCATAGTGACATTGTCAAGAATCTCTTTCATTAGTACTGTGAATACTGCAGGGACACATTGGTTGAAAGGTGAAAAGTTGGAAACACTGCTGTTTTTCATGGCTGGGGATAAGTAGAGCCTATTGAGGAGTTATAAGAAGCTGTTTTTGAAAGAAAATACAAAACGCCAACACAATTTTAACTCTCAAATTCAGTGTGGTACAGACTCTCCTGTTAGAAATGTGGTTTCCTTTTGGTGCTGTGGTTTTTTGCTAGGAAATCTCAATTTACTGAGGTTGAGAGGTTAATGGTTTAGGCTACAGGTAGCAGCAATTATCCAAACTGGAGAGCAAATAGTATAAAAAAACTGACATGCATTTTATCAAGTTTATTGATTAAGGTTTTATATTCTTTCTATTTATAGAATTGAATATTCGTTCCATGTAATGTAACAACCAGTGAAAAACTGGCATGTTACACACTCCCATGCACACACATACCTTCCTTTGACTGCTTTAAATAGTAATGTCAACAATATCAGTGATCTAAATTCGATATCTGCTTTGTTGCAAGTGCACGTTTTATTGTTTTATATAGCTAAGGGAAAATGTAGGAACAATTGATAAGTTGAACAGGCATGATCAAGAGCAATTTAAATTAAGAGAATGCTTTATATTTTACGTGTAATTTACATTCAATGTGATGTCAGTTCTAGCAAGTCTTGAAAAAGGAAGATCTAAAATTGTCTGACTGCTTCATAAATGCATAATCTCATCTTTTCATGTTTGATTGACCAACAATTTTAGTAGTGTAAAACTTAATGGTATGGCATTTTTTTTAAGTAATACATAACAGTATCAGAAAATAAAAATCCTTATTTTATGTTAGTGTTATATTTTAGGTATTAGTGGATATGTGCTTTATTTCTTGAAGGTTTTATTGCATATTATCTGAAGTTAGATTTTAATTCATTAAGTCCATTTGGCATGTTTATTTGGATAATTTCATCCTAATTAAAGTTTATGTTTTTGTAATTATAAAATAATATATGGTTATGTTAGATAATTTGACAAATACAAAAAAATAGAGACAAAGAAATCCATTATAACATTTTATTGTTTATCTTTCCCAGCTTATGTCTATGTGTTTTAATTTTTCTACTCATAAATATGTATTTTATGGATAGAAAATATTTATTGTAAACATTCAAACATTACAAAAACATGCTGAAAAACATTTCTAAACATTTCAATTTCAGAGCTAGTAAATGTTAAGAGCTTGTATAGTCTTACAGATTTTCGCCATGAATTAAAAGTATATAATAAGATAACAAGTTATTTTTAAGTATTGCTAAAGAAGTGGATCTATGTTATACATGTCCTTTCAAAACTTCTTTTCCCTTAAAAATAAACAAAATATATAGACTTCCAGGTAAGTATATTCTGTGTGTATTTTTAACATATTGGATCATGGTTACTTATAAACTTGTATGCATTTTTTTTTACTCATAATTAGAGCTAGAATAATTTCTCATCATTATGTAAAATTTTCACAATATTTTCTTTTAACTTCATAATAGACCAGTGTACTATTTAGAAATAAACACCTCCATAATTTTGATATCAGTTTGAATAACTTTCATCATCATCATCCCCTTTTTCTTATTGAACTGTATCAATGGGAAATATTGGACCAAAGATACAGAAATTTTCAGACCCTTGTTTTATATTAAGTAAGTACTCCATACTAAAAAAAGTTAAACTAAAATTTTTTTTACTAAAGTGGATAAGAGTACTTGTTTCCCTGAAATTTCATACTTAGATGGTCTTATTGATAAGTTTTCCTTTTTAATTTGCACTAAATGGTAGGAAAAAAGGTCTTCTTGCTAAGAGTTTCACCCTAATTCTCACCAAAATCTACTGGTATTTCCAACAAATTATTGAGTGATTTAGTATGGAGCAAAAGCATGGCAGCTAGAAAACTAATGGTAAGAAATTATTCCCAGATTAGTCCTGCAGTTTTTGAGAACATAATTATAAGAATTTACAATTATAACAATGATATGGAGAAATTTAGAGTGTTTGCTTAAATAGTTGCTACACAGTATATAAGCATAAATGGCAGCATTACAACTAATGATGTGTTAAAATGTAACTAGAAGTGGCCTGACTCTTGGGAGGTAAGGCTCTGAAAGGAAAGCCTACCAAGGATGCCTTAAAATGGATTTTACTATAAGGATCTGAAAGTTGGCTTAGATGATTCCTCTGCTTTAGTCATGAAGTCCTCCACAGGTTTTTTCCAGATGGATGTAGGATTAAGGAAAGGGGACCTTTATCCTCATTATCATGTCAAAATTATCTGAATTTTGCTGCTGGCCAGGTGCCTTTTGCCTTGATTTTAAAAGCATAGGAATCTCAGCCTCAATCTTCAGTGTGAACCCAGTGCCAAAAACATGAATAAGATTTCCTGGGACTTCTGGGGAAGGAGAGTGAGCCCTCAGTTTTACTAAGTATCTCTCTGCATTTCTTTTGGATGCATTTTTATAGTAGACTGCCCCCAGATTTGTTCCACATTTATAGATACTACATAAGATTGTACTAGATGGCAAACTCCTGGAAGACAGAAACCATGGTTGATTAATCATTACATGCCATCACATACAGAGTTGACACTCACAACATGCTTGCTTAAAACAATAAGTAAATGAGTGAATGTGTGGACTAAGATGGTGAATGAATGCTATTAGCTAAGGCCGGAACTAAGAATGTGGTGCTGTATTGAGGTTTCTCTATTAGTCTAAAACCTTCTGGAATGTCCTGACTAGATCATCTGATCAGTATGTTAAAAATAAAGGAGTTGCCTGAGGCACGGTGCAATTATATCCCTTTCCTCTACCTTGACTGAGTCCCAGAGATTCCTGTGAGGAAGTCTTTGGATCAATCTTAGTCAAGGATATAAAGAAGAAATCAAGGTTTACATTGGGGTATCTTGTACTTTCTCTCTTGCTTTCCTTCCCGTGTTTGGAATCTAGGTGCCAATCTCCTCATGCTGCCTCCCTTTCATTGAAACTTTCTCTGGGGAAAGAATCTGGAAATTTTATTTTCATACGGGCACAAATGACAGATAAGGCTTTGTCCCTCTCATAGTTTTTTTACCATTAACAGCTAACTTTTTTTGTTTGTTTGCCTTTTGCCAGAGTTTTCATGTTGAAATCCAGGTATCTATGACATGGGGTTGGTGGTGTCTTGGAGTTCAGAGACTTAACTGATGTAAATTTTTACCTTCTCCTGTTCATTCATGGGTCCTGGATCTGTTCTCAGATCTACAGCTCTCTCGAGTGGAGTGGGGAGATTATCTCTGCTCCATGCTATTTTGGTCATGTATTCTATCTTCCTTGGACTTCCCCAAATCTCATCACTGTTATTGGGCTCTATCTCCCTAGGGGTGCATAACAGGCTTTGCTTTTGTTTTCACTCCCATGAGATTTCATAGGAGGTTGGTGCTCCTCTTATTAATATTAATCTAACCTAAATGTGAATCTCAAGCATGAGTATACAGCAGGCCTACAGTGAAGTTATTTATAGGGATTCTAGACTCTGGCCATTGGTGTGAAACTTGGTACTACACTGGAAGAAAGTATTTGAGTTGTAGAGATATGAGAATCTTTTGGAATCATAGAACTTTAGAAGTGGAAGTGACTTTGGAAATCATCTTGTCAGGATTTTGTTTTTTGTTTTTTTTTAATTTTAAAGATGATCAACGGTATGAATAAATGCAACATTGGGCACAGTGGACTGTACCAAGTACTAAAAGTGAGCAAAAAAAAAAAACGGTGAATGACTCTTCTGCCATGCTTAAATGTGTTACGATGGAGAATTACACCTCCCATGAAATAGTTAAAATTACCCTGTCCTCTTTATAAATGTTGGATGAATTGATGGCTCATAAATATTGGATGAAACGATGAACATAAGAATAATACTAAAAACACATAGAAGATTATTATTATTAATAGTTGAAATCTTGTTTTGCTTTGTGAAGCCCAATGTATGTTTTCTAGGTTTTAGAACCCAAGACGAAACATACCTGGAATCCCTCAATAGAATCACATTATTAGATTCATGTGTCTTGGGTTGACATTTTCGATGTGTTTGCACTGCTACAGTTTTTCTTTTTTTTCCATTGGTTCTGTAAGTACATAGATGATAGAATAATATTGGATCTGTCATGTTAATGAATTTGTTATATTAAAAATAAATGAATTAAAAAGGTAAGATCATTTAGAAAAAGCTGTTGCCTAGACAAAGATAATTCGGCTGGCCCTTGCTGAGTTTGGACTTCCTGTTTTACTCACTGTGTGTTAAGGACAATCCAAGTCATCAGCATTTTCTAGGTGAATGGTGGGTTGTCCATAACAGTGCCCTTTCCTTCCATTATGGTACTATATCAAATGTTTCTCCTTCAGAAATGCTATGTGATATATAACTATATATAAAATGCAATATACAGTATATTGTATATAAATTTGGAATTCCAGCATTTCAAAAGGAACAGCTTGATATTTATTTATGCAAATTGTCATGCAATTAAGACTTTCTGAACACTAAAAGGCAATCTAAATTTACCAAAAAGAAAAAAAGAAAAACAAGAAAAGAATTGATGGAGTTGTTCTCTCTAGTTTGTATGATAACATTCCATGGGTCTCTGGGCCCCAACCAAGGTAAACTGAAAAAAGGATTAACTGACTATTGCAAAGGCTAATTTACAGAAACCACATGAGGAGTTCCTGAGCACAGCCCAGATAACAAAAATATTATCCACGTTGTTTACGGTGGAGTTAGTTTATTAGTTGGAGTGCTTCATTATGTATATAAGATGCCAGTGATAGTCTCCTAGTCAAAATAAACAGGCATAAAGTGTTCCACATATACAATTTGTAGTGAATAGTTACTTTGCTATTTATTTAATAATTGACCATAAATGGAGTCAAAGTGCAAAGGGAAAAACTAAAAAAGCAGTCCACTAAGGGCTTTTTGAAAGATTGATAAATAATGTGGAATCTCAATTAGGCTGTAGAAGGAATGCAGATATTAAAAATTTGGTCAAGAATCTAATTAGCTGGAGGTAATTAAACAGTCTCACACGGGGTCATTAATCTTTTCCACAGACCTTTGATGTTTTGCACACTGTCTCCTAGTCATTAATAAAATTCATAACACTCCACTTTGTGCTGTTTTATCATCATGTTTTTTCTCCGTAAGAGCATAGAGCAAGTGTCATTGTATCACAAGGGACTTTCTTTAGTTAATTTCTTTTGCTCTCCCCATACTTGTTCAGATTAACCATTTAATGATCCAAACGAAAAGCAAAGGCACATTTAAACTTGTCTTTAACTTTAGTAAGTAATACAGTTTCATAATTTTGTCATCATTACTTTAAAAAAGATGAGATCTCTATTGTTCCCATTCAAATGTTTCTTAGAAATGGTAAATTACAGTGGAAGTACATTTAGTTATCTGGAGATTTACATAGTCACATATTAAACATGTAGCTTCTCAAAAAGCAGAATAATTATTTAATTAAGGAAAACAAACTAAATGGAAATTGTAGAACACAAACTGTACATTGAGCAAGAAAAAAGCAGAATGTCATTTCAACAGTGCTTTGTTCTGATAAGTTTCAAAGTAATACCATATTCAGAACTGGCTGGGTTGTAAAAGACAAGAAAATACAAAGATTGCATTTAGAAAATATGATTCCTGTGATTGGAAGAAAATATTTTATTCATTTTCATAAATGTAATGTTTGTGTATGTGTTATTTTATTTCAGTCTTTTAACTAAATACATTGCTGAAAAAAAATGAAACCTGTTGTTTCACAGAATTGATTGCATTTGTAATAGAACCTGTTACTCCAAAAGCCATTCTACCTGTCCCCTGGTAGACTACATTGAATTATCAGAGAATGCTAAAAGAGATGAAGTAGTTCTGAACATTTGACTGCAGGGATAATGCTCTCACAATGATGGCATAAGAGAATATATAGGAAATGAGTTAGTTATCTCAGAACACCTGAAGACTTCATAAGCATTCATTTAAGAAATCAATAGAAAGGAAGTCTGCAGCATATTAAATACAAAAATGCTATTCTGTATTAATTGGTTGTTTCTGATTGGAAGGTTTTCAAACTAAACAAAAAACAAAACTACAGTTATATGTCTATTTAATAGAATAAATCTTCCTAGAAAAAAATTACTTGTTTTCTGAATTTTAGGAATTGTTAGATATTAACTCAACTTTTGATATTGTATTTTGTGTGGGTGAAATCACGACATATTTTCTTTTTAAAAAATAAATGCTCATCTTCCAAATAATTAGCATTGTTCTTTTTTAAAAGTCATTTTTTTACCTAAAATCACAAATAATATTTGCATGAAATTAAATTCTATTTCTTGAAAATATCATTATAACAAACTGGAACATTTCTATATATATACCTTTATTTATTTAAACATCAAGAGAAAATAAATACATTTAGAAAAGAAAAATGTGTCATTAGCATTATAAAGAGAAAGCTTATATGAAAGAAAAATGTCTTTGACTACTCACTAACAGTGCATTATGTAAGATTGAGACACAATCCATTAGGCATAATACGAAGAGAGAAAACATCTCAACTTCACATACAAAAGGAGTTGCTTAGAAAATCCATGTGAAATCCCCAATCAAAAATAGAAACACCCACTCACATTGATTAAAATTTAATAGTGATTTGACTAATCAGGATGTTTATTCTGAGCAATTACATAGTAAGGCTAATTGTTAAATTTGTACAGCTTTGTTATTCTCAATTCTCCAGTGACATAAATTTAAAACAGGTTGAAGTTAATGACTAAAAGAATGTAAATAAAATAGTTAAGTGTTTTAAAATATTTAAAGGGCTTAATACCACGCTGGAGTAACAAAAAATGTTTAGATCACACTGTGAACATCAGACCTCCTGTGTTAGAGTCTGCACTTTTGTTTGTGGAGCAATTAATTATCTTAGGTGAGGTCCTGAATTGGATATCTCTTTTTTAAGATATAAAGTAAATTTATACCACACAAAAATTATAAATGGAATTTATTTGACTGCATTTGCATACAATTTTAAATAGAGGAGTTTATATTTTAAATAGGTATCCTTGTGCCTATGTGTTTGTGTGAGTTTTAGGTATGTAATTTTTATTGGGCATATTTCATGTAGGAGATATCGTCTATCTTAGAGAAAAAAATAACAACGGACACACATATTAATGTAATTTATCATTGTGTGGCATATAAAAGCACACATCTTAAAAAGCAGTTTTAAAATGTAATGATTTAACTGTAAATAAAAAACTATGTATTTAATAATAAATGGCATCAAAGTTGCATTTTCATGAGAAAATAAGCTCCATAAATATAAAAGCATTTAGAAGTTTGTTGTTTTAATATTTAAGGGGTTTATATGCTATATTTGTTATTAGCTAACTGGATATTAATGTCTACTTTGAATAGTCTGCTCAAAAATCTAGAAATACATATAATTTAACAGATAAATATTTTCTTTGTTTTCTTTATGTCTATTGGTCCTAGAATTTTAATCTATTTTTTTAAGTAAAGAGCGAGGGACAAAAAAGTTCAATAGTATGAGTGAGGTTCAGTACCATCGCCCAATTTCCTGGTTAACTGTAAGGTCATTCCCCAAACAGCAGGGCATAGGGGAAATATACAATTCTGGAATCATTATATCATTTCCTGTCCTGTTTCCTGTCAACTGTTCCTGCCAGAAATGGCTAATAATGACCTATTTTCACCAAGTAATAGAAGAAGCTGAAGTCAGAATTATGCTGTAGAATTAGATCTCTTTCCTCAATGTAGTTATAAAATCTGGACTAAAGAGGGCAGGAGATACTCTACAAAAAGAAATCTACAGAGGATCAAAAATAATCTCCATGAACAAATCATGCATATATTTGAGTATATGATAGTGATTTATTTTCAATAAAATCTGTATAAATGCTTTAATTTCTTTGATTCCTTGACTAACTGGAGTTTCAGCAATATTTGTAGGTGTGAGCTTTCCTTACATTGAGTGTTCAGCTTACTTCACTGCATTAATATTGGATATAGAAGTTTTTAAAACATTACTTTAGATTGTAGTTTCCTTCTGGGTATATCAGAAGCAAGGAAATTAATAGTAGCCTATAACTAGGAAACATGTCTTTCATTTAGTGTAAAATATGAGGTCTATTTTAATCTTTACTCCATCCTCAAACGTATCTTTTAAAACCCATGACAACATATATCACAAATGAATCTCTCCAAATTAATGTGAATTTCCCTGGATATGCAAGCTAAATAGAATTCTAATTCTAATTTTCTACTCAATGCAGGAACCTCCTCTTCCCTTTTGTAAGTTTTATAAATTTATCTGGCAAAATTGAGAATCTGAAATTGGTATACATACTGAGAAACTGATGAATGATAATGATCATCTCTTGTAGGTAGGTATTCAAGAGAAATTGCTAAGAGACAAGGCATGCTAACTTCTTCCTTATTGCACACATTTTTATTTTAGTCTGTAGATATCTAGTTAATCTCACATCTCCAAAAACATTTATAGATATTTAGGTAATTAAGTAAACTGAAGAAATAGTTCTCTGAAACAAATCATACTGTATTTTGCATATGGTCAATAACCAGTTTGTTAAACTTTACAGAATACCAAACTTTCACTTGTTAAAAATGTATCCTTAGAAAAATGTTTAACAGTTATTGGGATACTTCAGTTATTCTGACAATAAATATTTTTCTAACCTAGTTTACTTTAATATAAAATTTAAATTCTGATTATGATGTTACATGAAATAATATAATTCTTGTATTGGATCTGAATGTCATTTTATTGACCAAGTAAACTTAAAACTTGAACAGCCAAAAAAAAAAAAAAAAAAGGTGTTTAACCTTACTGACAGGATGAAATATTCAAGTAGTTGAAGATAGTCATATATAAAGAATTTAACACTGAGTTTAAATGTCTGGAAAATTGCTTTCATCTGGGACAAGTTTTGTAATTCCCCACCTCTCAGCACATCAGAAGTAAATATTGGTTCTGTACACTTGGATTCTCCTAAGCAGTGGACACTTCTATCAGGCAGAAACTAAGGTAAATAGAGGCTAACCTCTGCAATTTAGATGAATGCAAGACTCTGTCACCCAAATCACAAGAACATGGGTTCTAGGCCACACTTGCCCACACCTGTAAATAACCATTTTTTAAATACTGAATCAATGAATCTCACAGTCCTCCCTAATGTCTGTCATGTGTTTTATTTTTCTGTCTTACAAAGACCAGATTTCTGGTTATTTGGAGAATTGGGGGATAAGAGGCCATCTCTGTTACAGTGAAAATTAGCTTGCAGATAACCAGGATAATAATCAATAAACTCAGGGGCATAGGTAAATATCATTTGGCATTTATAATAAATTTCTAACAGCGAAAAGAGTATTTAATGCAAGTTTTTCCTAGTGTCTATGGTGTGCATATTGTATTCTGTAAATCTTCCAAAATGTGATATTCTGAAAATTCTACATAATTAGTTAAAACATTCTCATAACATCTATAGATCATAAAATATTAAAAATTTGTGACTCAGATTTCTGGGTGGCATGTGGGTTATTTTGTGTGTGCTGATGTCCAGGTTGTTTCTGAATGACTTGGTGTCCTGGAACTGAAGCCCTCCTAGATTTGAACTTAAAAATTTAGTATCACATTTCACTGCTTTCTTCATACCTAGATGAAGGTCTTTGCCATAGCTACACTTATTGCTTTAAGTCCACATAAGGTACTTCATTATATGCAGTGCCCTCTTGAAATTTACAGATTTTTTTTTTTCATTTGCTGAAAACACATTATTCCATGTGTTGAAGTTTAATTTACTTCAGGTCGGTATTTATTGAGGGCCCACTCAGAAAGTCTGAAGACAGTAAACTAATTTGTCAGAGGAAGCAAACAGACATTTCAGTACCTCATTTTCCTTAAAATTTAGGAATATAATCCCAGCAACTACTGCTTTATAAGACAAGGACAAGAGAGGCAGAGATGATATGGAAACAGCTTTTTTGTTTGTTTTTTTTTTTAAATCAGAAAATCAGAAGATACTCCCAGGATTGCATCTTTGATGGTCCTGGATCTATAGTGGGCAGGAACAATATTGGAAATTGTCCATGGAAGTTAGGCAAATAATGCTACTTTAAAATTAGATTCACTGTGTTCTGAATAAAGCATATTGACCTGAATTTTAAACAAATGATACACTGTGTAAGAGGGAAAACATTAATCAGGGTGTTTTACTTTACTTCATGATAATTTAAGTTATATTTACCTTATAGATACAATAAAAATGTATAATTCCTAACAAGTTGATTCTTAAATAGGTGTGACTATGAAATAGCAATGATGATTTTTTTTTAAAGATATACAAATTTTACAAAGTTTAGATAGGGTTAACCTTCAATATAGGTATTTTAATACTTAGTACAATCAAAATGCTAGAGCTTCATTTGTAAATTTCTTCAGATCTCATTTATCACTTTTTCTTCTCCTTTTTCTCTGTCATATAGCTGTTTTGTCCCCAGTTACTCAGCATTATAAGGTAGAGAAATCACAGGTTTTAACCTCATGGAGTATCAATCTCTTTATCTAAAAAAAGAAATAAAAATAATGCCCGTTATCACAATTCACTTAGACTATAGTTTCTGGCATTAATTTTATCTCAGTTCCTTAAGAAAGCACTAGAATATTTGAACAATAGCAAGATAATTGGAAAAAATGTACAACCACACTTTTTAAGAAGGTAACAGATCTGGATATATGAAATATGAATTATTTTTCAAAATCAGTCACAATAATTTAGAGCTCTTCCTCACATGTAGCTAATTTCCTTTGACTGGATTTGTACACAAGTTGGGGCCAGTTAACTCTAACACAAGGCTGAATTCAGTACTCCTGGCACTGTCCTTTGCTCCTTCTTCAGGCAGTCAAGATCCACCATTAAGACAAACCAAAGTGGAGGAGCCGGTATCAACCCAGGAGAACAATCAATTAAACTATTTCTAGTTAAGGAGCAGGGAGTTGTGCTGATAGCTAATTTTAGAATTAAAAATGTAGCTTATTAATGTACATTTTCCAAAACTCATGTGTATTTTTTTATGTAAAGAATACGTAGACAGAAATTATAGTGTTTTATCTTCATCATGTCCTCTGTGAAACCAAAGAAATGGTCAGTGCATCCCCTTAATTGAATGAACTGATATAATTAATTTTAAAATGTTATTAAGGGGAGGTGACTATTCATGTTAAGATGAGAGGGCATTTGAATAAAAATAATAGCTTTTGATATTCATCTAAGCAACCTCCATCAATAGTGCTTGCCATGGAGAACAATGGTAAATGACCTCATTTTCCGTTCTTTTTGGAGATTTTTAGTCTTGTTCTTAAGTGTGTGTAACATATTTCAGAGCATCCTTTCCCTTTAGACTTTTCCATTTCACCTTCTCTTCTTCTTCATTATTCTTTTGACTGCCTTTGAATTTTTCCCTGAACTTTGTTCTTTCAGTGAACTTTTAACCCACTATTTGAACTCCAATTCCCTAAGAAGACTCATTAACTTTATAACTGGGATTAGAATACAAAACAAATGTTGGTTCCAGGGAATTGTTCTAATTTCTTTTCACTCTACCCCAAGCTGTCACTTCAAAGCATGTGCTTGAAATACGTCATGTAAAACAACAAAACTAGAATTTAGCTGCTTTAGTCTTTTAAATGTATAATATAGCTTTGTGGGAAGCAATGAAATATACATATTGGAGATGTCTTACAGCACCTGAGGAAAACATAAATTCAGACTTTGAATGAGACATTACTTGGTCTTGGTAGATTTGTTCTGTATGGCTAACTGGGTTAATTTCATTTTTGACAATTATTTAAAAATTTTTTAAATGAAATCTTTACAGAGAACAGTTAAATTTAACAATTTATTATAATGACTTCTTAACTAGATTAGAAAGATTTACTTTTTAGCCATAATTTTTAAGGAAAAATAAGCTTTAACATCATTCTGTATGCATGGATTTGTGTTCATCAAATTGGTCTCCTGCTTCTTTTTTATTATCAAGTGACAGATTCATTATGTGAAAGTATTCTGTAAATTTAAGTTCTTTTCACGTAATGAAGTATTTTCAATTAAAGAAATATTTTAATTAAGAAATATTTAGACTTTCAATTATATATATATTTAACTGAAGTATAGTTGATTTACAATATTATATTAGTTTCTGATATACAATATAGTAATTGAATGTTTTTGTAGTGGGTTAAAACATACATTTAATGTTGAGAAAGTAGTTGGGAAAAAATTCCCCTACTGTATGTAGATTTTTGTTCTTCTTTTAAAAATGTTGTAGTTTATATACTCTACTGGAAAATCCAGCCCTAATATCATATAAGAAGAATAAAGCATGTTACCTAGAGTATGAAAATCTTACAGAATGACCTCTAAGGTTATAGCTCAGAAACAAGAGGCCAGATTGCCACTAAACTAGCAGTCTTTCATATGTTCCATATGTCATGTGGGGAGACATGAGTAGTTGTGCCTCAGTAATTATATGTGATTAAGTTATATTCCCTGGAGTATAAAATGTGGACCTATTTGGGGGATAAATTTAAAAACTGGTCTACTTGATAATGTTCTATGTTTTTGCTTGATTTTCTCTTTCATGATATTTACCAATTGTTCTTGAATGTCACCATATGGATGAAACACTGAATAAAACTCTCAGTTTGGTACTGTGCCCATTAAACAAATATACATGGTTTTGAGTCAATCTAGGGTCAAATGGGCTAGGACTATTTGCAACAACAAAGTAATACACTAATAATTCCCATAGCTGCCCAGGGATTGGGAATAGTAGAGAAATATGAGTATTTCTAAGAGATTAATCACATTACTGAGCACTTGGTATGAAAAAACACACTGACGATCAGATTAGATGCTGGTATATACAGGCTGAAAATTGTTCAATCCTCAGAGGATTAGGCAACCTGAAATCTCTTATAGACTAGCACTGATCACTAGGGAAGTAACTGATCCTTAATATAGAAATACCTAGTTTAGAATTAATTATTTTTCTTATAACAAGTAATATTATCACACTGTTTTTAAAACATGGAAAATATCCATAAATGCACAGAGTTTAGAAGTACCTTATTTCTCTTATGTTCAAGATAGTGTTATACTTGGTAGGTAGTAGAAGGGCCAATACAATGTACATACACATACAGCAAAATAAAACACAAATGATCATGTCTGGCATATGATGCTCTAGAATAAATGGACGTCAGAGACAGGGGAGTCCAAATGATGTATATTTTGAGGAAATATAAATTCAACACTAAAAAAGACAAGCAAAAATTTGACAGGAAATAGAGCCAAGTTTGTTGCAGGACCACAGATCTTTAGGAAAGTTGAGGAATATTTAAAGGACCCTCTGTCAACCTTAGTACCATTTTGTCTCATGCTCCAGGGATGGTATAGATTACTGGGTATTCATCTGATTTAAAAGAGCTGCTATTTAGCCAACTTGAAGATGGCTAAAGAATTTACTTTGAATCATTGGGTTTAACCTATTCTGTAGCAAGTGCGGACAAACCCTGCAACACTGTGAAACTTTAGTGTGAAAGGACAAAGGAGCTTGAAATTTCATCCATTTTGTTGAAGGGTCTTAAACTTTGAGAATCAAGGTAGTTTTTAATCCATTTCACCTGTATTTCTTTCTCTCCTTGTACACACATATATGGTGTGGCTTGAGAGTTTCTCTTAAGCTGCAATTACTTTGGGACATATTCTCTTAAATTCAAGAAATAGAAGTAGAAAATCAGGCTTGAATTCCTGGCTCTATGCCAATGACTAATAGTTCTCTTCAGCTCTTTTCTGTGCTACTTCTATAACTGGATAGCTGATGGTGAATTTTAATGGCTGTTTTGGGGCTTGGGAAAAATTATATATAATATATATGGAAAAGAAAGCAATTAAGGACAGGAGATTGTTGAAAGCTTTACTGACTTTCAAGCTGTGAAAAGAAGAGGCCAAGATACCTTATGCTTTTGATGCCTGAGAGCCGTGAACCAAAAAGGGAAAGGAGAAAAACATACTCAAATGTTGGGACTCTGATTTGAAATCCCTTTTCTTCTTTCCATCTATGGGTACCCAAATAGGGTCAAAAAGCCAGCACCTCAGTTATTTTGCTGAAAGGGTAACAAATGTCTCAACTTTCAGCACACATTCCCACCATAAGTGAAAACTAAGTAAGTTGAGCTTCAAATCACTAATGCTTTCTTCCTGTTACAACTGTAGCCTCATGGTGAACTTTAGAAACAGGTTCGTATTTTTCATAATAATTTTCCCCTGACATAAGTGGTAGATAATTAAACTAAATTCTTCCCGTCAAGAGTCAGGGTTTTTCTGCAGTGGAATAAATCAGATTGGTTTGAAATCTGATCCAAGGTTCAATCAAATGTTATCTCTTCTTTAAAAAATGGTATCCATGTCAGTCATTGCATGTATTGTTTGCATTTAGGAGAAGCTATGCGCTCATGTTATGACCAATACTATCATCTTGTGAAATCGCAAGTGTGTCTTGATTTTTTTCAACTTTAAGAAAAGGAAAACAATTCTCACTATGTGCCTCATGAAACTCTTTCAGCACCACCATTATAAATCTTAGATGGAATAGAATTGAGATTAGTCAGAATAGCTACTTATGGACAACTGCCAAACATCAAAGCAAGGCAAACAAACTATATAAATTTTGTAAACACACTAATTTGGATTTGTAAGAACAGTTTCAGTCTTTTAAGTAGGAAAAAGGAAAAAAAGTCTTGTAGGATAGATTTCAAATATTGTTGGGACTAAATATGGTAGAATAAGGTGTAAAAATTATCACAAATTTTATTAAGTATTAATTTATTAAAAATGTGGAGGATGTATATCTATACTACTTCTAAAATAAATCTATTACTGATTCCATACAGTCAAAACTTTTTCTGATGCTCAAAAATGTTTAAGTTTGCAGTATATTTGAGTTGTCCATACTATGTTTCACAATTCCATACACATGATCATCTGATCCATGGTTTATATTTATTATAGACCTGTTTACACATCATACTGTCATTCCAATTAAAATCCTGTTTGCAAAAAGTAAAATCATGATATTGAAAATAAAAGCCAAGAAAAGCAATAAAACCCCAAATTTATGTTATTTTGCTATTTTTCTGATTTGTGTGTTACCATTAATTTTTAAAACTTTGTTCACAGCTCTGTTTCCTTTGGACTGCTAAACATGTTATTATGTGCTTACCTCATCACTGAAGAATGGTAAATCTCTAATCTCACTCAATTTAGTGCTTTTCCATTCTGGTACTAAATTGTCTGAAAGAAAGCAAGCACCCAGTCACTATAATAACTTAATTTTTTACAGTACCATACCTTTTCTGAGCAAGTTTTATATGTTATCTTACTTTATCCTTATTTTTTAATTTTGTAGGTAGGTGGTAAAAGCAATTATGGTTAGTCAGAAAAACGGAAACTGGTACATAAAAGGCACGTGACATTCCTAAAATCACAGAAGTAGTTTCTTATTTTTAAGAACACATTTTTATTCTGTACAAATTAAAATAAGTACCCTGTTTGTTTAATCCCTCTGCCAAGGTAGGCATATTATCTTCATTTTATATTTGAGGAAAAAAGAGCTTAGCGTTATTCAATTTGCCCAAGTTTATGCAACTAGCAATATGAGATTCTAACCTGGCTAAGGCTGATTTTAAAGGCTATTCTTCCGTAAATATATATAGCCTTTAATTGGTCTAGTTTTTGTGTTCCAAATAGTTCTTTCAGCTAGTCATAGCTTCCCATTGTTTGTGTGGCAATTATGACTCCTACCCAATTAATAGAACTCAGTTTAATAAAATCATAAATATTTGTAGAGAAATAATTCTTCTTCCAGATGATTAATTTTTTAAAAATTTATGTTCTACTAATTGTCACATTACAAAAATCTGAGTGGTCTTGGTAAAGAAGTATTATGTCTGGTGCATAATGGGTGGCTATCATTGAAGAAAGGAAAAATAAAGCTAATTAGAATAAAATTTCAAGCTAAGTTTGGGATATTTTTATCTTATTAAACATAAATTATGTGTGCCCAATATTCACATAAAATATAAAATACAATAATAAAATAATATTCTTGTAACAACTAACCAGGTTAGGAAATCATATACATATTATTGATATTTATGTGTTCCTTGCTCCAATTTATTCTCCATCCTCTTTCTGCAAAAGTATACTACAATCCTATATTTAGTATTAATCTATCTCACTTATGGCTATATAAATCAAAATATGTGTATTTGTCAACAAACAGCATGTAGTGTTATGTTTTATATTTCAAAGTATAAAACCACCCTTTCAAAGCATAAGAACACATGGCCTGCCTTAGACTCAGGTTGAATGAGGGTAACAGATAAAAGGTCCTGACCCACATCATCAGCTGAGTAACCTATCTAGTAACAAGCAGCAGCAAAGTGTATCAACAGAGGGAGGACAAGAGAGTGGGGAGACCACATCTGTGGCACAGCATGTAGTTAAGGGTAAAGCTGAGGATAGAGCAAGGACAATGAGAAAATCCTTCTAACTCTGGAGCCATCACCCTAAGTTCAACCAATAGAATCTCACCACTAAAGAAATTTGAAGACTGTTGTGTCCTTAAGTTATCATAGCAAGATAGAGAGAGAGAGAGAGAGAGAGAGAGAGAAACCAGCTAAAACCCCATACCAACAGCCTGGTAGAAGAGATATGCCCATTGCAGGAATGAATACTATTTTCTTCATTCTCTACTTTTTTATACCTTATCATTAACATTTAATAAAAATTACAAGACAAAAAAAGGAAGAAACATTTTAAAAATTTTCTTCACCCTCTGTGAAGAGAGAAAGTTATAAAGTCAGACAGATATTATCCAGATATTATTGAACTGAATAACCATGAGTGATATGTTAAAGGATTTCACAGAATGGGCAATATGAAGGAATAAATGGGGAATTCAACAGAGAGTTGAAAACTAGAAAAAGAGTTAAATAAAAAAATAGAAATGAAAAGGCAACAAAAGTGAAAAATGACTTCAAAGAGCTCACTCTCAAAACAGCTGAAGAAGAAATTGAAAGCTAACCAATAAAATTATCAAAATACAATCACAAAGAAAAAACAGAGCATCCAAAAACTGTAATGAGATGAAAAAACAAACAAAAGCATACACAGCTGTAATACAATATCAAATAGTCTAACACACATTATTAGAGTCTCACAAGGAAAGGAGAGAAAGAACATGGAAGAAGAAAGGTTTGAGAAATAGTAGCTAAGAAATGTCCAACAATAATGAAAGGTATTAAAACACAGAGCTGAGAAGCTCAGGGAAACCCAAGCAGGATAAATAAGAAAACACACATACACACTCTTAGAAACATAATATTCAAATTTTCAAATTGCTTAAAAAAGGAAAAGATAAAAGGAACACCTTGCAAGCAGCCAGAGAGAAAATGAAAATAAGAAATGCAGCTGACTTCTTCTTAGAAACTATGCAAACCCAATGACAATAAATGAATATTTAAAGTACCAACATGAAAAAAAACTGTCAATTCAAAATTCTATACCTAGCAAAAATATCTTTCAAAAAATAAAGGGAAAAATGTAAACTATTATTTATTTGTTATTTTGCTTACATATTCTTATGTTACTTGTTTATGGGAACTCATTGTTATGTTTTTGAGACTTCTGTGTTGTTATACATAACTGGTTCATCTAGTTTGTCTATCATATAGCATTTTTTATATATATGAACTCAATTTTAAAATCCAGTTTTTTGCTGATGGACATTGAGTTTTTATAATTTTTCTCTATTCTAAATATTACTGGAGTAGCATTCTTAATAAGTATCTTCTGGTAATTAACGCATGAGATTTTCTCTATGGTGAAAGACTAAGTGTGGAACTTCTAGTTAAAGTGTAAGTATTATAGATGTTTGACTTTAATAGATAATAACAATTTGCTTTGCAAAGTGTTTAAACAATTTACATTCCCACTAGCAGTGTACAATAATGTCAGTTATAGTTATCCTGAATTCTTTTCACAATGTGTAACATCAGGATTTTTAACATTTTGTTACTTACTGAAAATACAGATTCATTCTCACTGTCATTTTTACTTACAGTTTCTTGATTACTAGTGAGGTTGCAGGGGTCTTTTTTATGTTTATTGGAAATGTAATTTCTTCTATGTATCAACTATTTTAATATTTTATCATTTTTTCTAATAAGTTTTCTTTGTCTTATTAATTGGACAGAAGTTGTCTTCTATATAGTAATCCTCTGGATTGTAAATAGTTTTTATGCAATCTATCTTTTCATGTTTTTGTGAAGTTTTTTGATGCATGGGATATCCTTATTTCATATAACTCAATGTATCAGTCTTTCACTCTTATGGTATTTAGTTTTTAGGTCTTATTAAAAACTTGACCTCTATTTTATAGTCATAAAAACATTTTTTCTTGATGTTTCAAATTTTACCTTTAAATCTTAGATCTTACGTCTAGTATTTATTTTCATACACTATGTAACGTAGTGAGTAAATCTTTATTTTCCTTATGACAAGCTCTCCCAAAATCATTAGACCATTTATTCCCCACTAAGTTTTCAGTTTTATGAAGGTTTTAAGGAAATGTAACAAAATGCACATGTTTAAATTGTATAAACTGATAAGTTTATATATATATATGCACTCATAAAATCGTCACTACAATCAAGAAAAAGAACCTGTCTCCCCAAAATTCTTCATGTCCCTTTGTACTCTCTCTCTCAAGACCATCATTGTCCATTCTGCCCCTAAGCAACCACTTCATATACTTTTTTCTGTTTCCCAATTTCTATCTTATCTTCTGGGAAGTTCATTATGTGTATATTAGGCTGCTTGAAGTTGTCCTACAGCTCATTATGATCCGTTCATTTATTTTCAGTCCCTTTTATCTGTGTCTCATTTTGGACACTTTTCATTGCTTTATCTTCAGTTTCACTAATCTTTTCTCTTGCAAGTCTAATCTGCTGTTAATCTCATTCTCTGTGTTCTTTAATCTCATTCATTTTTCATCTCTACAAATTTGATTTGGTCATATTTTATATATCTTTTATGTCTGAATTTAACGTGGTCAATCTTTAACTTCTTGAACATTTGGAGTATATAATTCATATTTTTTGTTTTAATGTTCCTAACTAATAATTAATTTCTATTGAATAACTTCTCTTTATTATGGGTCATATTGTTTTATTTCTTTGCATGCCTGGAAATTTTTTATTTGATTATAAATATTGTAAACTTTACCTTGTTGGGTGCCAGGTATTTTCATATTCCTACAAATACTATTAAGCTTTTGTTTTTGGTATGCAGCTAAGTTACTTGAAAATACTTTGCTCCTTTCAAGTTCCTTTATTTAAGTTTACTGTTAGGATCAAGATAAGGGAAGCCTATATCCTTGGCTAAATTTGACTTACTATTAAGCCATACTTAAGTAGACTCCCTGACTCCCTGGTTTTTCATTAATTACAAGGTTTTCCCATTCTGGTTGGTGGAAAACACAAACTAGTTCTAGTCTCTGTCCAGCTCTAGGGATTTTTTTCCCTCTAATCTTTTTAGATGGATATTTCTGGGACCTCAGGAAATTTCTGTTCAGAAAGTCTAATCAGTACTCAGCTGAAGACTTGAGAATGACCTTCTATAGACCTATAGAACTTTATCTTTTGTATCATTCTCCTTTCTGGTCCTCTGACCTATGAACTCAGACTGCTTTGGTCGCTTAGGACTCACAACTTTATTTCTTCAAGTCAGGGAGACTTCTAGGATCTACTAGGGTCTCCTTTGGTTTCTGCTTTTGTTTTTGTTTCTTGCTGCCTCTGTGACTTACATATTTTCTCCAGGCAGTAAGTTTAGACAATCAAAGGGCTCACCTTGTTTGTTTCCTCTTTCTCAGTGATCGATTTCCTGCACTGCCTAATGTCTGAAAGTAGTTTTCTCATAAATTTTTCAGTGGTATGGTTGTTTTAGGCACAGAGGATAAATCCACTCCCTGGTACTGTTTCTTAGCCAGGAGTGGAAGATTGCTCATGTTTAAAGTTTCTATATACGTATGGTGTTCTGTTCTGATTCATTGATCCCTTTATGTATCTCTACATAAATTCCACACTCTCTTCATACTATAGATTTATAAATATATTTGTAACTTATAGAGAAAATTTCTCCACTTTCATTTTCCTTCAAACTTTGTTTCATTGATTCATAACCCTATTGTTTTTATATAAAATTTAAAGTTAGTTTATAAAAAAATTCCCATTGTAATTTTTTTTGGAATTACATTTAATTTAGAGATTAATTTTAGGAAGTTAAAAATATGAAAAATTCCCATTCATGAACATGGTTTTTCTTTCCACTTATTTAGGTCTTCTTATCTTTCAATAAATTTGTAAATTTTTTCTATAAAATTTCTGAATATTGTTCTAGCATTTATTACTTATTATTATATATTACTTTGAAAATTCTCCATGCATTTCAATTACAATTTCTAATTGTTTTTTGTCTGAAGGAACAAGTTTAATTTTTGATTGTAGGCCTAATAGAAAACTGCTAAATTTTCTTATTAACCTAATAATCTATATAGATGATTTTATCCTCTATGAATAATGACATGTAATTATTTCTTTCCATATATATTCATTTTCTTTTTTCTTACAGTGTTTGTTACACTAAATAATGGTAGCAGAAATTCTTTTCTTGTTTCTTTAATATCTGAATTTAATTAGATATGTTACTAGATTATCTAGAATTTAAATAGGCTCATACTTTTATGATAAATCCAACCTGATCAATTTAAAAAATAAATTTCTAGACTTGAACTGAAGATATCTTACATAGAGTGGCAGCCATGAGTATACCTACAGACCTCCAACTTCCAGGGAACAATATTGTCTAAAGGTTGAGTTGCACTCTGAAATTCATTGCCTCATTTGTAAAAAGCACAGGCTTCACATAGGCCACAGGTTCTTACCAACCAATGATTAGTGTAGCAGGGATACAATCATAACACTGGACCAATCTTGGAAACAGGAGACTCCTCTGATGGTGGACTTTGGCTCAAACTCTCCCTGAAATTCTTGCCAAACCATTCTTATACTTCCTGGTATTATATGATGCTTTCATCCAACCTTCCTTCCCTATCTCCTTCACTCAGGATCAGCCTTTCCTATTTTCATCCTTGTTTTCTCTCACAGACATTTCCCCTATTGAAATTCTTGTATGTTTAATCGCATCTTGATGCCTGCTTCTTGGAAGACCTAAATTTAATAAAAATGGTACTGCTACTGGGATAGTCTGAGAAAGGAGGCTACAAGATTGGGATTTGGGAATGACTCATTC
This sequence comes from Lagenorhynchus albirostris, assembly GCF_949774975.1. Classification (NCBI taxonomy): domain Eukaryota; kingdom Metazoa; phylum Chordata; class Mammalia; order Artiodactyla; family Delphinidae; genus Lagenorhynchus; species Lagenorhynchus albirostris. The sequence continues at coordinate 83,586,247 of NC_083100.1, forward strand.
ACAGGCAGGATGGCAATTTGGTTGGTAGGCAGGGCATGCAGTTTACTTAGAAAAATGTGGTGCTTCAATTGCTGACAATTTTACCAACAGTAATCTGGGAAATTTTCTCCATAGAGGGAATACAGTGGTAGGTATAAAGTGTGGAAAGTTGAAATATATAGGAGTAACAATGCCTACAAAGACAGCAGAGTTGGCTGGTTACTGCTGTGATGTATTTAAGCCCTGTAGAGGATAATGAAAGACTGAGACCTCTTAACAAGCAGTTAATGTAAGAATCACAGAAGGCATTATCTCCAGCAGTGGAAGGGCTGACACAGATGAGCAGCAGACTGAAGACCTAATTGTAAGAGCTCAAGCACTCTAAAGATATTTGACTGCTCAGCAAAGCAGATCTGTTATGTGAAGGGTGAGAGGATTCTGATATCCTGAAATATGATAAGGAGATACAAGTTGGGATATCCCCAAGGATATTGACTCTGCAACTTGCCTGGACTTTTCAGGCTTCCAGAAATGGTCCATCCTTTTAAAAAAATGATGTAGGATCTAGCTGTGCTGGAAGATTCTGCAGAAGTCTCTCTCCCACAGACAAAAGGTGGCCCCTCAGGAGCTGTTCCTACCTGCTGTCATTGCTGCCAGGCCAAAAAAAAACAACAACCTAGGGTTAAATCGCAGCATAATTTGCCTTGAGGATGTGCTGGGCTTGATAAGGGAGGATAGAGACTATAACTCTAAATAATTGCAAGGTTTACGTGGCATGTATTGACAGGGATGAAGAAAGTCCTCCTAAGACTGGTTCTTCAAGGCTACTTGACCAAGAGGATCAGAATGTAAGATTAGATCAGCAAGATTTCATTGAATTAGGGACACTTTTTCAGGACACAGAATTTAGCACATTGAGAAAAACCCCACAGGATGGGGTCAAACTTGCCATTTGGGTTGCTCTTAGAATCTTGGAAAAATAATGGTCAGCTTTCAGTGAAGTGGAAATGTCTATGTTACCCTGAGAGATGGTAGAAAAAATAATAGGCTGGGGTAGGTGGAAATGCTAGAATGACTATATTATGTAAGGGCAGAAGATTCACCAAAAATTATGTTCAATGGGAAGACTGAGTGGATGCAACGTTCACTAAGGAATTCATAAGGAATATGCTGATAATAGAGGCACCTGCATCACTGATAAGTTTGTTGATGGTTCTCCTCTGCAGGCGAGGATAGTTGGAAAGGCAGTCAGATAAAGCTGTGCTTGTTAACATCCATGATAACAAAGTAATAGAGGGGAAGTAATTGTGCTTAAATACGAAGAGTCAAGAGGACACAATTACCGTAAAGACCGGAAAGATTGTAGAGACATCTTTATGGAAAAGGATCATAGAACATCTAGGGAATAAAGTGATAGGTGTCCAACAAGGGTGTTGCTTAACATCTTTGATCAATAAAACAAAACAAAAGGGCTTCCCTGGTGGTGCAGTGGTTGAGAGTCTGCCTACCGATGCAAGAGATACGGGTTCGTGTCCCGGTCCGGGAAGATCCCACGTGCCGTGGAGTGGCTGGGCCCGTGAGCCATGGCCGCTGAGCCTGCGCGTCCAGAGCCTGTGCTCCGCAACGGGAGAGGCCACAGCAGTGAGAGGCCCGTGTACCGCAAAAAAAAAAAAAAAGAAAGAAAGAAATTACAGAAACAATTCCATTTACAATGACATAAAAAAATATATATAGCAAAAACCCAAAAAAGCAAGAGACTTGTACACTAAAAGCTACAAAAAGTTGTTGAAAAAACTTAAAGAAGACCCCAATAAATAGAAACACATCCTTTGTTCATGGATTAGAAGACTTTATGTTGTTAAGATGCCAGTTCTCTCCAGAGTGATCTACAGATTTAATGGAATAGATTTATTCCAATCCCAACATCGTTTATTACAGGAATAGAAAATTCCATCTAAAGTTCACATGGAATTATAAGGGACCCCAAACAACCAAAACAACCTTTAAAGTCAAGAACAAAGTTGGAGGTCTCACATTTCCTAATTTCAAAACTTAATACAAAGTTACAATAATCAAAATACTGTGGTACTGGCATAAAGACAGACATACAGACCCATGGAATAGAACAGAGGGTCCAGAAATAAACTGTCAAATATATGGTCAAATGATTTTTGGTAAAAGTGCCAAGATCATTCAGTGGGTAAAGAATAGGCTTATCAATGCAAGGGGCTGTATATTTACATGCAAAAGAATGGAGCTGGACTCTTATCTCACACAATATACAAAAGTGAACTCAATGGATTGTAGACATAAATGTAAGAACTCTTATAAGCAAACATAATATAAGTAAATATTTGTTGTCTTGGGTTAGGTGATGTCCTGTTAGATATAAAACCAAAAGCACAGTGACAAAGGAAAAAAACTGGATTTTATCAAAATAAAAACTTTTGTGCTTTAAATAGTATCATCAATAAAGTAAAAAACTATCCAAAGTGGGAAAAATATGTTCAAATTATATATCTGATAAGTAAAAATGGGGAAAATATCTAAATAGGTATTGTCTAAAGAAGATATATAGATGACCAATAAATACAAGAAAAAATGCTCAAAATCAGTAGTCTTTGGGGAAGTGCTAATCGAAACCACAATGAGATACCACTTTACACCCACTAGGTTGGCTCTTCTCAAAAAGATGCTTTAAAACACATATTCATGAGAATGTGGGGAAATTGGGATTCTCATACATTGTTGATAGAAATTTATATCGTGACAGATGCTTTGGAAAACAGTTTGTGATTTCTTCAAAATGTTAAATTTGAAACATATGACTCAGCAAGTCTACTCCTTGATATATACCCAAGAGAATAAAAGCTTATTTCCATGTAAAAACTTGTATATGAATATTTAGAGCAACATTATTCATAATTGTGTAAAACGGAAACAACGCAGATGATCATCTGATGAATATATAAATAAAATGTGTGATATAATCATACAGTGGAATATTATTCAGCAATGAAAATGTCTAAAGTACTGATACATGCTACAACCTAGATGAACCTTGAAAACATTATGCCAAGTGAAAGAAATCAGTCAAAAATAACTACATATTGTATGATTTTTTTTTAATATATGAAATGTCCAGAATAGACAAACTCATAGTGGCTGAAAATAGATTAGTAGTTTCTTAGGGCTGGTGGGAGGTGGGAATGAGAAGTGATACCTAAGAGGTACAGGTTTCATTTTAGCATCATGAAAGTATTCTAAAATACAGTTATAGTGATAGTTGGGTATATATATATTTGCTTATGTCATTTGGGGGATTTTTCTGCCCTCTTCAGTTGTTAATGTACATGCCTGTTTCATAAATGCACAGTTAAAAACAAAACCTTGGGGATATTGCTATAGAGTGAATGTTTTGTGTCCTCCCCAAATTTATATCTTAAATTTTAATGTGCAGTGTGATGGCATTTGTAGGTGAGGCCTTTAGGAGGTGATTATGTCATGAGCGTGGGGTCCTCAAGAATAAGTTTAGGGCCCTTGTAAAAGAGACCCTAGTGAGCTCCTTCCTGCCTCAACCATGTGAGGACACAGTGAGAAAATGATTGTCAGTGAACCAGGATGTGAACTCTCACCAGACACCAAATCTGCTGGTGTCTGGATATTGGACTTCTCAACCGCCAGAGCTGTGAAAACTGTAGTTTATAAGCCACCCAGTCTATGGTATTCTGTTACAGCAACCCTAACTTACTAAGCAGATATTATGCAAGTTATGAGGAATATAAAGTATATGAGGTTCCCTGGGAAAAACTGCACATCTTGCATCATCAACTTTTTTTGTACTCATTTTATACTGTTATATTTATTTGAAAATAAGGTAGATATAGAGTACATGCAATATTTTTAAGGATTTTAAAGAAAATTGTAAGAATCCAAAGGAATATTATGCTTTTGATAGACCATTTCAGCCTGATAGCACATAAATAAACACACACATTGTCACATATAACCCTTCCCCAAAGTTTGTATGAGCACACAAACACACAGCCCCATTTCTCTTGCTCTTTCTATCAGAGATACTTAGTTGGAAAAGTTTGTAAAACTCTGCCTTATAATATGTTCAAATAATGCCCCTTTCTTTAGCTTAGAGGGCAAGGGCCCAGTGCCAGAGGTAGATGGATGGCACTTGCCCAATGAAGCCATGTCATGAATTTTCTACCGTAAGACTCCAAGTTGAACTTATATCCAATTTCCTAAAACTGGATTGCCTTGGTTCATGTTACTCCCTTTTCCTGTCTTAGCATCTACCCCTTACTTGAGTTTTGTATAGATGTGCAACCTGTATCACCTGAACTATGTACCTATACGTAGGATAAAATGTGAAAGGAAGAGCAATACGTCCAACTTTAAAGAGGTGTGATGATAACTGAAAGTAGAGAGAGACCTCCCAGAGATATCTTGTTAACCAAGAATGGGGGTTGATGCTCTATCTCTCTTTATATAAGAACATTCCCTGCACAACTAGCAGTGAGGAATCTGAGATGGCCACATGCATAACCTTAGAGAAGTCATTCCTTAGTATGAGAAAGCTGAGACACAGAGGTAAGAACTCTCTAACTTCCTCTAAATAATTGGCAACCAAGTTGTGATTCCAACCTAGGTAAACCCAGACTTCCTAAAACATGATACCATGTCATAAACTCTTTTTATATTCCAGTCATCACTCACACATTAGTTCTAGTTCTATTCTGTGCAGCTAGGCCAAGTAAGTCTTGCTCATAGATAATGTGATATGCCTTCAACTACTTAAGAATAACTATCATGATAAGTTATTGATACCTTTGTTTACACAAGCTAAATGTTTTGAGTTCCTTCAGTCATTTCACATATATCCTTTTTTAGACTTTTTACACACTCTACTGAGCATTATTTCTCAGTATCCCCAAAGGGCTGAGTAGATTCTAGTGTGGCATGATAAACAGGAAATACTTTTCGTTATAAGTATTCACTTAAGTCCTCTATATTTAGGATAATGACATGCCCTGATTTACTTAATACAGTCTTAGTTTATGTTTCTTGTCCTAGTGAAACCCACTTTCACTCTTAAAAGGGACTAGTTTGGGAAATATATGATATGGGTATTCCATCTATAATCTCATTTGCTTAGTTTTGGGTAAGTCATTCTTAAGTCCTTCCTATTCCCACAAGCAGGGGTATCTTCTAACTCGTAAACAACTTTTGGAAGCCCCTCCCACCTCATTTTTTCTGTATTTCTGTTTTTATCCTCTTCCTTCTCACTGTTCAATTCATCATTCACATAGACCGTTTCTTGGTGTATCATGCTTCATAAAACTCTACTTTATATTCTCCCCAGGGAGTTCCTTTGCTACTTCCAAATCAACAGGTTGATAAAGCATTATTTGAGAGCATTTAGATACGTTCTAAGCTAAGGCTTTTGAATACTCGTTCAAAACTAGTGTTTTAAGTTCTTTCAGTTCTTGAGTTCTTTCAGAGACTCAGATGATAGATTCTAAATAAGTACTATTAATCGTGAGACACTAGCATTTGAACAATTGCCCATTAATGTAAAATGATTTGACTTTGTTTCTGATTAGCATCCCCTATCTTAATTTTCTTGTGTATTCTTTACCAGTGAGGTGTTCTGTCTCTAAATGTCCATGCTAGGTTAAATGGTTAGAAGCTGCCCTTTAATACTGTACATCTCATATAAAGCTATTATCCTAACACATCTTCATATAAGAAACAAAAGAGTATAGGTACTTGGACTAAGCAAGATTGCTCAGGAACTAATGAATAAATAATGATATTTCATGAATAATTCAAGATGAACATAGGATGCCTCAAACAATCTTTATCTGCAAAACAATAAAATCTTTTAATGTGACCATGTGACATGCAGTACAAATAGGAATAGGGTTAATTGTATCCTTGGAAGCCTGTACTGCACTCTCACATTCTGTCTCTGCATGAGGATTTAATGCACAGGTGAGGGCTTGGAATAACAGGAATTTAACACCTTGCTTGGAAGAGATTATAAAATTTAATTCCTGCCATAGAGAAAGGACTCTGACATTATGTTTACCACCCTCAAAGCAAACATTTCCATACAAAGAATCAATAGCAAGATAGTACAAGGAAATATAGGGTAACAAAATGTCACAGCTCTGCTACTTACTAATTCAGATTTGGGCCAATCAGTTGACCTGCTTGGTCTCAAGTTACTCAACTAAAAATTCATAACTACATTGACCTTGACCTTTAACCATCCCATAAGGTTTCTGTCACCTAGAAGTTCACTATAGATTGTTCCAGTGTTGCTTATGAAGACAAAGAGAATTTTGTATTGTGGACTCTTCAAAATACCAAGTGACATATTAGTTTCAAGAAATGATTGTATAGTGTTCAGGAATTTTAAAACAATGAAACTAACAAGCCAAATACAACAACAACAATACAAGTCAAGTTGGGAGACTTCTAGGACTCCAACAGGAATTAAGCAGTCTCATTCAGTTTGCATGTCTTCACTCACATCTCCCATCCCATCCTCTAGATATTTGGATAATTTTGAATTACTTTAGGTGCAACATGTATGAACTGTGTGATTTTTCTTCCCTAAGTGTCCATATATATTAAAATGAGTTTTTAAAATGCTGTCATTATAGGGTTTAAAGATTAAATGAGGTAATACATGCCAAACTCTTACCATAAATATTAACTATTGTTTTCTGGTAACTACACACCACTCACTCATATGAATTATCATAGACAAAGTATAACTCATAACAACATAAATATTTTCTACTTCTATAGCAATCCTAGAAATATAGTTAAAATAACAAAGTACAGGGCTTCCCTGGTGGCTCAGTGGTTGAGAGTCCGCCTGCCGAGGCAGGGAACACAGGTTCGTGCCCTGGTCCAGGAAGATCCCACATGCCGCAGAGCAGATGGGCCCGTGAGCCATGGCCACTGAGCCTGTGCGTCCGGAGCCTGTGCTCTGCAATGGGAGAGGCCACAACAGTGAGAGGCCCGCGTACCGCAAAAAACAAAACAAAACAAAACAAAGTACAGTTTCTTTCAATTACACTAGAAAAGTTTATTATTTCCAATACTTGTGAAGTTGCTCTGAAATTGGAATTTCTGTACCTTGCTGATGAATCATGTGTACATTTTTTTGGAAATAATTCAGTGATCTATATAATCAATTGTATAAAATTTTATACATTTTAACCTAATTTTTCCACTTCTGTATATATATCTAACAGAAAAACCAGTAAAAATGGGACAAACTAAGAACATATCTATCCATTGCAATATTCTTTGAAATGGTGACATAAACAACCTTGTATTCACCACTAGCATAATAAAAATGAAGTAATATACATTTATTTCAATGATAACAATAGAAATGATATCACAACATGAGAAAATAGAAATATAAAATATTACTGTGTTACCACTTCAACTCTGGAAATAGCCATATGAAAAAATACTGACAGTCAAATAACAAAAAGTGCACTACTTTTTTATTCAAACAAGATTATGAATGGTTTCTCTCCTTTTTTCTATTTTAAATTCTTTTTGTGATGTTGTTGTATAGTTTTTATATAATAAAATTAGCTTTGAATTCTTTGCAAGGAAAGATAATCTGAAACTTTGATAAAATAATAATTTCTTGTATTCTCAACAATTATGTTTTTAAGCACTTACCATATGCCAGGCTCTGAGCTTTCCAGTGCTGAAACGAGGAATACGTGGTTTTATGAATTTGAAGTGGTTGTAGGAAAGGGACCTTTTTTTAAAATTGAGGTTAAATTGGTTTATAACATTATATAAGTTTCAGGTGTAACATTATAATTTGATATTTGTATATACTTCAAAGTGATTACCACCATAAGTCTAGTTATTATCCATTACCAAACAATTGACCCCCTTCACCCATTTCACCCTCCCTCTAATGCTCTTCCCCTCTGTTTATTGCCAATCCATTCTCTGTATCTATGAGTTTGTTTTTTTGTTTGTTTGGTTTGTTCGTTTGTTTAGTTTTTTAGGTTCCACATATAAGTGAAATCACACGGTATTTGTCTTTCTCTACCTGACTTATTTCACTTAGTGTAATACCCTCAAGGTCCATCCATGTTGTTGCAAATGGCAAGATTTTCTTCTTTTTATGGCTCTGTAGTATTCCATTGTATGCATGTATACCACATCTTCTTTATCCATTCATCCATCAATGGACATTTAGGTTGTTCCCATATCTTGGCTATTGCTAGTAATGCTGCAATGAACATAGGGATGCATATTTATTTTTGAGTTAGTGTTTTCATATTCTTCAGATAAATACCCAGAAGTAGCGTAGGTGGATCCTTTGGTAGTTCTATTTTTAATTTTTTGAGGACTCTCCATACTGTTTCCCATTGGAGTGACTTTTTAGCTGAACTATCAGCAAGAATTTGCAAATACTTTCACATCAGTTTCTCCTCAGAATCCAGGTAGGAAACACAGAGAAATGAGAGTATCCTGTTAAAATTGTCTTATGTCAGATATTATTAATGAAATCTGTCTACACTCAATCTTCACAAACAAAACAAACACACAAAAAATGCTTATCAACATATTCACATAAAAATTTTAGTCCAGCAATCTGCAATAGTGAGATGGACTGTAGGGGAGATAAAACCACAGTTCAATTCTAAGTCAGCAGATATTCCAATATTCCAGTGTATGTTGTCCCAAGAACCCAGGGTTCCATTACACTTCTGAAAACTTAGATGTTCGAAAGGAATTCTATTTCATTCAGCCCTCTGTTAATTTTCTATTAAATATCTGCCCTCATGGAAACAAACAAACAAAAAATGTCCTTGGACTCTTCGTTTGTTTTTTATGATGATCTTTTGGAGTTATTTAGGATAGTTTTGCTGTCTATAAAATGCTCGGAGTGACTTTTTTTTCCCTAAAACTTAACATGTGGCTCAGAACTTTGAAGCCTCTGCATTGTCAGTTCATGTTTGAGAATGCATCCACTGATTATTCAGGGCTCACTCAAGCTTCAGCAGGGGTAGAAGACTTTTAGTGGAGCACAACTAGTGATTAAGAGCTGATTTGAGATAGGAAGAAACATAACAAGAAGGATGGATGAGCACAGTTCCTCTAGGGTTTCCACTTTTGCCAATAACATACATTTTCCCCTGTCTACTTATCTTTTGTTTCAGGTACTTAAAAGCTGAGGTCTAGCTTTTTAGGCAACTTAGCAATAATTAGGAAAATAAAGTGAAAGATAATAAGGAAGCATACGTATGTGTACCAATATATTACATGTATAAACACAGACATAAAATAGTAACATAATACATGTAATAACTGCATTGCGGTTGAATAAATGTTTGCAATAGCTAAGTCAAAGATTTTCTTTGCATTATATTTGAGATGGCCCCAAAGTACTTCAAAGAATGTATTTTAAAGCTGTTCTAACATGGTTGGGTATATACTCTTATACCAACTGAAAGAGTTTTTCCTTATCTTGTAATCATAGAAGGTGTTGAATCCCTTTTTTATTTCTTCTTAGTTGACTAAAAAGACTTCTTCCTTGCACATTTGAGAAAAATGTTAGCGATTCAGCAGAGAAAAAGGCAGAAGAAATGCATCATAGATCATAAAGCTGGAAGTCAAGAGATTCTCAGTTTGCCATGGCATTTTGCCATCAAGAGATGCTATCCTGAATATCTATAGGCAAGGGCACCAAGATTTAAAGAGGTTCAGTCTCTTGCCCCATTTCAGGCCATTGAAAAGTACATTTGAACTCATTTCACTGTACTTTACTGCTTCTAGAATGGAACATGGAGATCTTTGCTCAAATGAAATTCAGACATCAGTTTTTCCAGTAGCTAGAATCAGGCTGTAAAGGTAAAGGAGAGAGTGTGCGAACTTCGCTCATGTGGCCCCGTGGCATACCTCAGTCTGTGGATAAATAGGACACATTTTGAAAATCCCAGTCTAGCTCGATCTCTTCATTTTACAGATGAAAAACCCAGGACTTAGAAACTTCAAGAACTTGCCTGAATTCACACTAAGTTCAATTTCCATTTGAGACCTTTGCAAAGCATTTCTTGAAACATAGTGTTATTAAAGGATGGCACAAATGTGAAGTCAAAAGGACCCTGAGCAGGCATCTGTCATACCATTTTCCAGCAAATCATTTTATGCCACCTCACACCAAGATTCTCTCCCATTTTTGAAAAGCTCAGAAGAATCATCTCTCTTCAATGAAGTCAACATATAACAAATATCACTCTTAGTGATCTCTTCATGTAACTGACAAAGCCCTCAGGGTATTGCTTAAACATGTTTTATTATGTTATATATTTACAAAAAAAAATGTGCCCTATAATGGTATTACAAAACACCTGGTCACCATTTTCTTCATGAGAGCCCTAGGTTTACTTGAAAGCTATAATTATTAAATCACTCCTGAAAGTTTTATCCAGAGCTTAAAATCTACGTAAGATATATTTGTTGACTAATCATAGCATTTATAGCTTTCTGATGAATTTCTGACTGTAGATGAATTTTTGGCTGTAGAGCTGAAAACATCATGCCTCTTATGAAAGAGCTGACTGTGGCTCAGTGCAATGGATGGCATCATTGTTTTGTGAGTCAGAACATGCTTTGCTGTTTTTGTAACACAGTGGAACACACAACATAAACAAAAGATTTGTTTTAATCTTTCCACTTGGATATTTTCTATTAGTTATGTCTCAAGTATTTTCACTAGTTTCTATTAATAATGTCTCGTATATCTGGCCAATCTTTTTTTTTTTTTAATCAGAGGTCACCTAGTTGGTAGAGGTGACCTAAAATTATCTGAATATTATAATATAGTAACGTAGGATACCTAGAAGAGTATTGAATCTCACTTAGAGATGGATAAAATTCCTGATATGATTACGGATCTCTCCTACTGATAAAAGATTAGGTGTGTTTTCATAATTATGTAATTATGCATAGTAGGTAAACATAGTTACTGGTACTGTTTCTCTTTTGAAGTTTAAGTAGAGGGATGTGCATGGATTTTGAGCAGCCAAGATATAGGTTGTAGCAATTATTGAGATATTCTATTCTACACTCCTTTTAGGATGCCTTTCTATACCACAGAGGCTTAGAAATTTGAAAACTACATTTCTGGAACACTTTTGTAGCTAGAGTTCTGCGTCTTATTTTTAAAACCAAAACCTGTCTGTTCTTATGGAAATTTTCTTTCTTCCCAAGTTCTTTTAGAATTATTCTAAGTCTGTTTGCAGAAGGAATCTACCTAGTGTGAAGCATAATATGAAAACTGAGTCTCAATAGAACAAGGATGTGGGTCTAAGCTAATCTTCAAGAAAATTGACCTCTAATTTCAGTTTTACCACTAACTCCATATATGATCACGCAACTTTGATAAGATTCAGAATCTTTGCTTCAGATGAATGGTTTCCCCAAGATATTTTGTGTATTTTCTGCAAACTTCCACCTTTTATAAATATAGCACTGAATAATTTTATCTCTCAAGTTATGTCATACCCAGATTAGGAAACTCATGGGATGCCTTTTCTATTTTTCTCTTCACACAGGTTTATACACTAATTTCATATTTTCTTGAATCATTTGGAACAATGAATGGAGACTTTTTTCACAAATGTGCACACACAGATGGATCACGTGCATCTTCTGATAGAGGCTGGAGAGAGTAGGTAAGTAAATTATAAGTACAGTTACACAAGTATTTCATAGATGTGTGTATAAATATACACACACAGAATGTGCATACATTGGCTGCATGCACATACATTCTTCTCCCATTAACTCTCCTAAAACTCATATTCCCTTGAGCCAGAATCAGAACATGGCAGCCATTTAAGTGTACACAGACATAAACAATGAGGGAAAGTAAATAAATTCGGAATCTCTAATCAAACTCTGCTTCAGTGTTAGCACATAAAATGAAGCCAGCAGGTCAGTGGGAATTTTTGTCAGTCTTACTGTAAAATGGATTTTAAAAAATGGCCACTTGTTGCTGGAACAGTTTTGTTCATTTCACATTAATAAGTAAAAATTTTACAGTGAAAATTTATTTCTATAATGTACATTAGAACAATATGTTAGTTAAGCTATACTAGAAATATTCTGGTTTAAGTACATACATTTTAAGGTGGCATTATATGAGAACAGATAAAGTCAAAAGGTAGAATTGATCTGAGAACATATTTTTACTAGGTAATTTTTCACACAGTATAGAAACAGAGATTGATAAATCAAAAATGGGAATCTTATGAAAGTTACAGCAAGAAATAAATAGTGGAACAAATTTCCATTTGTCCACTTTGTTCATTTTCAAACAACCTTTACAGATTTATCCAGAATCCTTTAGAAGTAGGGCTAATATAATTTTGGAGGGTAGAAAAAAAATACTTTATTGGAGATTCAGGAGAAACCATACATAAATTGAATGTGGTATTTTAATACTGTCTATGATAAATGTTGAAATTAAATGTTCTATTTGCAATAATTTATCTTTCAGTATTTTAGTTTTATGGTGGATATTTTAAATGGTAATTTAAAAATTAAAGTAGTCATATATAGTAATAGTTGTCATTGCAATGGTTAACTATGTTTCAGTTTGGCTAGGCCATGGTACCCAGTTGGTCAGACACCAGTTGGTAAAACACCAGTCTGGATGTCACTGTGGAGATATTTTCTAGATGAGATTAACAATTTACCAGTATATATTAGTAAAGCAGATCATGCGCCCTGATGTGGGTGGGCCTCGTCCAATCAGTTGAAGGTCTTAGACTGAAGTTCCCCTGAGGAAAAAAGAATTCTGCCTCCAGACTTCCTTTAACTAAAGCAGCAGCATCAACTGTTCTATGGGTCTCCAGCCTGATCACCTGCCCTGTAGATTTGGGACTTCTAGTCTTCACAATGGCATGAAGCAATTCCTTGAAATCATTCTCAATCTCTCTCTCTCTCTTACACGTATGTATATATCCCTAAGAATGAAATTTGGAAATTTCTGTCAGCATAGTTAATCATAATTTTCCGAATGAGCCTACTGCGGAGCACAATCTCAAAACTTGTTAGTACACAGTTATTTAGAGATTTATGAAACATAGTTTTACACCTTGAATTGTATCTAGAGTAAAATGGGCAATTATGAAGGAATGTGGAGCTTTAACGTAACTTAAACCATTGAGCAATTACTTAGTCATTTCATTTCCTGCCTTTGATTTTTGGATGGTCTTCATGGGAAGGTCCCACAGAGAATGTCTTGCAATAAATTAAAATAGAGTGAAAATGTTTCAAGGAACCAGGAAATAAAGAGTATGTTATCTTTATACTAGAGTTTAAACAAATGCCCAAAGAGTACAAAAGATATTAATTGAAAGTAGTATTCTCTGTCACACCTTGTCTCCTTTTGTGTGTCCAAAATGTTAAAACTTTAAGCATTTTCTCGTTTTAGTTCTTCTGTCAGTTACAAAAATAACTCTAAATATTATTCTTTTACCTCTGAATTCAGTTGATTAATGTTATACATTATCTACATGGAAGATTAATGGAATATGTTACTTCCTACTTTCATTACTCCCTTACTTCATGTTTGGTTAGTTATGTTACTATTTTTTAATTTTCTGGTAACTATATCTGTATATTAGGTCATAATTCAAACCTCTATTTTTTTTTAATTTTCCACTACAAACTCATCTACCTATATTCTCCTCTTCATCTCCAGACGTATTTCAGCATAAAGCTTTACCCTATCAAATTTTATACCATATATATTATTTTGTTACTCGAACTTTCTAGACATTGAAAAACTGTATATATTATGTATGATATTGTTGCTCTACCTATTATTCAGTAAAGAAACAAGCAGTGTGTTAAATGTTTTAAAATGTGCCATATTTCCATCCAATTCATATTCGATTCATCTTGAGCAACTCTTTTGACTGTAATTTTAAATTAAGACAAGAAAGTTGTCTGCTCAATATATAACTAAGAATGTCCAGATTCTTAATCACACTTTTTTTTTTTAAGTTTCCTCTTTCTTCATGGAAACATTTAACTAAGAGTCCCCTGGCTTCCTGTTCTCATTTATATTTTAGACCTGTGGTCAAACCAACAGCCTGGGATTTCTTTTCCTTTTTTATTTCTGGGTGAGTTCTATTTTTTCATGGAACCTACGATAATAACTTCCACATATTCCTTATGTAATGTTTGTGAGGACATCCAATGAGTTTCTTAGCAAGGTAAAACTAGGTCAAAACTTCTAAATTGTTGCATGTTTGAAACTCACTCTTTTGCCTTCATACATGATTGAAAATGTCATGGAAACTTCTCAGTTGCATTTTCAGTTGCTCCGTAACTACAGTCTTTAATGACACATGCAAAACCTTCAGTTAATTACCCTTTTACTTTGTCCAAATCCATCACCCCTTCTTTTTTTTTCCTACATATCTTATCCACTGTAGGTCTCATGATCTATCATTTTAGGAACATTCCGCCAGTAACTAATTTCTGTCTTTTCATCACACTTATTCAGTGAAAACTCAAACCTGGATGAACACTGCTATCTCTATTCTCTGCACCCATCCCTGAGTATCTAAGTGTAAGTGGAGAAATTTGTATAACAGAATATATTAATGTCACAACAAACATCTTTAACACTAATCTCAAATGGTTTTCAATTTGCATTCTGATTATTTGGACATGCTCTTGCAGTTGGATGCTTCTATCAATAATTAAACATGCTCAAGTGTCTCCCACCTTAAAAGATAAAGTCACTGTCTCTCTTGAGAATACATTCCTTTCTTTCCAGTTGTCACATTCTCATCTTTGCTATAGTCTTCTCTTGTGTGGGGTTCAGCTTTCTCAACTCTGTTTTATTTTACAGTAGTATGCTATCTGCTTTAAGTCTTTCAAAAATTCATCAAAATCTTTCATCTCTTTAGGCTCTTCAACTCCATTCTTGATATTATGGATTTGGTAGATTTTTGCATTCTTCTCAGTGAGGTGTATGAAGTAAATGCCTGTTTTCAGGTGATTATCTTGTGTTTGAAGACAGCATAAAGGTTGCATGAATATAGACTTTTTAGCACAAAAAGGACATGAGATAATTTAAGCCAGATATTTACTCTTTAGGTGTGGAAATTGATATCTTAAAAAAATGTGAAAGCATGATGTGATCAAAGTACAGTTGACCCTTGAACAACACAGGGGTTAAGGGTGCTCACCTCCTGCACAGCTGAAAATCCACATATAACTTTTGACTCTCCTAAAACAACTACTAATAGCCCACTGTTGACTGGAAGCCTTACATGATAATGTCACAGTGGATTAACACATATTTTGTATATCATATGTATTATATACTGTATTCTTAAAGCAAGCTAGAGAAGAGAAATGCTATTAAGAAAATTGTAAGGAAAATAAATTTATAGTACTGCATTGTATTTATACATAAGTTTACATTGTATGTTTACAAGGTGAATGGTCTGTCCATCAGTACCTATATCAATAGTGTCTTACATGATACCAAGCATTGTAGATATATTATGTATTGCTAAACTAGACATCAAAAGTGAAAAGATAATGTGAAAAAGAAATTTATATTTATTTACAGTTAAAATGATTCACTGAGAACAAAGAAACAGCAATACAATTGTTTTATGGTAGCTTAGTGTAATCAATACCATGGCTTCATGATAGCCTAGCCTACACACTAATGAATGAATCATTATAAAAATTTTATGGCATACAGTACTACAGTCATATTCATAATACAGTATTGGAAACACTGTTACATTTTTTTAAACCACTTACCTGTGATGATCAGCTGATACTCAGTTTCTCCCATTAGGAGAGAGAGGCATACTGTATAGTCATGTAATTCTTTGAAAGCAAAGTTATAAAACAGTAAGAAAGCTAACACATTATTAATTTTATATTAAAGATAACTCTCTTTATGTCTATGTCAGGATAGGCTGTCCACTCCAGTACAGGTCTTGCACATGATGAATACTTGGGTGATGTTGATGGTGGTGGCGGTGGTGGTGATGGTGATGGTGGCACAAAACCTCTCATGTAGTTCTTGCCGTATAATTACTGGGTTGGCCAAAAGCTTTGTTTGGGTTTTTCCATAGGATGTTATGCAAAAACCTGAACAAACTTTCTGGCCAACCTAATCATAGATTTTCACACAAAGATACACACATACACAACAGATAAGTTTATACTGTAGGCATGATGATTACTTACTATTCTTTAAGTGGAAGTGGACCATCATAAAGGTGCTCATCCTGGTCATCTTCACATTGAGCAGGCTGAGGAGGAGGGGTTGGTCTTGCTGTCTCAGGGGTGGCGGAGGTGGAGAAGGTAGAAGGGGAGGCACCAGAGGCATACACCCTTGATGTAACTTTACATCATAATTTGTCTGACATTTTTGCTTTTTCACTTCTCTAAAAATGTATCATTATGGCACCAATCCTTCTCCTACCTTTTGCTTTAGTTTCAGTGCCTGCATCATAGAAGGGTCCATGGCATAAAAGAAGTCAAAATCAGTATTGAATAATGGGAATCCTTCTGTCAGATTGTTCAATGTCAATTTGTTTTCTGGCACTGCTCCTTCTACATCTTCTTCCTCATTGTCTGGCACTGGTTCAGAAGCACTCATATCCATCAAGTCAAATTCTGTTAATTCCTCTGGTGTGGTGTTGTGCTGTCTGTTAGCTCTTGAATTCCTCCAAGATCCATACCTTGAAACCTTCACCCTTCACCTTTTTGCCATAACCACAATATCTTTCATGATTTCCTTGATTGGTTCTGTCAGAAATCCTGTGAAGTCATGTACAACATCTGGACACAGTTTTCTCCATCAGGAATTTATTGTTTAGGGCTTACTGGCTTTCAAAGCTTTTTCTATAACAACAATGGCATCTTCAATGGTGTAATCCTTCCAGACTTTTGTGATGGTCCCCCTGTTAGGGTTCTCTTCCATAGCATTAACAATCCTTTCCATAGATTACAGTGTGTAATGAGCCTTAAAGGTTCTTATGACACCCTGATCTAGAGGCTGAATTAGAGATGTTGTATTTGGGGGCAGGTAGACCACCAACACCTTTGGTGTTGAACTCATGCAATTCTGGGTGGCCAGGGGACACTGTCCAATAACAAAAGAACTTTAAAAGTAGTCTCTTGGCCTGGAGCTAATGAGCCAGGAGGTGGGAGGTCGCGACTGCGCAGCTGCTGTTGCTGCTGCTGCAGTGTGGCAGGTGGTGGAGACTGATGGTAACCGAGGCAGCGGCGAGTGATTTCACCCAGAGACTGACTTCACTATAGAAACACCCACAGTTGTATCAATAACTGGGGAAAGATAGTGGCAACAGGAAAAGGAAAAACAGCTCTGACATACTAAGGACAATGAGTATGCTAAAACCAAGTGGGCTTAAGGCCCCTACAAAGATCCTTAAGCCTGGAAGCACAGCCGTGAAGACACGTGCTCCTGGTAATGCTTTATGTTTCTCCTGAACAGCAAGTTTTTAATCCTATGTGAAGACTTCTATTTGAAAAATTTGAAAAGACAATTTTATAAAACTTCATATTCTTGAAAATACTTGAAAAAGTTTCAATTAAAAGACATAGAATTTTAGAGGAACGGAGAAAAGATGGCATACTATGAAAATGCAGAATTCACATCTCCTCACAACTAGGGCACCTACCAGGCACTGGTGGGGGACCACGGACACCTAAGGGGACCGGGAGGAACCCCCAGCGACCAGTTGTTTCAATTATAGTTTTTTTTCTTAATACATGTTTTATTTTTCTAATTTTATTTTGTATTTTATTCTTTGATATTGTGCTGATCCTTTCTTTTTTTCTTCCTTCATTCCTTCCTTCCTTCCTTTCTTTCTTTCTTTTTCATTTTTTTTAACCGCGCCACAAAACTTGCGGGATCTTGGTTCCCAGGCCGGCGGTTGGGGCTGAGCTGCTGTGGTGGGAGCTCCAAGTCCAAACTGCTGGACTAACAGAGAACCTCAGACTCCAGGGAATATCAATCAGAGTGAGGCCTCCCAGAGCTCCTCATCTCAGCACCAAGGCGGGCTCTACCAAGTGCCTGCAAACTCCAGTGATGGACATCTCGAGCCAAATAACCAGTAAGAGGAATACAGCACCACCCATCAAAAAAAAAAAAATGAAATGACAAAATAAAATGTTACAGATGAAGGAGCAAGGTAAATACTTACAAGACCAAATAAATGAAGACAAAATAGGCAATCTACCTGAAAAAGAATTCAGAGTAAAGATAGTAAAGATGATCCAAACTCTTGGAAACAATGGAAAAAATACAAGAAACATTTAACAAGGATCTAGAAGAACTAAAGAGCAAACAAACAGTGATGAACAACACATTTACTGAAATTAAAAATATTCTAGAAGGAATCAATAGCAGAATAACTGAGGCAGAAGAACAGATAAGTGAGCTGGAAGATAAAATGTTGGAAATAACTGCCAGGGAGCAGAATAGAGAAAAAGAATGAAAAGAATTGAGGACAGTCTCAGAGACTTCTGGGACAACATTAAACTCACCAACATTCGGAATGTAGGGGTCCCAGAAGAGGAAGAGAAAAAGAAAGGGACTGAGAATATATTTGAAGAGATTATAGTCGAAAACTACCCTAACATGGGAAAGGAAATAGTCAATCAAGTCCAGGAAGCACAGAGAGTACAGGATAAACCCAAGAGAAACACACTGAGACACACTAATCAAAATATCAAAAATTAAATACAAAGAAAGAATATTAAAAGAGGCAAGGGAAAAGCAACAAATAACATACAAGGGAATCCCCATAAAGTTAACAGCTGATTTTTCAGCAGAAATTCTGCAAGCCAGAAGAGAGTGGCAGGACATATTTAAAGTGATGAGAGGGAAAAACCTACAACCAAGATTACCCAGCAAGGATCTCATTCAGATTCAGGGAGAAATTAAAACCTTTATAGATTTTATAGATAAGCAAAAGTTAAGAGATTTCAGCACCACCAAACCAGCTTTACAGCAAATGCTAAAGGAACTTCTCTAGGCAGGAAACACGAGAGAAGGAAAAGACCTATAAAAATAAACCCAAAACAATTAAGAAAATGGTAATAGAAACATACATATCGATAATTACCTTAAATGTAAATGGATTAAATGCTCCAACCAAAAGATATAGAGTGGCTGAATGGACACAAAAACAAAACCCATATATACGCTGTCTACAAGAGACCCACTTCAGACCTAGGGACACATACAGATGGAAAGTGAGAGGATGGAAAAAGATATTCCACATAAATGGAAATCAAAAGAAAGCTGGAGTAGCAATTTTCATACCAGACAAAATAGACTTTAAAATAAAGACTATTACAAGAGACAAAGGAGGACACTACGTAATGATCAAGGGATCAATCCAAGAAGATATAACAATTGTAAATATTTATGCACCCAACATAGGAGCACCTCAATACATAAGGCAAATGCTAACAGCCATAAAAGGGGAAATTGACAGTAACACAATCATAGTAGGGGACTTTAACACCTCACTTTCACCAATGGACAGATCATCCAAAATGAAAATAAACAAGGAACCACAATCTTTAAATGACACATTAAACAAGATGGACTTAATTGATATTTTTAGGACATTTCATCACAAAACAACAGAATACACTTTCTTCTCAAGTGTTCATGGAACATTCTCCAGGATAGATCATATCTTGGATCACAAATGAAGCCTTGGTAAATTTAAGAAAATTGAAATCATATCAAGTATCATTTCTGACCACAACTCCATGAGGCTAAATATCAATTACAGGAAAAAAACTGTAAAAAATAAAAACACATGGAGGCTGAACAATATGCTACTAAATAACCAAGCGATCACTGAAGAAATCAAAGAGGAAATCAAAAAGTACCTAGAAACAAATGATAATGAAACACGATGACCCAAAACCTATGGGATGCAGCAAAAGCAGCTCTAAGAGGGAAATTTATAGTAATACAATCCTACCTCAAGAAACAAGAAAATCTCAAAAAAAAAAAAAACCTAAGCTTACACCTAAAGCAACTAGAGAGAGAACAACAAAAAAAAATAAAGTTAGCAGAAGGAAAGAAATAATAAAGATCAGATCAGAAATAAATGAAAAAGAAATGAAGAAAATAGCAAAGATCAATAAATCTAAAAGCTGGTTCTTTGAGAAGATAAACAAAATTGATAAACCATTAGCCAGACTCATCAATAAAAAAGGGAGAAGACTCAAATCAACAGAATTAGAAATGAAAAAGGAGAAGTAACAGCTCACACTGCAGAAATACAAAGGATCATGAGAGATTATTACAAGCAACTATATGCCAATAAATGGGACAACTTGGAAGAAATGGACAAATTCTTAGAAAATCACAACCTTCAGAGACTGAAACAGGAAGAAACAGAAAATATAAACAGACCAATCACAAGCACTGAAATTGAAACTGTGATTAAAAATCTTCCAGCAAACAAAAGCCCAAGACCAGATGTCTTCACAGGCAAATTCTGTCATTTAGAGAAGAGCTAACACTTATACTTCTCAAACTCTTCCAAAATATAGCAGAGGGAGGAACACTCCCGCTCATTCTACGAGGCCACCATCACCCTGATACCAAAACCAGACAAAGATGTCACAAAGAAAGAAAACTACAGGCCAATATCTCTGATGAGCATAGATGCAAAAATCCTCAAAAAAAACACTAGCAAACAGCATCCAACAGCACATTAAAAGGATCATACACCATGATCAAGTGGGGTTTATCCCAGGAATGCAAGGATTCTTCAATATATGCAAATCAATCAATGTGATACACCATATTAACAATTGAAGGATAAAAATCATATGATAATCTCAGTAGATGCAGAAAAAACTTTTGACAAAATTCAACACCCATTTATGATAAAACTTTCCAGAAAGTAGACATAGAGGGAGACTACCTCAACATAATAAAGGCCATATATGACAAACCCACATCCAACATCGTTCTCAATGGTGAAAAACTGAAACCATTTCCTCTAAGATTAGGAACAAGACAAGGTTTCCCACTCTCACCATTATATTCAACATAGCTTTGGAAGTTTTAGCTACAGTAATCAGAGAAGAAAAAGAAACAAAAGGAATCCAAATCGGAAAAGAAGAAGTAACGCTGTCACTGTTTGCAGATGACATGATACTATACATAGAGAATCCTAAAGATGCTACCAGAAAACTACTAGAGCTAATGAATGAATTTGGTAGAGTAGCAGGATAAAAAATTAATGCACAGAAATATCTTGCATTCCTATACACTTATGATGATAAATCTCATTGAGAAATTAAGGAGACACTCCCATTTACCACTGCAACAAAAAGAATAAAATACGTAGGAATAAACCCACCTAAGGAGACAAAACGCCAATATGCAGAAAACTATAAGGCACTGATGAAAGAAATTAAAGATGATACAAATGGATGGAGAGATATACCATGTTCTTGGATTGGAAGAATCAACATTGTGAAAATGACTACACTACCTAAAGCAATCTACAGATTCAGTGCAATCCCTATCAAACTACCACTGGCATTTTCACAGAAGTAAACAAAAAATTTCACAATTGGCTGGAAACACAAAAGACCCTGAATAGCCAAAACAATCTTGAGAAAGTAAAATGGAGCTGGAGGAATCAGGCGCCCTGACTTCAGACTATACTACAAAGCTACAGTAATCAAGACAGTATGGTACTGACACAAAAACAGAAAGATAGATCAATGGAACAGGATAGAAAGCCCAGAGATAAACCCATGCACATATGGTCACCTTATGTTTTATAAAGGAGGCAAGAGTATACAATAGAGAAAAGACAGCCTCTTCTATATGTGGTGCTGGGAAAACTGGACAGCTACATGTAAAAGAATGAAATTAGAACACTCCCTAACACCATACACAAAAAGAAACTCAAAATGGATTAAAGACCTAAATGTAAGGCCAGACACTATCAAACTCTTAGAGGAAAACTTAGGCAGAACACTTTATGACATAAATCACAGCAAGGTCCTTTTTGACCCTCCTCCTAGAGAAATGGAAATAAAAACAAAAATAAACAAATGGGACCTAATGAAACTTAAAAGCTTTTGCACAGCAAAGGAAACCATAAAAAGGATAAAAAGACAACACTCAGAATGGGAGAAAATATTTGCAAATGAACAAACTGACAAAGGATTAATCTCCAAAATATACAAGCCCTCATGCAGCCCAATATTTAAAAAAACAACACAATTCAAAAATGGGCAGAAGTCCTAAATAGATATTTCTCCAAAGAAGATACACAGATTGCCAACAAACACTTGAAAGGATGCTCAACATCACTTATCATTAGAGAAATGGAAATCAAAATTACAATGAGGTATCACCTCACACCGGTCAGAATGGCCATCATCGAAAAATCCACAAACAATAAATGCTGGAGAGAGTGTGGAGAAAAGGGAACCCTCTGGCACTGTTAGTGGGGATGTAAATTGATACAGCCACTATGGAGAACAGTATGGAGGTTCCTTAAAAAACTAAAAATAGAACTACCACATGACCCAGCAATCCCACTACTTAGAGTCATGTACCACAATGTTCATTATATCACTATTTACAATAGCCAGGATGCGAAAGCAACGTATGTGTCCATTGACAGATGAATGGATAAAGAAGATGTGGCACATATATACAATGGAATATTACTCAGCCATAAAAAGACATGAAATTGAGCTATTCGTAGTGAGGTGGATGCACATGGAGTCTGGCATACAGAGTGAAGTAAGTCAGAAAGAGAAAAACAAATGCCCTATGCTAACACATATATATGGAATCTAAAAAAAAATGATTTTGATGAACCGAGGGGCAGAACAGGAATAAAGACACAGACGTAGAGAATGGACTTGAGAACACGGGGAGGGGGAAGGTTAAGCTGGGACGAAGTGAGAGAGTAACATTGACATATACACACTACCAAATGTAAAATAGCTATTGGGAAGCAGCTGCATAGCACAGGGAGATCAGCTCGGTGCTTTGCCACCACCTAGAAGGGTGGAATAAGGAGGGTGGGAGGGAGACGCAAGAGGGAGGGGATATGGGGACATACATATGCATATAGCTGATTTACTTTGTTATACAGCAGAACTTAGCACAACACTGTAAAGCAATTATACTCCAATAAAGATGTTGAAAATTTAAGAAAAGCAGTCTCTTACTGGTGGCAAGGTACTTCCTGACCAGGGACAAAGCACCGATGGAGCCAATCCAGAAAAAGTGTTCTTGTGGTCTAGACCTTCTTGTTGTACAATCAAAAGACAGGCCCCTGGTATTTATCGTTCCCCTCAAGGCTCAGGTGTTACCAACTTTATAGATAAGGGAAGTCCTCATAAGCCCGACTGTATTTGCACAAAGCAGTAGATTTAGCCTGTCCCTTCCTGCCTTAAATCCTGGTATCTGCTTCTCTTCCTTACTAATAAATGTCCTTTGTGGCATTTTTTTTTTTTCCAGAATTGGGCACTTTCATCTGCACTAAAAACCTGTTCAGGCAGATTTCCTTTCTCCTCAGTGATTTTCCCAGTAATGTCTGGGAATTCATCTACTGCCTCTTAGTTGGCAGAAGCTGCTTCTGTTATCTTGACATTTTTTAAGCCAAACCTCTTTCTAAAATTATCAAACCATCCTTTTCTGGCATTAAATTCTCCAGCTTTAGATCCTTCACCTTCTTTTTGCCTTAAGTTTTGCTTTTTCTCAAATCATATTAGAGTTTATAGGTATGCCTTTCTTATAGCAATTTTGCACCCACATAAAAGCTACATTCTCAATGTGAGATAAAAATGTATTTTTCAGAAAGTCAAGATTTTCATGCCTGCTGGCATAGCTACAGTGATAGCTTCATGAATTTCCTTTCTTTTTCTTTTTTTTTTGACAATGGTCCTTACTCTGGATTCATTTATCTTGTCATGGCTGGCAACCACAGTTGCAGACCTCTATCTACAGCATATAAACATTCAACTTTTTCTTGTAATGTCATGACTTTTCTCTGCTTCATGGAAGCACTTCCAGCATCACTAGTGGCACTTTGCGTGGGTCCTGGAGTGTTATTCAAGGTTTATGGTATTGCACTGAACACAATGAAAAATACACAAGAACTGAGAGAGATCACTTTTTATTGTGATATGCAATTTACTGGAGAAACTGCTCATGTTGAGATGATGAGAGTCACAAGGCATTTTAAGCGGATACTCACAACAGTTGAGCTTACTGCAATAGCAGCAGGAGATGGCTACAAAATTATTACCATAGTACAGGACGTACTACAGTTAATTTTTACATTTCTCTAGACTGCAAATGGTGCCATGTATGCTTTGCAAGTGTATGCATTAAGTTTTGATAAATTTTAACTTTTTATAATAGATATAAAGATTTGTGTATATCTTACGGTAGTGAATAATAAAATAGACTAGTATCTTCATATGTTTTATGCATTCATGACATACCTAATTTCTACGTTTTATTTTGATGTTTCTAGGCTACACAATTCATCTCTGAGTTTTTCCAATTCTCACAAATTTCCCCAAAATTTTCCAATATATTTATTGGAAAAAAATTACTCATAAGTGGACCTGCACAGTTCAAATTCATGCTTTTCAAGGGTTAACTATACTTATATTTGAGTTGCTTTCAGCTAGAACTAAGTACAGCTAAAGAGGGATGAAAATGGAGATTACCATGAAGAAAATACAATTCTTTTTATTTTTCAAAACATTTAAATTAGGTATGAAAAATGACAACTTTGATTTTTATCTTCAGTACATTGCAGAAACTAATTTTTACTTTATCCTCCCTCTCTAATACCTTGTTTTTCTTTAAAAGTTTAACTAGTGACATAGGAAGTTTCAGTTCAAAGCAAAGTAAATAAAACAAGCAGTATCTCTTTCCAATAAATTAGTTTTCCATTAATTTCTTCCATCAGGACAAACTCTGAAAATTGTGGTTAAATTTTGATTGAAAAATTATGTCATTCAGTAAAAAAGGTCTCATTGAGTATACCTAGTCCTAATATTTATGTGAGATAATGTAATGGTAATAAGACCTAGAATACAGTGTATATACAAAGTGAAAATAGTGATTTAGGCAGAAAAGTTTACTAAGTAAAATGTAATTCAATATGGCACCACTATGGTTGGAATAAACTTTTCATAGCTTCTTACATGACATGGCTATGGTCTATAACATGGTAAGTCAGTTTTCTACTGAGCCTACTCACAATTTTATTTTAACAGTTAAATTATTTGGAGATTATTTACCATAACCAGGGACTGTAAAGTATTGGTCAGTCTGTCATGTGTAAACATAAGAATTTAAAATTTTTAAAAATTATGATATATATGATTCCAAGATTATGAGAATAACTAAATAAGGATACATAGAAACATGAGGCTTTTTTTGATTATTGTGTTTTTCTCCTAAAAATCACTTCCCTGAATAATTTTGGAGTACTAGTTATATCATGGTAATAATTTAAGATATTATCCCCTGAAATACTATTTATTGTTACATTAAATGCTATTTCAGATATTAGTGCTTTATAAAGCCTAGAATATATGTTGGTACTTTTATCAAATTATAACTTTATTTTTCTGATTTAATTTTCTAATATTATTCAAAAGAATATTATTGTCAAATATGTAATATTTTTTCTGGTGTATTATAAATTGCTTATTCAATCAATATATGTAATAGATCTATTCCTACTGAACTGATGTCCCTACTTAATACCCTGAGGACCCTCTGAAGTTATCCCTAGTGACTAATGAGATGGTACAAAATATGGGAGCAGTTTTGGTACTTGAGTCAGTAAAACACTATGGATGGTGTCCAAGTCTTACCAAATCCTACACTAAAGTTAATGGTTCCATTGAGATTTCCTTTAATCACCTTCCTTTGGCATACACAAAAGCAGTCCATGAAAATTCAAGCCTATGAATTTAATAATGAAAAAGAGATGATTTTGCCTACAACTACTACTCATGGATATTTGTTTCTATTGTTATTTCTTGTCCACCTCTGACACCTAACATCAGTTCTTGAACCTGATTATGGCCTAGAGTAAGTAATGAACGTTTGAAGAAAAAGAGTCCAAAAGAGACCAAAAGTCACTTAGCATTTTGTCATGTGTCCGTTTTTTCTTTAAGGAAATACTACAATATTATTAACTCTAAAGAGCTGCTGTGTGTAGAAACTATAGCCATGAAATTATACTGCTTATCATGAAATGAGATTGAACCTCATGGAAAGTGTTTTCTTGCTTTCTTGCAAGTTTTTGATTTTATCAATGGCTTTCCTCCCCCCAATTTTAAGTGCTTTATGTTTTGCTACATAATATGGTGCAAAATATTCTACATGAATCTTTTTAGAAATTCTTTTCCAAAAATTCCAGAGGTAACAATGCATTTCCTTTAATTTTTAGATTTTTAAACAGTTTCATATATAAGATTTGATACTTGAAAAAACACATTGACCTGTGATCATTTCAGTCTTTAAGACACTGAATCATTTTATTCTCACAACTTTTTCATCTTCATTTTTCTTTTATTGACCAGATATACTTATTGCTCCTACTTTTTAAATAATGTTAATTATATTACCTATTTATTAATTATATATTTATATATGGTGTATTACAGACATAAAAGGTAAAAGAAATGAGACAGCATATTTCTTAGTCTGTGACTGTGTGGCATATCCTAGACTGATAATATATGTTACAAAGTCAAAAACATTTTATTTATTTATTTATTTAATTTTTTTTGGTGGCACGCAGGCCTCTCACTGTTGTGGCCTCTCCACTTGCGGAGCACAGGCTCCGGACGCACAGGCTCAGCAGCCATGGCTCATGGGCCCAGCCGCTCCGCGGCATGTGGGATCTTCCCGGACCGGGGCACGAACCCGTGTCCCCTGCATCAGCAGGCAGACTCTCACCCACTGCACCACCAGGGAAGCCCAAAAAATTTTCTTTTTTTAAAATTCCTTGTCTTTTTTTCATGTAAGACTAGGTACAAACATGTTAGGTTAATTGAGAGCTCTTATTATTTTTGGACTTGATTACTGTATTTAATATTATTCTATTAATATAATTATTATATACTCCATGTATACAGTTAGTAGTCATTTAATAATGTCCTTTTCAGAATTTTGTGAGTTAAAATATTATTTTATCCACAACCAA
This sequence comes from Lagenorhynchus albirostris, assembly GCF_949774975.1. Taxonomy (NCBI): domain Eukaryota; kingdom Metazoa; phylum Chordata; class Mammalia; order Artiodactyla; family Delphinidae; genus Lagenorhynchus; species Lagenorhynchus albirostris. Next base: position 83,613,567 of record NC_083100.1, read on the forward strand.
CACTACTTTTAGATATTTTAAATATGGACTTAGAATAGAAAACACTATGATGTTTTATTCTGAATCACCCCCCAACCACAATGTGCTATTTCCTCAAATCAGCATTGTTATGAGAATATTATAAATGTTTTTGATGTGATAAGCTTGAGGTGTTTCCCATAATTACTCATTTCTTAACTTTAACAGAAATTGTAAGTGATCACTTACAGCATTTTATGTGATATATATTTTTGTTGCTATTTGTATTAATGTTTCTATTGCACATAAAATAAGACATTCTTGATTTTGCTTTTTATTATTTTAGGTTAGAATTTAAGCTATTTCATCCCTGGACTTAGAATAAGTATTGGTAACATTTCCAAAGTGATATGCAGGGGTTTTTTTTCTCCTTGTTTGATATTTTTACTCTTGGAGTTTTGGTTGTTCTGAGACATGATAGAAGCTTAAATATTGAGAGGTAAGTAAATAAAAGAGTTAGTAGTAGTAACAGGTCTCCTTCATGTTTTTATTTTGATATTTGACTTTTCTCTGTGAAGTAAGCAAGCATAGGTCTATTGCCTAAGAATTGTAAAGATGTCATTGACACCCATGTAAGCATATCACTTAAAACCGAATACTGAATCAGTGATTTCACCTAGTTAGAGAATAGTGGTACCCACAAGTGCATTTGTGTAGTGTTTATTTGGGGTCAATAAGTGACCCATCTAGGAAAAAGTGTGGTGATGGGGAAATGCCTATAAACTCTAAATTATCACTAAAAGGCAGAGAGTTTTAAAAAGCTGTATTAGTAAAAACAGAGAGTAGAATGATGGTCCCCAGGGCCTGAGGGACAGAGGAATTGGGGAGATGTTGTTTAAGGGTATAAACTTGTAACTAGTAGATAAAATAGTCCTGGAGATCTAATGCACAGCATAGTGATTACTGTCAACAATACTGTATTAGAAACATCAAAGTTGCTAAGAGACTAATTGCTAAGAGACTAATTGCTCTTGCTACAAAAAAGAAATAATTGTGTGACATAATAGAGGTGTTAGCTAACGCTACAGTGGTAATCATATTGCAATATATAAATGCATCAAATTAACATGTACACCTTAAACTTACACAAAGTTATATGTCAATTATATCTCAATTAAAAGAGTAGTATATGAGCAAAACATGTCACGGTGGCTAAACATATCACTTATAACTCCAAGTTCTATAGAAGAAAATAGGAAGATATTTATGGATAGTTTAGAGCTGGCAGGTTTCTGTTCCTGGAACGTAACTTGTTAAAGAATAGTCTAAAATGAAAGAAGCTGAAGTAATAGTTGTCTTCATTTATAAAATACAGCAACTAGAAACTGAATAGTTCTATAAATTTCTCGGAATAGTTCTATAAATTATATCATATGTTGACTTCTCTCCTGACCTTCAAATGCATTAGAATAGCATAGTGTTTCTCAGCTTCATGTTTATTATTGCTTTCCTTAGAAGCCTTTACACATCTTTATCTAATCCTCCCATGACATTTTAGTGTATATAGTGTTCATTATGTACTGTATGTATATCTGTACTTTATACAGAGAAAATGATCATTTTCCCAATCCCCAAATAACTAATTATTGCCCGTTCAGGGCAATATCACCCTCTTTGAAAATCCCTGAAATAACTCTAAACCTGAGAGTTAAATTTAGCTTTTTAGGGCATCAAAACCATGGATGTTTACATTTTAAAAAGTGATTCAAGTTATCCCATTAAGATTTAAAAAATTAATTTCTCAGCCTGAAAAAAATGTTCTGTATAGGATTTTCACAAATGAATTTCTATAACATCTGGTTCCATTCTAAGTGACATGTAGAAGGGCCAAAACATCTATCTTTGAAAACTAAAGCTGTTATTTTGTTATTAAAAACTCCCAAATAAGGTTTTGTTTCAACTTGGCTATAAAAATGGATGCTAGGTGGTTCTGATTTAAGACATGCATGGGTCTAGTCATTGGTTTCCTATCTTCTTCTGGTGAAAACTGTTTGACTCTATACCCACAACAAATAAAAGGAGAGTTTGATAGAAGTTTAGAACCAGTAGAAAGTTACCATCAGTGCTGATTGAAATAAATGTACCAGATGATATAGACAGGGCGGTTGGTAATTAATTTGTTTTGCAAAGATCACATTTCTGCAACTCCAGAACTCTAAGACAGGCAGACTATGGTTGTATCGTTAACTGGAAAATCCTTTAGTTACGGAGTGGGGTCAGAAGTAATCTCTTATTGTGGCTTGTGCAACATGATAATCAGTGGACAGGCACTAACATAGCACTTAATGAGGAAGATGGTCATCTGAAAAGTTAAGTGGCCAGTCTCTATCATCATGCAGAGACCCACACAACCCTAACACTTTTTGATATATTCAAGTATTCATCCCCAAAAGCAATCAGTTTTAAAATATCAAATTTAAAAATGTGAATCTTTCATAAAAATCAAAATTAAATAACTCATAGTAAGATACTATCAGTACTTTTAAATTTTATTACGATATTTGGCTGAGAAGATGTTTCAAAGGGTTTAAATACATAGTAAAATTGAGTCATTCTTAATGCTGAATTAAACTTCTAATGTTTTATAATGAAAAGCATTTTTTTCCAACTGGATACAGAGTGATAGAATTTAGTGGGAATCAATAAAATCAGTATTGCTCAATTCACCCATGATAAACCAGACCTTCCATTCTTAACTCTTTCATATTTAGTCAATTAACTAATATTAATTGAGCAGCTACATGGTACCAGCAAAATAACTCAACTTTGCATTTCTCCTTTGCTCATATGTGGTTTGCTGCAGAAGGAATGGGAGGACCCTTTCCCTCCTTTCCCTCTCCACCATTTTGGACAGCTGTGAGAGAGGGAGGCATGCACAAGTCAGAATTGGGACCAGTGAAAACAAGAAGGAAAGTTAATAGAGTTTTTATGATTATTTCCTTCCATTTCTCACTGGTCTGACTTGAGTTTTCTGCCCTCCTTTCACATCTGAATATAGCCTTATGGGAGAAGAGTTTGAAATGAGTTCTACTATTAAAAAAATCTTATGATAGGAGTACCTCATTTATGTCAGGAGTTAGTCAATAGACAGCATGATTTAAATTGACATAACTTAAATTGAAACATATTTTCATTAAAATAACTGTTATGGTACAGATTAAGTATATAATCCTCTGATATATTAATTGTCCATTATATACAGAAATGATTTTTAAATCACTCAAATTCACATTGCAACATTAGCAAGTTAATAAATGGAGACCAGGCTTGAAAAAGAGAACCTTTGCTTCATTTATTTTCTAGGATGTTCAGATTATCAAGAGCTACAATTGGAGAAGGCTCTAATAGTGCAAAAAACTAAAAAAAATACTTTGGATAAGAAAATTTGCATTTAAAATTAGGCTTTGATATTTAATAATTATGTGATTTTTAATAAGTTACTTAACATTCCTAAGCCTCAGTTTCCACACCAGCAATAACAAAACAAACAATAACTAATAGCAAAATTTACATCACTGGATTTTTATGGGAAAAATGCTATGTCGATGTAAGGCATTAAAAAAAAATCTTTATAGTACAGAGTCTGGATTAGTTTGCACCCCCGGGGTTGTTATGATAATTAAATTTAGCCAATATATTAACTAATAAAGATTTAAACTCCTGGTAGGTGCCTGTATTTATTTACTCATTTATCCATCCACCCATTCAGCTCACAAATACTTAGAGGGTATTTTGTATGTGATCTGATCTGGTGGAAGTTTCTACATTATCCAGGATAAGATAGCCTGTGTTCCAGTCAGAACAACCACAACCTCCCACTGGAATAACCCAGTCAAAATTTCTAACTCACCTCACAGGCTGATACAGGTCTGGCAGCTTCCCTTGACTGTTGTCCAAGCTATGATTTTGAGACCCAGGTTCTCAAGTCCTATCTCTGAGGTATGACTGAGAAACTACCTAATCTTTTAAGTTACCAGTTCTATCACTTGTATTTGAGGATAAATAGGGGCTACCTAGAGAGAAAATTAAATGAGATAATGTATATAAAGCACTCTGCACCAAAATGGCACACAGCATGAGCTCTATTAATGTGAGTCATTGTTTTTCTGGGAACAGCCAGGATGTAAGGTAATAATAAACCCATTTAGGATGTCTCAAGTATTTCTCTCACTTCTAGTCTTTATGGGAGCAAAACCTCATCCAGGTTTACAGCCACCCCAACTCCACCCCTGACCCCTACCCCTGACTTCTATCCCTGATCCCCGCAGTCCAGCTCATGTTCACCAAGCCTCTGGTGCCTGATTGTCAATTGAAAAACTTCATTCTTTACAACTGTGATGTACTTTGGACATACTGTTAGTGATTTTCTCTCCTTGGCATGCCTGTCATTTCTGTGGCAGACCAAGCAGACCCTGGGATGTCTTGGCCTGACTGCCTTTCCTTTTTTCAGAGTAACTCTTGATTTTTTTTTTTTTCTCCTCATATGACTGGGGAAATTACTTCAGGGAATTTAAGCATCTCAGACTCCATCTTTTGATCAGACTACATCTTCATGTCCTGGAATCATTTTAGAGTATCTTTGCCTTAGGTTCCTGCCACCTTCCTGATGAGAAAATGAATAAGACCTGCCTTGATGTTTTATATTCCTTAAAGGGAGCCATGTTGGGATACCAGCCAAGCTTTTATCTCCCACACAGGACTCTCAACCTTCCCTTTCCAGTCAGCATACTGAGCCACACCTGGGGATATTGGAGACCATTCACTCTTGTTTGACTCCTTTCTTTCAAAGACCGAATATCAAAACAGAAAAACTAAAACAAACACAAAATAATGATTAAAAAAAGAAAAGAAAAAAATCCATGGTGGAAAGTCTCTGAATATATCAATACTTTCTAGAAATCCAGGAAGTGGTAGATACCAGATTGTATCACCCTCAGACAGTATTGTTCAGCTTTCTTAGTGCTATATTGGATTAGCGTTGTATAAAGTAGGAAACTGTTAAACTCTACATCAGACTATACAACTCAGTGAGGAGAGCTTGCCATGTCTTCTTCCTTATGGATCCTTCATGCCTTACTCAGTGTCTGACATATAGTAGGTGCTTGATATATGTATATGTTGAACAGACATTCAGTAACATTTATTCTTGCTTACTGCATGCCAAGCCTTGTGGTGAACTGATTGGCTGTGCAAAGATCACCTTGCTGGCCACATACATAATAAGCTTTTCAAAAAGGAGTAGGTCTTCTTTGAAGGTTGGATTTCCAAAACTGTATTATGATATGGTGGAAAAATATTTACTGAAGAACATCTAATTTTTAGTAGTCTTAATCTTCAAACATGAAAGATAGAAGAGTAAATTGTAAGCAAAAATCCTAAGGGCAAATAGACTAGCCAACAAATGAATATACCTAGACTTTAAAATTGTTTTCAGTGCAAAATGGCATATGTTTTCAAGTAGTTTTTATTGAGGTATAATTGACATATAACATTATATTAGTTTCAGGTGTATAACATAATAATTTAATATTTGTATACATTGCAAAATGATCCCCACAAAACGTCTAGTTAACAATACATAGTTTTAAGTTATTTTAAAATTGAGGAATTAAATCATCAAAACAATTGCTCTGAGATATTTTCCAAAGGTGTATTTCAATTTGCATCTTGCTAATAGAGGATAATAGTGAGAAAGCCCAGTCCTAAGGCTGGAGTGTAACGTAAAATATATAATCTTGCCCAGTGGTACATTCCAGCCAGAGATCGTTCAATAAAAGGGAATGAATATATACGAAAAATGTTCAGAGATAATTATGCTAGTTTTTCAGCCTAAATACCTTGGAATTTGCAAAGACAGCTCATAGACAAAACGGATACCACTAAAATTCAGTGCAATAGATTTCTCCATTCGCAGTGACAGGAACATCTCTCTCAATATTACTTAGCTAATGAAAGAATAGATCTGCTGTGAAGTTCCTAGGAGGCTCATTTTCTTGAGTACAGTAGTAAAAGTTAGCTGATGAATGACCTCAACTGCTTAATGTTTCTCCTTATAACTTCTAAGCAGCAAGGCATATCCTGGCAAGTACTGAAGGAGTTATCCTCGGGAGGCCCTGGTGTCCTTGCAGGTTGTCAGAGGCAATGAGCCAGGTTTATTTCAAATGGCTCCTTAAATGAACATTTATTTTGTGCCAGTAACACGTTTTTGATTAACAGCTCCTTTTGACTAATTTGCTTCCCAAAACAGCCTAATAAATGACTCGTTTAAAACATAATTAAAAGCATGTTATTGCTAGCAGTTAATACTGATTAAAACAGGCATTAAGATAATTATCGCTGAAGGAAAGTAAGCACCCCGAAGTTAGTACAGAATCCTTAATGTTTTTATGCATCACATACAGAAATGGCTACATGACAGGCTAGAACAAGGGATCATTCTTTATGGAATCATATCAAAATATGCTCCTATTTAGTTTGTTTCTTTTAATGAATGGACAGGTGTTTGTATAGGTGGACTATGGATTTTTCTTTTCTTGTGCGAAACATTCATGTGTTCAACAAGGTCAAGGTCATTTTCAATGAATCTGAACTGGTTTTGGCTGTGTGGAGGAAAGCTCAGCTCTTCTTTTATACTAATAGGATATAATTCCTTCTTTCTACATGCTCTTAATACACAAAACTCTCTTGGTCCCATTATTGATTGAATGCAGTGCATGCTTTTATTACTGTTATTTGACTTTTTTTTTTTTGCGGTACGCGGGCCTCTCACTGTTGTGGCCTATCCCATTGCGGAGCACAGGCTCCGGACGCGCAGGCTCAGTGGCCATGGTTCACGGGCCCAGCCGCTCCGCCGCATGTGGGATCTTCCGGACTGGGGCACCAACCCGTGTCCCCTGCATCGGCAGGCGGACTCTCAACCACTGCGCCACCACGGAAGCCCTATTTGACATTTTTGATCCATTTGTTTTTATATTGCTTCTTGTTCTGTTATGGTGTGAAAGAAGAATTAGACCTTCATTGATTTTTTTTTTTCGGAATTTTTGAATTTTATTTATTTTTTATACAGCAGGTTCTTATTAGTTATCTATTTTATACATATTAGTGTATATATGTCAATCCCAATCTTCCAATTCATCACACCACCCCCAACCCCCAGCCACTTTCCCCCCTTGGTGTCCATACGATTGTTCTCTACATCTGTGTCTCTATTTCTGCCCTGCAAACCACTTCATCTGTACCATTTTTCTAGGATCCACATATATGCATTAATATACGATATTTTTCTCTTTCTGACTTACTTCATTCTGTATGACAGTCTCTAGATACATCCACATCTCTACAAATGACCCAATTTCATTCCTTTTTATGGCTGAATAATATTCCATTGTATATATGTACCACATCTTCTTTATCCATTCGTCTGTCGATGGGCATTTAGATTGCTTCCATGACCTCGCTATTGTAAATAGTACTGCAATGAACATTGGGGTGCATGTGTCTTTTTGAATTATGGCTTTCTCTGGGTATATGCCCAGGAGTGGGATTGCTGGGTCATATGGTAATTCTATTTTTAGTTCCTTAAGTAACATCCATACTGTTCTCCATAGTGGCTGTATCAATTTACATTCCCACCAACAGTGCAAGAGGGTTCCCTTTTCTCCACACCCTCTCCAGCATTTGTTGTTTGTAGATTTTCAGATGATTAACCGGTGGGAGGTGATACCTCATTGTAGTTTTGATTTGCATTTCTCTAATAATTAGTGACGTTGAGCAGCTTTTCATATGCTTCTTGGCCATCTGTATGTCTTCTTTGGAGAAATGTAAATTTAGCTCTTCTGCCCTTTTTTTTTTTTTTTTTTTTTTTTTTTTTGGCGGTACGCAGGCCTCTCACCATTGTGGCCTCTCCCGTTGCGGAGCACAGGCTCCAGACGTGCAGTCTCAGCGGCCACGGCTCACGGCCCAGCCACTCCGCGGCATGTGGGATCCTCCCAGACTGGGGCACAAACCCATGTCCCCTGCATCAGCAGGCGGACTCCCAACCACTGCGCCACCAGGGAAGCCCTGCCCATTTTTTGATTTGGTTGTTTGTTTTTTTGATATTGAGCTGCATGAGCTGTTTATATATTTTGGAGATTAACCCTTTGCCAGTGATTCGTTTGCAAATATTTTCTCCTATTCTGAGGGTTGTCTTTTTGTCTTGTTTGTAGTTTCCTTTGCTTTGCAAAAGCTTTTAAGTTTCATTAGGTCCCATTTGTTTATTTTTGTTTTTATTTTCATTACTCTAGGAGGTGGGTCAAAAAAGATCTTGCTGTGATTTATGTCTTAAAGTGTTCTGCCTATGGTTTCCTCTAAGAGTTTTATAGTGTCTGGTCTTACATTTAGGCCTCTAATCCATTCTGAGTTTATTTTTGTGTATGGTGTTAGGGAATGTTCTAATTTCATTCTTTTACAGTTAGCTGTCCAGGTTTCCCAGCACCACTTATTGAAGAGAACGTCTTTTCTCCATTGTATATTCTTGCATCCTTTGTCACAGATTAGTTGACCATAGGTGCGTGAGTTTATTTCTGGGCTTTCTATCCTGTTCCATTGTTCTATATTTCTGTTTTTGTGCCAGTACCATACTGTCTTGATTACCGTAGCTTTGTAGTATAGTCTGAAGTCAGGGAGTCTGATTCCTCCCGCTCCGTTTTTTTCCCTCAAGACTGCTTTGGCTATTCAGGGTCTTTTGTGTCTCCATACAAATTTTAAGATTTTTCGTTCTAGTTCTGTAAAAAATGCCACTGGTAATTTGATAGGGATTGCGTTGAATCTGTAGATTGCTTTGGGTAGTACAGTCATTTTCACGATTCTTCCAATCCAAGAACATGGTATATCTATCTCTTGGTATCATCTTTAATTTCTTTCATCAGTGTCTTATAGATTTCTGAGTACAGGTCTTTTACCTCCTTAGGTAGTTTTCTTCCTAGTTATTTTATTCTTTTTGTTGCAATGGTGAATGGGATTGTTTCATTAATTTCTCTTTCTGACCTTTCATTGTTAGTGTATAGAAATGCAAGAGATTTCTGTGCATTCATTTTGTATCCTGCAACTTTACCAAATTCATTGATTAGCTGTAGTAGTTTTCTGGTGGCATCTTTAGGATTCCCTATGTATAGTATCATGTCATCTGCAAAAATTCTTCTTTTCCAATTAGTGGCGAGAGTGGGCATCCTTGTCTTGTTCCTGATCTTAGAGGAAATGCTTTTTTAGTTTTTCACCATTGAGAAGACCTTCATTGATTTCTGATTCTTTTTTAAAAGCACCATTTAAAACAGAACAATAGGGCTTCCCTGGTGGTGCAGTGGTTAAGAATCCGCCTGCCAATGCAGGAGACACGGGTTCGATCCCTGGTCCAGGAAGATACCACATGCCGCGGAGCAACTGGGCCCGTGGGCCACAACTACTGGAGCCCATGCAACTGGAGCCCATGCTTCACAACGGGAGAGGCCACTGCAATGAGAAGCCTGCGTGCCACAGCAAGGAGTGGCCCCCGCTCTCTGCAACTAGAGAAAGACCACAAGCAGCAACAAAGACCCAATGCAGCCATAAATAAATAAATAAATAATTTTAAAAAAAGAAAAGAAAAACCAATAGTGGAAATTAATATTATATGAAGTAAGTACATAAAGTTTTTTTTTTTTTTTTTTTTTTTGCGGTACGCGGGCCTGTCACTGTTGTGGCCTCTCCCGTTGTGGAGCACAGGCTCCGGACACGCAGGCTCAGCGACCATGGCTCACGGGCCCAGCCGCTCCGCGGCACGTGGGATCTTCCCGGACCGGGGCACGAACCCGCGTCCCCTGCATCGGCAGGCGGACTCTCAACCACTGCGCCACCAGGGAAGCCCCAGTACATAAAGTTTTTGTAACAACTTCTGTATTTTGCCTCCAATTATGACTTTTAAACAATTGTGTAGGTAATATAAAAAGAGCATGTATTTTGCCTGAATGATTACTTCATTGAAAATGAAAATACAGAAAACTGCTTCCATTTCACATGAAAGATTTCTTTCTAAAAATATTTTTCTTATGATCAATTTTATATTTAAGTATAATATCTTATTTTGTGACCATTCAAGAAGGCATGTGGTGGAAATTATGGGGATTAGGTTTTGGTATACTTGACAAGAGTGAGACTACCTTTACAGAACGGATTTATAAGAAATCATCTTAACAGTTAAAATATCACAGAGATAAAACTACACTGACAGATTTGATCATTTGTTTAGATTTTCATCTTGCTGTAATAGCCCCTGGACTGTCTCTCAGATAGATGGCACTCACCAAGCACCTTGGCCAAGTGCATCTATCAAGGGATGATTTGTCTTGTCCTTCAGGGTTCCAAGAAAGTTCAGGGGTCCCTATAGTCACTGGAGGCCAGTTCCCAAATCTTATAAGACTTGTGGTAATAAAATTTTTTTTAAATAAACCAAAAAAAATCTTTGTAAGACATTATGTGAACTAAAATTGTGGCGGCAAAAATACGAAATGGAAAAGGAGAAAGCCTTTTGTCATGTTTGATATAAAGAATAAATTAATTTCTCTTCATTCTACTATAGGCTTTTTACATCTCTTTTCTGGATGATTCCAAGAGCTTTCTGTAATGTCTCCCCCTTTCTGCTTTGGTTAATCCTTTCATACTGCCATCAAATTATGGTTCTAAAAATGCAAATATGATCTCGACCTGTCCCTAGTTAAAATCTCTCCATGATTCATACTGATTCTTTTTGACAGGGTATAACTCTTTAATTATCTGACCTCAAAGTACATTTGCAGTCAAATTTTCTGATTTTCCATCTTGTGGACATTACGAACCCCCCTCACTGAACCAAACTGCTTCTTTATTCTCTAAACACACACTTCAGCATACACCTACACTTTTATGTGCAGGTCTCTTTGCTCGTATTCCCTCTGCTTGGAGGGTTTTTTTTCCCCCCCGCATATTCCAAGGGTCAGACTTCTATTCATCTTCAGGTTGCCAGATTAGCAAATAAAAATCCAGGTACATTTGAAATTCAGGTAAACACTGAATTTTTTTTAGTATATAAGTATGTCCCATGCAATGATTTTACACACTCCCAGTTATAACTAAAACAAATAATTAAAATAAAATTTGATATCTCTCCTATGAATAAGTCTTTGAACTTTTTGTGTGTTCAGTTTTTAATTGTATTAGCCAGTGGAAACTCTGGCACATAAAAAGTAATTAATACTTTTTGTTGAATAAAAGTGTATTTTATGTATTATTAATACTGTGTTAACATAGATAGGTATTTCTAATAGTGACTAAAAGTGCAGATAGTATGTTGAACCATCACATCCACTTAGGTTAATAGAATAATCACGGGGCTTTGGCAACTACTACAGAGCATGGACTGGATTTATTATATAATAGTTAAGAGTTCTAGCTGGACAGCCTAGCTGTGAAATCTGACCTAACTGTCCAGTGCCTCAGTCTCCTTATCTGACAAATGGGGATGGTGAAAACGGGGATAAACAAACATGGTTACTAGAGAAGATTTAATAGAGTAATAGATGTAAATTTCTCAGGAGTGTGTGTAGCAAGTTCTATATGAAAATGAGCATTTATATCAACCTCAGATACATACATCAGAAGAAACAATCACTCTCAGCGATCTTAAACTATCTATGAATATAAATGTCTATGAGTCTAAAACAAACAGTTCTCTGTGTCTTTCTTTGTTCCTCCCAGTCCAATCTTTTATTTTCTCCCCTCTGCTCTAAGGCCCAACAAAATGGCCCATACAGACAACATCAACAGGGTCTTTGCCCTTTGGCTTGAGGTGAGGTCAGCCAGTGGGGAGAGAGTGTGCTCAGGAAATGTATTTCACTGGCACCATGGCTGATGGGGTTCCAGACCCTGAGGTCAGCAGGTCTAGGGATCCTCTCCATATGGCACCCCACCTCTGAGATATAGTAGCCACCTTGTCCCCTTTATACCTCAGGCCTGGGGTTGTGGGCATCTCACTAGCTCTTACCATCCCTAGGGCTCTACTATTCCTGATAGTTACACTACTCTTTGCTTACATCTTTGAAATGAGTTCATTTATTAAACTCTCCTTAAATGTTCTCAATTTCCTGCAAGGACCTCAACCAAATATTACTTAAAGGAAGTAATCTGATTTCAAAATCATATCATAACTTATTTTACTTGTCTACTATATTTCGTTATTGTCAAAGATATTCAAACACCCTTATCGCCAAAATAGTTTTATTATTTTTATCATGGTCATTACAACGGGCTATTTAAATTGTATTTCATCAAAATATTATTTTCACTTTATGGCAATCAGTTTTTTAAAAAATTTTTTTTAATTTATTTTTTGGCTGTGTTGGGTCTCCATTGCTGCACGCGGGCTTTCTCTAGTTGCGACGAGCAGGGGTTACTCTTCATTGCGGTGCACGGGCTTCTCATTGCGGTGGCTTCTCTTGTTGCGGAGCGTGGGCTCTAGGTGCGTGGGCTTCAGCAGTTGCAGCATGTGGGCTCAGTAGTTGCAGCACAGGGGCTCTAGGGCACGTGGGCTTCAGTAGTTGTGGCTCGCAGGCTCAGCAGTTGTGGCACATGGGCTTAGGTGCTCCACAGCATGTGGGATCTTCCCAGACCAGGGATCGAACTCGTGTCCCCTGCACTGGGGACCACTACGCCACCAGGGAAGTCCCTATGGCAATCAATTTTTTTAAAGCTGACAAATTGAGAAAGGCAATTTTTTTTCTGGTGGCACTGAAACTAAAGCAGCCTTCTCCTGATATTAGGGTCATGTTACAGAGACTAACTAAAAAGTTGTGTATTGTCTTGCCTGGAAACTTAGCTGCTAAAACTGTTACTTGGATCCTGGCAGAACATATTTAAAATAGAATTTTACTATTTACAGAAATGTATTTGCCTATTTTGGCAGCTCACTCAAAACAATGAAATCATCTTTTCAAGTAGAAACTGTTTTAATTGGACATTGAAGAAAGTTGGGTGACCAGAGTGGGGAGTATAGGGATAAAAGTTTCGCAGAGGGAAACACCTTGGGGGAATACCAAGAGGATAAATCCTATTACCTATCCTTTTGCCATTACTGTACTTTTATGTGAGAACAAGAAAATGATAAATTTGATGTCTGAGTTTTTTTGAGTCACGGAAAATTTTGTTGCTCTGATTATACTTACAAGTGTATTGTTCTGGTAAGTGCATTGAAGTGATTTGTATTTATCCATCTGTAGAATGGGGAATACAGTGCATTTATTTTAAAGTAGAACATTTACTAGAACATATAAAAAAGTCCTTATTGTGATAATTAATAAAGCAAAATTATTGAATATTACATATTAAGATGTTTTATATGTGGAAACTTATACTTGCAGTTATAATAACTGATATGTCCATTTACAATATATTTCTGAGAGAATTAATAGTTATATTAGAAAGATAAACTCATAGAGACTCCTATCCCACATATATTCCATAGCTAACTCTTTGGTATTCATAAATTGCATTTCTTTTTAGTCTTCTGTTGACGATATTAGCTTTGCTGCTTTATATAAAGAAACAAAATCTGAGTAATTAAAAATATAAAACACATCTTAATGAACTAATGAATAACAATAAAGTTTGAAGTTTCTTCTAAAACAACTAGTCTTAGGAAAAATTCTATGCAAATGTTTACTTCATAGATATGCCTCCCTTCAGAAAGTGGCCAACAATCTTTACACTCAACATATATTTTAATTCTTGAGGTCTTATAGAGGAAGATATTTTTTGTGACTGTTCTGAAAAAATATTCTTTTTATGTACTTCAGACAATGAATGCAAACCTAAATGAGATTTTTACTTAGAAGATTCCCTCCTAGATCTATAAAGTCCAAGTAGGCAGTCACTCACTGCCCTTTGAAATCAAGCAGATGATGTCTAGTTAGATAGCTGATTCACTTTGTTTTACAGCAGAAACTAACACAACATTGTAAAGTAATTATACTCCAATTATAAAAAAACATAATTATAAATCTAGGTTGATAGATTATACAATGTATAAAGACTAAATATGTATAAATATGTATAAAGACAATAACAGCATAATGGTGGGATGTAGCTATACAGGAGGAAGTTTTATGAATATTGAAACTAAATTGATATTAATTCAAAAAAAAAAGTCACAGACTTCTGGAAATACTAAAAAATCTAAGGGCCTGTGTCTCGTTTGAAGGAAGCTTTTTGCTTCACTTTTTGTGATGGAACTAAAATAAGCTGAAATAATGTAGTTGTCAAATGAGAATCTGTTCCAAAATTAAGATTTACTGAACCAGTAATTTCTCTGCCAGTGAGTTGTATTGGTGGGACATAGCAATTTTATGCTTTGGAAGAATATCCAGAGGAAAACCAGCTGAAACAGCAGACGGTGCATCTCATTCATAAGTTCACATTTTCTGGTTTTCTCTTGACGCCCTGTTCTTTAATACTGTTGGGACACATCCTCTGACATTTTTCTACCCAATTAATTGGAATGTAAAGAGTTTATTTTCTGCTATGTGGTTTGATTTTTTTAACCTTCTTCCTAAGTAAGAAAGATTTTAAAAGGACTTATCCAGCTAAAATACAGAGAAGAAAGTAGGGCAACAAGTTTTTTTCTCATTTCAACTTATGGGCTATACTGAAATGGATCCTCTAAAGCAGTTTTGGTTCATATGTAAAAGATCTGATCCAATATTAAGAACAAAAAATTGGCTTAGTGGGTACAGGGATGTGGAGCCACAGAAAATAATCGTTCACAGAACTCCTGACAGTTTCAATCACAGGATTCCCTGCAATGACTGGAAGAAATTGCAGGGTAACTTGTTCAAGAATGATTCAGAAATTGGTGCAACCCCAAAGGATGACTTCTTTGTTGCCGATTTAAGTTGTGGACCACAACAAATATATCATCATTGAATTATTTGTCCTAAAAGGGCGTGTGTGTGTGTGTGTGTGTGTGTGTGTGTGTGTGTGTACATACCCATGAAATTGCATGATTTGAGGTGAATCAGATTTCTTTTTATTTTCTCCAAACATCTTGCTACTTATCTGTTAAAAATGAAATTTCTTCAGTAAAATAAACCCAATGTTGCTTTCTATCCAAGAGTTTGTGAAACTGAAGTTGAATTTAGACCATACTATAACACAAAGATATCAACCTTTATAGCAATCCATGTGTAACTCCGAACCAAATAGCTGCAAAATAAATTGGCAAGTGGCATGTTCTTTTTAATATGCTGCCAGTTATGGAGCTGGGATAAACTAAACCTTGAATTTAATTACAAATGAAAGCCAAAAGTATCTGAAAGAAGAAACTGGGTAAGAATTCATGTTTATAATATGCTGAAAGCCTTTTTCTCTTCTATATCTTGTTTCCTAAACTCTCACCTTTAGATACTGGTTTCTTACAATTTAGCTCAGAATCCCAAAGTGCCACTGAGAGAATTTTAAAAAGTATCTATTCAGATTATTTAAACATTCCATACAAAAGCAAACAAACAAAAAAATAATTTGTGTGCTCTGATTTCATCTATCACCATCCATTTAGTCATTAAGGATAGCTGTCTCACTTCTGAAATGCCTGCCTTATCGAGACACTTAATAAACATACAAATCTATGATGAAAACACATTTTTTTTGGCCACACCCATGCGGCCTGTGGGATCTTAGTTCCCTGACCAGGGATTGAACCCAGGCCCTCGGCAGTGAGAGCACGGAGTCCTAACCACTGGACCCCCAGGGAATTCCTGAAAACACATACTGTTGTGTTTTCACACACAGTTTCCTAGAATTGTGCAGTACCTAATTTGGACAACCATACCAGTGTCAAGCTGTTTTAGACTGTTTGCTTTTCTGTAACTCAGGTTTTCCATGAAGAGTTTGCATATCTCTCCCTACTCTCTTAATGGTGATGAAACACGTTCATATTTTGAAGTATATCCTGAAAATAAAACCCTCTACAAAGTAATGACTAATCCTGAAATTCACCACTTTACCCACTGGTTACAGAGCGTTTTGAACCAGATTTTGTTCCACTGGCATTGGAAAGCGTCACAAATATTTGGTAATCAAGGTGTCCTCTAAAATCAGAAAGTTTTATTTGGATAGTGATCAATATACTACAACTCATATTAAGATAATATTCTAATAATATATTTTGAAATGTTTCATATGCATGCTATATCTCAGATTCCTAAGGAAGCAATTCCTGTTAATCCTTGATACAGACATTAATGCCAAGCAACATATTAGAAAGAGATTCACAATATTTTCCAGGCAAAATAAGTATACAAAACTAAGCACTTTGTGTTCTAGGATTTTAGAATAATTCCACAGCAAGATCTGCTGTTACAATAAATTTGTGAAACTTAGAGTGACCTCCACACATTTTGCTACATTGAAATATCCAGAGAGGGATATTACGCATTTCATACATATAGAAGCATAGATTGCTCTATGCGTTAATCATGGCCATTTGTGTGCATTTTTTAGTTTTATTACCTAGGCTTGGAGCAATCTTTGCAAAACAGACCCATAACAAACATGTAAAAATGGAATAAAAAGCACATTCCCCATAAAGTGCTTGCACAGCACAGAAATGTAAAATTTTGGCACCCCGTCAGTTTCATGTGGTATAAAAAATTCTTATATTTAAATTCTCTGTACTTTACCAGTCTTTTTATGTATAACCTTAAGTGGACTTGACTGCTTATCCCAGTTGATTTGGCCGTGTGACGCCTTCCAGGTTGGGGAGCTCTCACTTTACTCTGTTTCCTATCAGCCCCCCTAGACTACCGGCATGTGGGGCGAATTTGTTCCTTCTGCAGGGGAAGGAGAGGGGATTTGGATTTAATTTGAAGCCTTGACATAAGGTTTAATTTGCTAAAAAGGGGAGCTATACCATTGTAAATCTTGGAATGAGACACCAAGGTAGTAAGAACTGTCAGCCCAATCTGTTTTAAGCACCGTATGAGGTGTTTGTTAAACTATATTTCTTTCCAGAACCCACTTACCTAATTGGATTGATGCTTAATTGCAAATACAATTCTATTCTTTATTCTGATAAGCTGTTTTATTTTTTAATAGAGGGATTATGGATTATAGAAAGTTTTCATATGAAATATGGATTTACAATAGATGCAAAGATTAGACAGACAGTATGCTATGGGTATGAAATTCATGAAAGGACAATGCTCATCTTATGTTTTCCATCTCACTACAAATAGAGGAGAAGGAAGTGCAATTAGCTGCAGTAGAATGGACTGAATAGAGAAACTGGAAATACCCAACTGTGAGGATTATTTAACATTGAGTAGTATTTATGTGGGAAATCTTTGCTTTTTATAGTTTTTAAAAATTTATAGTTTTTAAAAATTAAGACAGACTCATGTTGACTTGTACATTTCACTTGGGCAATTTCTTGATAAGGAATGGAGAAATGAGCTGGTTCCCACCCTTGGGGCTTCACTGCATTTTCCATCCCAAAAGCATTTGTAAATATGAGGGGGCTGTCAGCTCTGATGGTGGCTGAAGGGAAAACTCCATCATGCAGTGGATAGTCACCATGGATAGAGGATATCCTGTGTGCATGGGCCATTTCTGCCCTTCTTAAAATGCCAATAACTCTGCAGTTAGAAAAAATATTTATAAATATCTCTTTTACATATTCCTAAAAATTATACACTTTTTATTTTTATTTTTTGTTACAGTAAGCCCTTGTTGGTTATCTGTTTTAAATATAGCAGTGTGTACCTGTCAATCCCAAACTCCCAGTCTATCCCTCCTCCCTACCCTTCCCCCCAGTAACCATATGTTCATTCTTTACATCTGGGAGTCTGTTTTTGTTTTGTAAACAAGTTCATTTGTATCACTTTTTTTTAGATTCTGCATATACACGATATCATGATATTTGTCTTTCTCTGTCTGACTTACTTCACTTAGTATGATAATCTCCAAGTTCATCCATGTTGCTGCAAATGGCATTATTTCATTCTTTTGTATGGCTGAATAATATTCTATTGTATGTATGTACCACATCTTTATCCGTTCTCCATGTCTTGGCTATTGTAAACAGTGCTGCAGTGAACATTGGGGTACATGTATCCCTTCAAACCATGGTTTTTTCTGGATGTATGCCCAGGAGTGAGATTTCTGGATCATACGGTAGCTTTATTTTTAGTTTTTTAAGGAACCTCCATACTGTTCTCCATAGTATAGTGGCTGTACCAGTTTACAGTCCCACCAACAGTGTAGGAAGGTTCCCTTTTCTCCACACCCTCTCCAGCATTTATTGTTTGTAGATTTTTTTGATGATGGCCATTCTGACAAGTGTGAGGTGATATCTCATTGTAGTTTTGATTTGCATTTCTCTAATAATTTAGTGATGTTGATCATCTTTGCATGTGCCTCTTGGCCATCTGTATGTCTTCTTTGGAGAAATGTCAGTTTACGTCTTCTGCCCATTTTTTGATTGGGTTGTCTGTTTTTTTGATATCGAGCTTCATGAGCTGTTTGTAAATTTTGGAGACTCATCCCTTGTCCATTGCTTCATTTGCAAATATTTTCTCCCATTGTGTGGGTTGTCATTTTGTCTTGTTTGTGGTTTCCTTTGCTGTGCAAAAGCTTTTGAGTTTAATTAGGTCCCATTTGTTTATTTTGTTTTTATTTCCATTTCTCTGGAAGACGGATCAAAAAAGATATTATAGCAATTTATGTCAAAGAGTGTTCTGCCTATGTTTTCCTCTAAGAGTTTTATAGTATCTGGCCTTACATTTAGGTCTTTAATCTATTTTGAGTTTATTTTTGTGTATGGTGTTAAAGAATGTTCTAGTTTCTTTTTTTTATATGTAGCTGTCCAGTTTTCCCAGCACCATTTATTGAAGAGACCGTGTTTTCTCCAGTGTATAGTCTTGCCTCGTTTATTGTAGATTAATTGACCATAGAGGGGTGGGTTTATTTCTGGGCTCTCTATCCTGCTCCATTGACCCCACAAAAGTATTTCTGCTTTGTGCCAGTACCATACTGTTTTGATGACTGTAGCTTTGTATACTTTTGTGTTCGTGTGTATGTGAGGTGTGTTGTGTGTGTATTTACTATTAGAGTAGCAACATAGTATAATATTTAAGATCATTGTCTCTGGAGCCATACTCTCTAGGTTTGTATTCTAACCTAGCCTTTTTTCATTTTCTGTGATTTTGAATAAGGTACATAACTCTTTGTGCTTCAGTTCCCTCATCTGTGAGTTTTGGATAGGAATAGTATTTTCTTCTATGTTGTTGTGAGCATTCAGTGAGTTAAGACATAACAGGTGCTTACAACCCTGCAGCAAAACAAAATAACACACAATAACAAACACATTTGTGTTTATGATTTAAATGTTATCAATTACTATTACTACTGATTTCTTCTGTGATCTTAGACCAAGCTTTCAGTAATCTACCAAACTCTACTCCTTCCATTATGTCCATTCGCTGTCTCTAAAGAAGAGCAAATATGCACAAATAAACTCTATCTATCTGCCCAGAAATTGAACACAGGAAACTTTTGAATTCCTTTAAAAACATAAGGTATCCATGAATACTCAATTCTACTTCTAAGCCTACCTATTATTAGACAGGTATACAGTGAGAAATACTTTTTGGGGTTATAATTTCCTATAGTATTTAAGATCTAAAATCCAAGTGATGGAAAGTTTTAGAAACAAATGAGAATAATGTTTTTCATATGTATAAAAATTACTCAGTATTTTTAATTTGTCAAAGATCTAAGTCTGAATAATTCAAATGGGAATAATCTCACATTTAGTAAAAAGTATAAATTTTTGATTTTTGAAACAAAATTCACCCTCATTACTTTGTACACTCACAGTAGTCTTGGGGTTAATTTGAGAAATGTTATAATCAGACATCATGCTTTGTGATTTTGATAATAATTTTGCTTGGAAATGAGCACTGATGCAGTACTAAACGCCTTCAAAGCCTATTAATAGTGTCCTGTGGGCCCTACTAATTTGCTGAGGAACCTTTTGTTTAATTGCAATCAATCATCAGGGGTTTTTAATAAAACTATCATAACCTTAAATGTGTGCTAGATAGCGTGAGGGTACTGGTGAAGCATGTGGCATAGGACCGATCCTCATGGAGCTTGATTTGTAATTAGGAGGAATGTAAGACTGATACATGTACATTCATTTATTAAGCAGATACTTTTGTGCACCTGCACTGCTCTGCATGATGGGGATTTGGCAGTTAATAGAACAGACTAAACAGATGATGGTGCTTGCATTCTAGGGAGTTGGGAGGATGAAAAATAAAATAAAATATTTAATACCACATGGGGATACGGGTTGTGGAGAAAACTAACCTATGAAGGCTACTAGAGAGAGCAAGGCTTGAGGATGTTCTGATTTGCAATAGGGTGATTGGAATTTATGTTTGAACAAAGACCCGAAGAAGGTGAGGAAGCCAGCAGCAAATAAAATATTCTGGGTTGAGTAGAAGATAGCAAACACAAAAGCTCAAGATATAGAACTTGGAAATTCTAGGAAAGCAAGGAGGCCAATAGAGCTAGACTTGAGTGGGTGAAGGGAAGCCTAAGTGGGATATGACTCAGAAGGGGACAGATCATGTGGTCTCTTTGGACATTTTAGGACTTTGGCTTTTACCAAGTTAGGGAGTTACTGGAGGATGTTAGGAAGATTGATCTTGATCTGACTGACTTAACAATTTTTTAAGGATTTCATGGCCTGTTGTGTTGAGAAAAACCTTGCCTTCTCCTCAACCCCTTACTAACAGCCTAGGACAGGAAACACAGAGACCAATGAGGAGACAAAGATGACAGTACCTTAAGACAGAGTGGTAGCTGTAGACATAGACATGGTGAAATTCTGTATATATTTTTATGATCAAGCCAACAGGATTCATTGATAGATTCATTACTGGACAGGAAAGAAAGAGTAGAGTCAAAGATGGCGGCAAGGTTGATAGGCCTGAGGAAATGAGAAGAGAATTTGTAGTTGACTGAGATGGGGAAAGCTGGTGGACCAGGTTTTGAGAGGCATATCATGAAGAGTTTGAGCTAAGGCATGTTAAGTTTTAGCTGCAGGTTTGCCATCAGAGTGAAGATGTAAAGTAGACAGTGTATATATTTCAGTAGGCTGGAATTTAGGGGAAAGATCAAGGTTGGAGATATACAGGCCTATCTCCTTTTACTGCACTTTGCTTTACTGCACTTCACAGACATTGCATTTTTTGGAATTAAAGGCTTGTGGGAACTCTGCCTAGAGCAAATCTATCAGTGCCATTTTTCCAATAGCATTTGCTCACTTCATGTCTCTGTGTCATATTTGTGTCATGTGTAATTCTTGCAATATTTTAAACATTTTCATTATTGTTACATTTGGTATGCTGATCTGTGATTAGTGATCTTTGATGTTACTGTTATAATTGTTTTGGGGCACCATGAACCACATCCATATAAAACAGTAAATTTAATTGATAAATGTTGTGTGTGTTCTGACTACTCCACTGGCCGCTGCATTCCCCCATCTCTCTCCCTCTCTTCAGGCCTCCCTATTCCCTGAGATACAACAATATTGAAGTTAGGCTCATTAATAATCCTACAATGGCCTCTAAATGTTCAAGTGAAAGGAAGAGTTGTACACCTCTCACTTTAAATCAAAAGCTAGAAGTGATAAAGCTTAGTGAGGAAGGCATGTCAAAAGCTGCAATAGGCCAAAAACTAGGCCTCTGGTGCCAAACAGCCAAGTTGTGAATGCAGAGGAAAAGTTCTTGAAGGAAATTAAAAGTGAACACACAAATAATAAGATAGAGAAATAGCTTTATTGCTAATATGGACAAAGTTTTAGTGGTCTGGATAGAAGATCAAACGAGCCACAACAGTCCCTTAAGCCACAGCCTAATCTACAGCAAGGCCTTAGTTCTCTTCAATTCTATGAAGCTTGAGAGAGGTGAGGAAGCTGCAGAAGAAAAGTCTGAAGCCAGTAGAGGTTGGTTCCTGAAGTTTAAGGACAGAAGCTGTCTCCATAGCATCAAAGTACAAGGTGAAGCAGCAAGTGCTGATGTAGAAGCTGCAGAGAAGTTCTAGCTAAGATCATTAACGAAGGTGGCTACCCTAAAAAACAGATTTTCAATATAGACAAAACAGCCTTCTATTGAAGAAGATGCCATCTAGGACTTTCATAGCTAGAGAGGAGAAGTCAGTGCCTGGCTTCAAAGCTTCGAAGGACAGGCTGACTCTCTTATTAGGGCTAATGCAGCTGGTGTCTAAATTGAGCCATTGCTCAAATACAATTTTAAAAATCCTAGGACACTTAAGAATTATGCTAAATCTATTCTGCCTGTGCTCTATAAATGGAACAACAAAGCCTGGATGACAGCACATCTGTCGACAACATAGTTTACTGAATATTTTAAGCCCATTATTAAGACCTATTGCTCAGAAAAAAAAAATTTCTTTTAAATTATGATCGCTTTTTGACAGTGCACCTGGACACCCAAGAGCTCTGATGAAGATGTGCAACGCAATTAATGTTGTTTTCATGCCTGCTAATACAACATCCATTCTGCAGTCCATGGATCAAGGAGTAATTTTGATTTCCAAGTCTTATTACTTAAGAAATACATTTTGTGAAGCTATAGCTGCCATAACTAGCGATAACTCTGATGGATCTGGGCAAAGTAAATTGAAAACCTTCTGGAAAGGAATCACCATTTTAGATGACATTAAGAACATTTGTGATTCATGGGAAGAAGTGAAAATATCAACATCAACAGGAGTTTGGAAGCAGTTGATTCCAGCCCTCATGCATGACTTTTAAGGGTTCAAGACTTCAGTAAAGCAGGGACAGGGTTTGAGAGGATTGACTCCAACTTTGAAAGAAGTTCTTCTGTGGGTAAAATGCCACCAAACAGCATTTGCATGCTACACAGAAATTTTTTGTGAAATGAATTGATGTGGCAAACTTTAATGTTGTTTTGTTTTAAGAAATTCCCACAGCCACCCCAACCTTCAGCTACTACCACCCTGATCAGTCAGCAGCCATCAACACTGAGGCAAGACCCTCCACCAGCAAAAAGATTATCACTTGCTGAAGACTCAGATGATTGTTAGCATTTTTTAGGACTAAAGTATTTTTAATTATGGCATGTCTGTAAATGAAGCTGTGCCAGTCAATTGGCATTTAAAACCATAAGACTGAATGGGGACACCAAGGGAGTGAGTATAAATAGAGAAGAAAATGAGTCCATGGATTTATCCTTGAGGAATTCTAAAGATACAAGTTAAGGGAGATGGGGTGGAACAAAAAAGCAGACTGAGAAGGAGCAGAGATATTAAGAGGAAGAAGATCATTTTGTTCTACAAGCAACTAGTAGGTAGAAGTTATGATCGGAGGTTGTAGAAATTATATCCCAATTGCTTTTCCTTTATCAGAAAATAGGAAACAAGGTTAGCAACTGAAGGAAAAGATGGAGAAAGGTGTTTCAGGTTTGAGGAAAAAGGAAAATGAAAGATATATTCTTCCAAGAAAGTAAGAAAGTGAATGGATGAGTAAATATAGTATGACTGCTGGAAAGCCTTAAGAGCTGCCTGAGTTTTGTGAGCAAGATGTAAATCAAAGCAAGTCAGCATGATTGTGCTTTTCTCTAGTGGTGTTAATCTGCATGCGTGCAGGCAAGGTATTACTGGTTATTGATTAATACCAAACAAACCCCTTCAATACTTAATGGCTTAAAACCACAGCAATCATTATTTTGCTCACGGACATGAATTTTAAGCTGAGCTCAGAAAGTATTGCTCATCTCTGCTTCATGCAACATCAACTTTGGTAGTCCAAATGGTGCAGAGGACCTATTGCCAAGGTGGCTTACTCAAGACTGGTGAGTAGATGATTCCTGCCAGGATCTCAGTGGGCTGATGGTAGGATCCTTAATTCCTCTCCACATGGGTTTTTCCAGAGGGTGTCTTGGGCTTTCTCACATCATGGCAGCTGGCTTCCAAGAGCAAGTATTCCAAGAGACCTAGGGGAAAGCTGCAAGGTTTCCTGTGGCCTGGCCTCATAAGACTAAGAATCACACTTCTGTTGGGCAAGCAAACTACTCAAGGTTCTCTCTAGGGAAGGGAAGAACATAGGGATCTCTTTAATCTACCACACGAAGACTTAGCAGAGGTTTGGATTTAATCAAGTTTGGGGTTTTTCCAGATTAGTACTGCAAGGAAGATTAAGGCAAGAGTATATTCTTAGATTCCCAGGGTAAATTATAATGACAAATGGTGGAATTTAATAGATGAAGGTAGGAAATAAACACAGAAGCAAAGTGATAGCCCATGAAAAATTGGTTGGACTCATGGAGTTTAGTTCCCAGTGAGGTTGAACAATTGTTGGAGAATAATATTAATGGGAGATAGCTAAGATACAAGATGTGATGGTTTTAGGGCTGGGTGCTGAAAATTGAGATTACAGATGCATTCTAATGGTAATAACAAGTTATATTATAACCATGAGTATGAATGGTTGATAAAAGAGGGACAATTTTGAAAAGAAAATAACATATAATAGAGTGAGATTTGTTCTCTGAACATTCAGAGGAGACTGAAGTGAGAATTGTAGGGGGCAGAGAACAACTCTTGCAGAAGACATAAATCTGTGCCCTTAAGGATTTGAAAAGGAGAACATTGGTAATAAGTAGTATAGGAGTGAAGTCATAGATACATGAATAAGAGTAGCATGTTGGTAAAAATTCTGTCTTGAATCGTGGTAGGTATCTACCATGAGCAAAAACGACTCAGAGGGCATTAAAAATCAGCAAAAGATGTTTTGATTTTATGAAATTAGATATAAGACATCATGAACATTTCCTAGCAGAATAGCATGTTGAAATTGACTTCTATGAAAGTTTAAACTGAAGTGGTTAAAATAATAGCTATGAATAGGTACAACCTATGGCTAAGAGATTTAAAAAATAAGAGAGACTTTCAAAAATCCAAGTGTGAGGTGTTGAGCATCTATAAAGTGACAAAGTGGTGATGAAGAGAAAGATAAAATTTTTTCAAGAGAAATCATGTTTGAACATAATTATTGACTATGAGGCTAAATACAAGACAAAAAGTAAAAAGTACTTAACGTTCAGAATTCTAATTGACCAGGCAAATGGTGATGTAATTTGGCAGATATAAGGAAATTGATAAAGCAGCTCTTCTGGAATATGTTTAACAAGTTGTGGTGGCAAAAAGTGCACTTCAAATTTGCAAGGTATTCATTAAAATTTACCATGCACTGAGTTTTGTTTTGCTTATATATTTACCCCCACATTATTTGGAACATAATTAAGGCAGCTAATAAAGATCTGCTATGTGAAAGATATTATTTAGCTGATGTGGAGTAAACAAAAGTAAATAACATATACATTCTACTTGAGGAATTTATAAGTAAAGTGAAGATATTTAGAAGGCAGCTGGAGGTGTTTACATTTCATGTTAAGAAAAAACAAAAGCAATTAACATGTCTAGCATATATTGTCAGATTATTCAATACAGTTTTTTAACTGCTAGTATTGATACCTGCCAAGGATTATGCCATGTGATGAATATAAAAAGGCAACACAAAGATAGACACACTTTCTGCCTTCATAGAGCTTACAGTTTAATAGGGCAGGGCGGAGGGACCACTATCAATCAGATGATTACAGAAACACCATATTTCATTATTTTTAAGATGCAATTATTTTTACATTTTGACATTTCTGAAATTGGGATACTTCTTACAATCCATGGAGTCTTGCAACTATAATTAGTGGTCTTTTTCTTGGTGTTTGCTTACAATAGCAGTGTGTTTTACAAGTGATGGTATCTTTTAAATAAAGTACATTAAATATAAAATAAATGTTATATATATATAAAGGAGAGTCAGAGAGTGTTGCCACTGCTTGTTTTATGGAATATGACCTTGTAGAAGAGGAAGAAAAGAGCTATGAGAGAACTTAGAAAGAAAGAAGAGCATTTGCAAAATCTGGTGGCATGAAGGTCACAGTGGGCCAAAGGAATTAAAGGGGAGCTAGTGAGGCTAAGAGCAGGAAGCAGTGGGGATCCTCGTTCCAGAAAACAGAGCAACTGGAAGGATGCAGACCTGCAGGGTCTTATAGCATCAACTAAGTACTTTGGTGTTTAGCTTTAGAGCAGTGGGAAGTTATTGAATTGTCTTAATTATGGGTCGATATGGTAATATTTGTTTTCAGTTAATATGTGTAGAGCAATGAAAGGAATGAGTAAAGAAAGAAAGAGATGGGAAAATGGGCATAGCAATGGAAATTGAGAGTAGATAAGTTTTTGTGGCAAAAAAAAAAAAAGTACCTCTAAGGATTAGTTACATCCTACTTAACTATATCTTAGTTATAGATGGACACTTAGCAATGAAGTATCTAAAATTGAAATTTCCCATTCATCTAGAATCCTGTCATTATATGTTCTACACTAGGTCACCAAGGTGTCTAGTGGCAATAAAAGTAGTCATAGTGTCAATTCTAAAAGAGATAACTGAAAGAGAATGCCCATATAGACAAACCAAATTTGGTGTGAACCTAAATGCAGGCATGGGATGTTTTTATATAATAGGACAAAGGTATCAGGGCCAAAGCAAAATCATTAACCACTATCATTAACTAAACAACTCAAAAGATGGAGTATATAACTTAGTGATAATGCGCTGAGAATATTTGGCCTTGGGTATGAATAGAAATGGCATTTAACATTTTTTGAGTGCTTACTATGTGCAAGGTATGAATTTAGAACTTTTCGAGGATTTTGTTGTGTGATGTTCGCAGCAACCCAAGGCCGTAGGAACTATTATGTTCTCTTTTCTACAATAAACCAAGGCCCAGAAATGTTCATTTGTTTCCTCGAAGTCACACAGTTAATCATAGTAAATCCTGAGTTCAGGAATCGGACCTATGTGTACATTGAAACTCTGGTTATGAGACAAATGACTGTAGCAGTCAACACTCATTCACACAGTATGTGTCTACTGCACACCTACTTGCTTCCAGACCTAGCAGTAGGAATGAAATCATAACTTTTGAGGTGACAAAGTACAGGTTCTTATGAACCTCACCATGTAATTCTTCATCTTGACTCTTGGAGATTTTAGTTATTTACCTTTAGTTGTTTTGCTGTAGGGCTATGGATTGTGGTACCATGTAACAATGTGAGATTTTAATTTAAGTAGCATGTACTAGCGTCTTAATGTTACTATATATATTCAATTTTATAATGTAATTGACTGAGGAAGGTTGTGGTGTTTTGTCTCATTTTTTAGCCAGCATAAATATACACTCCTTACTTTTCCAGACTCTAGAGCAACATCAAATTAATTTAAAGTGTATTTCATTTTGTTTAGTGTATCAGAAATTCTCTTGTTGCTGTTAATAGTAATTATTATTCTTTCTTAGCTCTCTGATCAGCTAGTAAATTTCACCAGTTGATCAAATTGGGCAAATGGAATAGAAATCTTAGTTACATTTATGGTACTTAAAGTCCCACCAAAAAGCAGTATTCATTTCAAATCCTTTAGTCTATACTGTGTGAGAAATTATGTCCTCCATGTACCATTGCTATATGATACATCTTTGAAAAAACAAAAATCCACAGTCCCAGTGGCCTTATCTTGTGTGCTGATAGCTAGCATAGGATTTCAATGTATTTTCAATACTTTAAACACTTAAAACATTCCATTACAAAGAAAAATTGCACAGAATATAGTTTTCCATTATAGGAGCATGTTCTAAGAAACCTTCTATACTAAGTATAAAATACAGCAAATTCTAAGAAAAGACTGGGAAACAGGAAGGAAAATAACATATTTAATATTAGGCTGGTACTGAGATAGATCCTTCTAATAGTATAAAGAATTGAAATGCATTTTTACATAGATATGATAATGCAAAATCATGTTGCTGGCTACTGTAGCCACAATGTAAAGACATACAAGGATTTAGAATAAATGTTCTGCCTTTATTGCAAACTGATGTACCTCCTGCTCCCTCTGTATGCCTTTGTTAGGTATAGTCTTCAAGTGTTTCTTTCCCAGAGTTGTAATACATTGTGGGGGAACTTTCCACTTTCTCCCAACCATTTCCACTTGGCATCAATATCTAGTTTGGTTTAAAGGTGTTGTCCATGCCTATTCAACTGTAAAAATAACTGTAAACATAAATTAAAAAATCTTGTTTCAGACACCAGCTGTGTATGGCCTGGGCAAGTCACTTACTAGTCTGTGGCCTTTTTCCCTGATGTGTGAAATATTCAAACCATATTCACCTCAGGAGTTTTTTGGGAGGACTAAATGAGATAAAGCATGCAAAGTGCATAGCACTGTCCTTAGCAAACTGCAAACTGTAGACCATTTTAATAATTCCTCCTATTTCATTTTTATAAGTCCTCCTATGTCCCGGTTTTTAGTGGTAGATTACCAAAACATGAGAGTGGTCAGTTACATACTGGAAATAACTTCTTGTTACTGTGTGAACCATCTCAGTGAATAAGAAGGTGTCTGGTTTTCTAAACTGGAATTCTAGTTCTAATATGTCTTCACAAAATTCATCTACATAGCACTGTCTGGATTCCAAAAAGAAGACATTGTATTTGAAAATCCTTCATGTTTGAAAGGGTCTGCTAACATCTTTACATCAGGCTAAATATGGAATTATCCAAGAAAAATGAATTCTATAAGGGCTAAATTCATCTTTTTAAATGTCTTTACGAGATTGCTTCAAGATGGTGGATTAAAAGGACGTGCGCTCACTCCCCCTTGTAAGAGCATCAGAATCACAACTAACTGCTGAACAATCATTGACAGCAATACACTGGAGCTCACCAAAAAGATAGCCCACATCCAAAGACAAAGGAGAAGCCGCAATGAGGTGGTAGGAGGGACGCACAATCACAATAAAATCAAATCCCATAACCGCTGGGTGAGTGACTCACAAACTGGAGAACAATTAAACCACAGAAGTCCAGCCACTGGAGTGAAAGTTCTGAGTCCCACGTCAAGCTTCCCAACCTGGGGTTCCAGCAATGGGAGGGGAATTCCCAGAGAATAAGACTTTGAGGTCTAGCAGGATTTGATTGCAGACTTCAACAGGACTGGGGAAAACAGAGACTCCATTCTTGGAGGGCACGCACAAAGTAGTGTGCACATGAAGACCCAGGGGGAGGGCTTCCCTGGTGGCACAGTGGTTGAGAGTCCGCTGCCGATGCAAGGGACATGAGTTTGTGCCCCGGTCCGGGAAGATCTCACATGCCACAGAACGGCTAGGCCCGTGAGCCATGGCCGCTGAGCCTGCACATCCGGAGCCTGTGCTCCGCAATGGGATAGGCCACAACAGTGAGAGGCCCGCGTACCGCAAAAAAAAAAAAAAAAACAGACCCAGGGGGAAGGAGCAGTGACCCCATAGGAGACCGAACCAGACCTACCTGCTAGTGTTGGAGGGTCTCATGCAGAGGCAGTGGGCACCAGTGGCTCATTGTGGGGCAAAGGGCACTGGCAGCAGAAGCTCTGGGAAGTACTCCTTGGCATGAGCCCTCCCGGAGTTCACCATTAGCTCCACCAAGGAGCCTATGGGTTGCCCCAGGCCAAACAACCAACAGGGAGGGAACCCAGCCCCACCCATCAGCAGACAAGCAGATTAAAGTTGTACTGAGCTCTGCCCACCAGAGCAACACCCAGCTCTACCCACCACCAGTTCCTCCCATCAGGAAGCTTACACAAGCCTCTTAGATAGCGTCATCCACCAGAGGGCAGACAGCAGAAGCAAGAAAAACTACAGTCCTGCAGCCTGTGGAACAAAAACCACAATCACAGAAAGATAGACAAAATGAAAAGTCAGAGGACTATGTACCAGATGAAGGAACAAGATAAAACCCCAGAAAAACAACTAAATGAAGTGGAGATAGGCAACCTTCCAGAAAAAGAATTCAGAATAATGATAGTGAAGATGATCGAGGACCTCGGAAAAAGAATGGAGGCAAAGATCGAGAACATGCAAGAAATGTTGAACAAACACCTAGAAGAATTAAAGAACAAACAAACAGATGAACAATACAATAACTGAAAGAAAAATACAGTAGAAAGAATCAATAGCAGAATAACTGAAGCCGAAGGATGGATAAGTGAACTAGAAGACAGAATGGTGGAAATCACTGCCATGGAACAAAATAAAGAAAAAAGAATGAAAAGATATGAAGACAGCCTAAGAGACCTCTGAGACAACATTAAATGCACCAACATTTGCATTATAGGGGTCCCAGAAGAAGAGAGAGAGAAAGGACCCAAGAATATATTTGAAGAAATTATAGTCGAAAACTTCCCTAACATGGGAAAGGAAATAGCCACCCAAGTCCAGGAAGCACAGAGAGTCCCAGGCAGGAGAAAACCAAGGAGAAACACACTGAGACACATAGGAATCAAATTGGCAAAAATTAAAGACAAAGAAAAATTATTAAAAGCAACAAGGGAAAACTGACAAATAACATACAAGGGAACTCCCATAAGGTTAACAGCTGATTTCTCAGCAGAAACTCTACAAGCCAGAAGGGAGTGGCATGACATATTTAAAGGGATGAAAGGAAAGAACCTACAACCAAGATTACTCTACCCAGCAAGGATCTCATTCAGATTCGATGGAGAAATCAAAAGCTTTACAGACAAGCAAAGCTAAGAGAATTCAGCACCACCAAACCAGCTCTACAACAAATGCTAAAGGAACTTCTCTAAGTGAGAAACACAAGAGAAGAAAAGGACCTACAAAAAGAAACCCAAAACAATTTAAAAAATGGAAATAGGAATATACATATCAATAATTACCTTAAATGTCAATGGATTAAATGCTCCAACCAAAAGACACAAGCTTGATGAATGGATACCCAAAAAAGACCCATATGTATGCTGTCTACAAGAGACCCACTTCAGATCTAGGGACACATACAGACTGAAAGTGAGGGGATGGAAAAAGATATTCCATACAAATGGAATTCAAAAGAAAGCTGAGTAGCAGTACTCATATCAGATAAAATAGACTTTAAAATAAAGAATGTTACAAGAGACAAAGAAGGACACTACATGATGATCAAGGGATCGATCCAAGAAGATATAACAATTATAAATATATATGCACCCAACATAGGAGCACCTCAATACATAAGGCAACTACTAACAGCTATAAAAGAGGAAATTGACAGTAACACAATAGTGGAGGACTTTAACACGTCACTCACACCAATAGACAGATCATCCAGACAGAAAATTAACAAGGAAACACAAGGTTTAAATGACATAATAGACCAGATATATTTAATTGATATTTATAGGACATCCATCAGAAAACAGTGGATTACACTTTCTTCTCAAGTGCACATGGAACATTCTCCAAGATAGATCACATCTTGGGTCACAAATCAAGCCTTGGTAAATTTAAGAAAACTGAAATCATATCAAGCATCTTTTCCAACCACAACGCTATGAGATTAGAAATCAATTACAGGGAAACAATGTAAAAAAACACAAACACAGGGAGGCTAAACAATATGTTACTAAATATGCAAGAGATCACTGAAGAAATCAGAGGAAATCAAAAAATACCTAGAGACAAATGACAAAGAAAACACGATGATCCAAAACCTATGCAATGCAGCAAAAGCAGTTCTAAGAGGGAAGTTTACAGCAATACAATCTTACCTCAAGAAACAAGAAAAATCTCAAACAAGCTAACCTTACACCTAAAGGAACTAGAGAAAGAAGAACAAACAAAACCCAAAGGTAGTAGAAGGAAAGAAATCATAAAGATCAGAGCAGAAATACATGAAATAGAAACAAAGAAAACAAGAGCAAAGATCAATAAAACTAAAAGCTGGTTTTTTGAGAAAATAAAATTGTTAAACCTTTAGCCAGACTCATCAAGAAAAAGAGGGAGATGACTCAAATCAATAAAATTAGGAATGAAGAAGAAGTTACTACAGACAGAGCAGAAATACAAAGCATCATAAGAGACTACTCAAGCCATTACTACTACTCTATGCCAATAAAATGGACAATCTTGAAGAAATGAACAAATTATTAGAAAGGTATAACCTTCCAAGGCTGAACCAGGAAGAAACAGAAAACAAGAACAGCCCAATCACAAGTAATGAAATTGAAACTGTGATTAAAAATCTTCCAACAAACAAAAGTCCAGGACCAGATGGCTTCACAGGTGAATTCTATCAAACATTTAGAGAAGACCTAACACTGATCCTTCTCAAACTCTAGCAAAAATTTGCAGAGGAAGGAACACTCCCAAACTCATTCTACGAGGCAACCATCACCTTGTTACCAAAACCAGACAAAAATACTACAAAAAAAAAAAAGAAAATTACAGACTAATATCACTGATGAATATAGACACCAAAATCCTCAACAAAATACTAACAAACAGAATCCAACAACACATTAAAAGGATCATACACCATGATCAATTGGGATTTATCCCAGGGATGCAAGGATTCTTCAGTATACACAAATCAATCAATGTGATACACCATATTAATAAACTGAAGAATAAAAACCATAGGATCATCTCAGTTGATGCAGAAAAAGCTTTTGACAAAATTCAACACCAATTTATGATAAAAACTCTCCCTAAAGTGGGCATAGAGGGAACCAACCTCAGCATAATGAAGGCCATATACGACAAACCCACAGCAAACATCATTCTCAATGGTGAAAAAGTGAAAGCATTTCCTCAAAGATCAGGAACAAGACAAGGATGTCCACTCTCGCCACTATTATTCAACATAGCTTTGGAAGTCCCAGCCATAGCAATCAGAGAAGAAAAAGAAATAAAATGAATACAAATAGGAAAAGAAGAAGTAAAACTGTCACTGTTTGCAGATGTCATGATACTATACATAGATAATCCTAAAGATGTCACCAGAAAACTACTAGAGCTAATCAATGAATTTGGTAAAGTTGCAGGATACAAATTAATGCACAGAAATCTCTTGCATCCCTATACACTAACAACTAAAGATCAGAGAAATTAAGGACACAATCACATTCACCACTACAAAAAAAAAAGAATAAAATACCTAGGAATAAAACTACCTAAGGAGGTAAAAGACTTGTACTCAGAAAACTATAAGACACTGATAAAAGAAATCAATGATCACACAAACAGGTGGAGAGATACCATGTTCTAGGATTGGAAGGATCAATATTGTGAAAATGACTATACTATCCAAAACAATCTACAGATTCAATGCAATCCCTATCAATTACCAGTGGCATTTTTTACAGAACTAGAAAAAAAATCTTAAAAGTTGTATGGTGACACAAAAGATCCCGAATAGCCAAAGCAATCTTGATGGAAAAAACGGAGCTGGAGGAATCAGATTCCCTTACTTCAGACTATACTACAAAGCTACAGTAATCAAGACAGTATGGTACTGGCACAAAAATATAGATCAATGGAACTGGATAGAAAGCCCAGAGATAAACCCACACACCTACTGTCAACTAATCTATGACAAAGGAGGCAAGGATATACAATGGAGAAAAGACAGTCTCTTCAATAAGTGGTGCTGGGAAAACTGGACAGCTACATATAAAAGAATGAAATTAGAACACTACCTGACACCATACACAAAAATAAACTCAAAGTGGATTAAAGACCTAAATGTAAAACTGGACACTATAAAACTCTTAAAGGAAAACATAGGAAGAACACTCTTTGACATAAATAACAGCAAGATCTTTTTTGACCCACCCCCTAGAGTAATGGAAATAAAAACAAAAATAAACAAATGGGATCTAATGAAACAAACACTTTTGCACAGCAAAGGAAACTGTAAACAAGACGAAAAGACAATCCTCAGAATGGGAGAAAATATTTGCAAAGGAATCAATGGACAAAGGATTAATCTCCAAAATATATAAACAGCACATGAAGCTCAATATTAAAAAAAAAAAAACCCAGTCAAATAATGGGCAGAGGATCTAAACTGACATTTCTCCAAAGAAGACATACAGATGGCCATGAAGCACATGAAAAGCTGCTCAACATCATTAATTATTAGAGAAATGCAAATCAAAATTACAATGAGGTATCACCTCACACTGGTTAGAATGGGCATGATCAGAAAATCTACAAACAAATGCTGGAGAGGGTATGCAGAAATGGGTACTCTCTTGCACGGCTGATGGGAATACAAATTGATACAGCCACTATGGAGAACAGTATGGAGGTTCCTTAAAAAACTGAAAATAGAATTACCATATGACCCAGCAATCCCACTAATGTGCGTATACCCAGAGAAAACCATAATTCAAAAAGACACATGCACCCCAATGATCATTGCGGCACTATTTACAATAGCCGGGTAATGGAAGCAACCTAAATGCCCACTGAGAAATGAATGGGTAAAGAAGATGTGGTACATATATAGAATGGAATATTACTTAGCCATAAAAAAATGAAATTGGATCATTTGTAGAGACATGGATGGACCTAGGGACTGTCATACAGAGTGAAGTAAGTCAGAAAGAGAAAAACAAATATTGTATATTAATGCATATATGTGGAATCTAGAAAAAATGGTACAGATGAAGTGGTTTGCAGGGCAGAAATAGAGACACAGATGTAGAGAACAAACGTATGGACACCAAGGGGGGAAAGTGGCAGGGGTGGTGGTGGTGGGATGAATTGGGAGATTGGGATTGACATATATATATTAATATGTATAAAATAGAAAGCTAATAAGTACCTGCTGTATAAAAAAATAAATAAAATTCAAATTAAAAAAAAAGAAAACATTAAAAACTAAAGAATACGAAGTGGAAGAAAACTGAAAAGAAGCCAGAACTGGAAAAAAAGGTCCTTATTTCTTCAAATATACCATTGGATTATAATTGTTCTCATACCTTACATACTACAAAAGTGCACTGAGGGCTTCCCTGGTGGCGCAGTGGTTGAGAGTCCACCTGCCAAAGCAGGGGACATGGGTTCATGCCCCAGTCCGGGAGGATCCCACATGCCGCGGAGCGGCTGGGCCCATGAGCCATGGCCGCTGAGCCTGCGCGTCTGGAGCCTGTGCTCTGCAACGGGAGAGGCCACAACAGTGAGAGGCCCACGTACTGCAAAAAAAAAAAAAAAAAAAGAGTGCACTGAGCAGCTCTGCTCTGGAGAACACTAGTTTTTAATGCAACTAGGCTCTACTTTGTAAGTTCTCAAGCCTCATATATGGATTCCAGATTCACTGCAGCAGATTAACAGAAAATTGTTAAATAGATAATAGGATCATGTTTTATATATATATAAAATAGGACTAATGGTCAACACATACATGAACTCCATTTCTTCTAACCACTGGTGAAATCAGGAGAGACTGGAAATGAATCAGTAACACTCATTGTATCATGTACTAGACCAATAATTTTGACCAAACATCGTAGTTAGGACAGTTCTTGAAATCACTTACATGGATCCAGTTTAGAGTGGCCATTGGCTTAAAGCAGTTAATAGTATATCAAGTATATATTTTAAAAATATGTATAGTATAAAGTTTCTATATTTTGCTTATTTGAAAATTTGCTCCATTCACTTGACAGTATGTTCCCGATTCAAAGACCACATAACAGCTGTGTGCTCAATGTGGAAAATGTTTATATTAATTCCAAATTTAGAAATTTTTAAAGGAGTGCATTTTTGGCCTGTTAGGCTTAGTTGGCTAATGTATCTCACAAATCCTCTTTAATTCACAAATTAAAGATCTTGGCAATCATCACAAATCCTTGAGAATCATCACAGCCTTCTCTGTTAATTGAGAAGCAAAGTTTGTACAGTGAAATAATTTCACATAATGTAATAATTTCCACAGTTTTGCTAAAAAGTTTACAAGTATGCAAATAGATGTTGGGGGAAAAAATTAACCATTTCAACCGTGCTTCCAAGCATGCAAACAAATTACACTCTTTTGAACTCATAGTTAAATTTGGTGTTCCTGTATTATTATTCTCTTCTACATTCTGAAACAAGTTTCTAGTTGAAATAATATTGTAGTTGGAGGTAATGGTTGCTTTGACAAAGACTTCTTTTAATTGGCAAATTATTTTTAAGAATTAAAAAACATATTTTTTTTCCTGGGTCACTTACAACTAGTTGGAAGTGCTCTAAAAGAAGCAATGTTTATTTTTATTTTGAAATTTTATCATGGCTGTGTGTGCAGACGGGTTTCTAACAAAAAGCAGTCACCCATCTCATTTTTTTCTTATTCCCATCCTCAATCTCCAGGGACAATTTTTTTCTGACATTTCTGTTTTCATTCTTCTGTAGGTTATCTTCCTAACACTATATCTTTATATCTTCATTTCTTAATTTTCCAACTTGAGACAATGTCTGTTCACTTCCTAAGAAAGATAGGATTTATCTCACTCTATGTCATTTTCCCTCCGTATCCTCCTCCCAGAGTTTGACAGTTTTATCATTACTCTGAGTTCTTCCATCCTTTATGTTATAACTTTGAATAATATGCATGTACTTATTAAGACATCAACTCCAGTCAATATTTTAAACTACCCTTTATTCCACCTTTCCTTAGAAGAATGAAGTTCTTCTCATTTACTTTAATTTAGCAAGTTGGTTAATATTTAGATTCTCTTCATAACACATGAGCAATGCTTGTATGTTCTGTCCAAAGGTTGATTTTTAAAGTTGGAGGTGAATTTATACTGTGTGCATCAATATGACGATGTAAATAATGTTCACTGCCAGAGAAAATAGGATTAAATTTCTTTTCCTAAAGGTCTAATGCTATGATGCCTGGGCCACTTAAAGGAAAATGCTTCTAATACTAAGGTCACCTGGATTCTTATTTTCTATGTGCCGTCAAGTGCTAAAAATCATGGTGCATTATTTTTGGCTAATATTTGCACCCTGGTATTTTGTCATCTTTTTATTTCTTGAAAACTTTAATGACACTCTGTATTTATCAAAATCTCAAGATTTCCATCCTCTCACACATACTACCTTTTGTGAAGTCCCTTTTCTGTTTTCCTAGAAGCCTCTTTCCTGAGGGCCTCTACCTACATGCTCCAATTTGGACCAGATTATTTTTAGACCTGATGGACAACCATCAGCTCAGACTTGCACAGAGGGATTGCC
This sequence comes from Lagenorhynchus albirostris, assembly GCF_949774975.1. NCBI lineage: Eukaryota > Metazoa > Chordata > Mammalia > Artiodactyla > Delphinidae > Lagenorhynchus > Lagenorhynchus albirostris. The sequence continues at coordinate 83,650,838 of NC_083100.1, forward strand.
TGGGCTCTAACCACCCTTTCCTACATCCAGTCTCTTCCTCCTCTTATTTTTCAGGTATTTTTTTCTGGAGCACATACTCCAATAACTATATAGAAAACGATATATGGAAGGTAAATTTTTAGAGACCCTGTTTTCTTGAAAATATCTTTATTTGGCCCTTACATTAGAGTAATAATTTTTCTATACTCTGGTATTGCTAAGAAGAATTCCAATGCCAGTCTCATTTTTTTCTAGTTCCAACATTTTCTTATCAATTTTTTAAATTGAAGTATAGTTGATTTACAATGTTGTGTTAATTTCTGCTGTACAGCAAAGTGATTCAGTTATACATATATGCATTCTATTTTTATATTCTTTTCCATTATGGTTTATCATAGGATATTGAATATAGTTCTCTGTGCTATACAGTAGGACATTTTTGTTTATCCACTCTATAAATAATAGCTTACATCTGCTAACCCCAACTTTCCACTCCATCCCTGCCCCAACGCCCTCTCCTTGGCAAACACAAGTCTGTTCTCTATGCCCATAAGTCTGTTTCTGTTTTGTAGATAGGTTCGTTTGTGCCATATTTTAGATTCCACACATAAGTGATATCATATGGTATTTGTCTCTTTCTGACTTACTTCACTTAGTATGATTATCTCTAGTTGCATCCATGTCACTGCAAATGGCATTATTTCATTCTTTTTTATGGCTAAGTAGTATTCCATTTTACATATGTACCACATTTTCTTTATCCATTCATCTGTTGATAGACATTTAGGTTGTTTCCATGTCTTGGCTATTGTTAATAGTGCTGCTATGAACATAGGGGTGCATGTATATTTTTGAATTAGGGTTTTGTCTGGATATACACCCAGGAATAGGATTTCTAGATCATATGGTAATGCTATTTTTAGTTTTTTGAAGAACATCCATACTGTTTTCCATAGTGGCTCTACCAACTTACATTCCGTCCAATAATTTAGGAGGGCTCCTTTTCTCCACACTCTCTCTAGCATTTGTTATTTGTAGAGTTGTTAATGATGGCCATTCTGACTGGTGTGAGGTGGTACCTCATTGTAGTTTTGATTTGCATTTCTCTCAAAATTAGCGATGTTGAGCCTCTTTTCACATGCCTCTTGGCCATCTGTATGTCTTCTTTGGAGAAATGTCTATTTAGGTCTTCTGCCCATTTTTCAGTTGGGCTGCTTTTTTTTACTGTTGAGCTGTATGAGCTGTTTGTATATTTTGGAAATTAAGCCCTTATCAGTCATATCATTTGCAAATATTTTCTTGCATTCTGTAGGCTGTCTTTTCATTTTGTTTATGGTTTCCTTTGCTGGGCCAAATCTTGTAAGTTTGATTAGGTCTCATTTGTTTATTTTTGTTTTTATTTCTATTGCCTTAGGAGAATGACCTAAGAAAACATTGGTACAACTTATATCAGAGAATGTTTTGCCTATGATCTCTCCTAGGAGTTTTATGGTGTCATGTCTTACGTTTAAGTCTTAAAGCCATTTTGAGTTTATTTTTGTGCATGGTATGAGGGTGTGTTCTAATTTCATTGATTTACGTGCAGCTGTCCAACTTTCCCAGCCAACTTGCTGAAGAGACTTTTTTCTATTGTGTATTCTTGCCTCCTTTGTTGGAGATTAATTGACTGTAGGTGAATGAGTTTACTTTTGGGCTCTGTATTCTGTTCCATTGATCTATGTGTCTGTATTTATGCCAATACCATGCTGTTTTGATTACTGTAGTTTGTAGTACTGTCTGAAGTCTGGGAGGGTTATGCCTCCTGCTTTTTTCTTTTTCTTCAGGATTGCTTTGGCAATTCTGGATCATTGATGGTTCCATATAAGTTTTTGGATTATTTGTTCTTGTTCTGTGAAAAAATGTCATGGGTAATTTGATAGGAATTGCATTAAATCTGTAAATTGATTTCGGTAGTATGGCTATTTTTAACAATATTAATTCTCCCAATCCAAGAGCATGGGATATCTTCCCATTTCTTTGAATCATCTTCAATTTCTTTATCATGTTTTATAGTTCTCAACATATAAGTTTTTCATCTCCTTGGTCAGGTTTATTCCTAAGTATTTTATTTTGGGGGGTGTGATTTTAGAAGGTTTTTTTTTTTTTTTTACATTTCCTTTCTGATATTTCATTGTTCGTATAAAGAAATGCAACTGATTTCTATATGTTAATCTTGTATACTGCTACCTTGCTGAATTTATCAGTACTATTTTTGTGTGGAGTTTTGAGGGTTTTCTATATACAATATGTCATCTGCATATGACAGTTTTACCTCTTCCCTTCCAATTTGGATACATTTTGTTTCTTTTTCTCGTTTGATTGCTGAGGCTAGGACTTCCAGTACTATATTGAATAGAAGAGGTGAGAGTGGGCTTCCTTGTCTTGTTCCAGATTTTAGTGGGAAGGTTTTCAGCTTTTCACTGTTGAGTATTATCTTGGCTGTGGGTTTGTCATAAATGGCTTTAATTTGTTGAGATATATTTCCTCTAAACCCACTTTGGTAAGAGTTTTTATCATGAATGGATATTGAATTTTGTCAAATGCTTTTTATGCATCTATTGAGATGATCATGTGGCTTTTGTTTTTTCTTTCATTAGTGTGTCACATTGATTGATCTGCATATGTTGAACCATCTTTGTGAACTTCAGATGAATCCCACTTGGTCGTGGAGTATGATCTTTTTTACGTGTTGTTGGATTTGGTTTGCTAATATTTTGTTGAGAATTTCTGCATCTATATTCATCAAAGATATTGGCCTGTAATTTTCTTTTTTGGTGATGTCTTTGTCTGGTTTTGGTATCAGGATGATGGTGGCTTAATAGAATGTCTTTGAGAGTGTTCTCTCCTCTTCAATCTTTAGGAAGAGTTGAGAAGGATCAGTATAAGTACTTCTTTGTATATTTGGCAGAATTCACCCTTCGTAGGGAGTTTTTATTTTGCTTCTAGTGATGTCCAAATTACCTATTTCTTCTTGATTCAATTTTGGTAGGCTATATGTTTCTAGAAACGTGTCCATTTCGTCTAGGTTGTCAAATTTGTTGGCATATAATTGTTCATAGTATTCCCTTATTGTTTTTTATATTTCTGCAGTATTAGTTGTTATGTCTCCTTTTCATTTCTTATTTTGTATATTTGGGTTCTCTCTCTTTTCTTCTTGGTGAGCCTAGCCAGAGGTTTGCCAATCTTGTTTACCCTTTCAAAGAACCAGTTCTTGGTTTTATTGATTTTTTTCTATTGTTTTTTAATCTGTTATTAATTTCCTCTCTCATCTTTATTATTTCCTTCCTTCTGCTGACTTTATGTTTTGTTTGTTCTTCCTTTTCTTTTTCTAATTCTTTTAAAGGGTAGGTAAGGTTGTTTGAGATTTTTCTTGTTTCAGTCTCAGTTTTATTTGTTTAAATAAGCTGTTTCATGCTTTTGGAAAACTGCAGTACCTTCAGCCTTGGCATTCTTAAATTTTCACAAGGATAATTGAAAAAATATATTTCATTGGGTATTGGGCACTTGTTGAATCAGTAAATCTAGATTCCTGACTTAAATTCTCTCTTCCTTTTTCCTTCTGATACTGGATAATTTCTTCCCAGCTTTTTTCTCAATTTTATTTTTTTAGAACTCTGTATTTTTTCTCTCACAGTTTTTGTTAATCTTTCTGCTCTACATATTGGGACAGACCCCCTCCTCCTTGTCCTTTTTCTCCTCTTCTTCCTTCTTTGTGTACCAAATTTTAAATCTCTAATCACCTAAGCAAATTTATTTTATTCTCACATTTTTTTTCTTTCCCTTTCTATATTATCATGTTTCTGTTATACTAACATAGCATCACCTTTAATTTCTCCATTTATACAAGAGAGGTTTTTGTTGTTTGTTCCTCTTTCATTTATTGAATTACCTGTTATCTTTCTTACCTCTGCAGTCAGCTTTTATATTTATCTTGGTATTTCTCTTTGATGCTCTTGATTTTTTACAGATCTGATGATCTTATTTGTTCATATTTAAGAACAAAGAACGGTTAGCAGATATGGTTTTCTTTGGCAAATTTGTAAACATACAAATAGTTCTACTCATGCCCCTCCCTTAAACAGACAGTAGGACTTGTGTACATGAGTAAGTCAGGTCAACTGGCAGGCATCTTCATAGATTTACCAAGCAAGGTATTGGGCTACATGTCACATATCAAAACAATCAGAGCTTTATTCAGGGTTTCAATATCCCCATAGTCTTTTTACTGTTTCTCCCCCGAGTTATCTCATTTAATATCTTTATTAAAAAGTATCCTGCTGTTTTTTTCCCCACAAAGGTAAATTCTGGACTGTCCGGGCTCTGTGTGGGGGCTTACAGTGCTACTTGGCACAGCCATCTCAAATACTGACCCTTAAATTATTGCTTTTTTCCAGACCTACTTGTCACTTTCTCCCTCTGTATAATCTCCTCAGAGCCCAAAGCCACTTCAATGGTCTGATGGGAAAATCAACTCTCATCTCTCAGAGACAGGAGCCTTTTCACAGCAAATTCTGCTCTACTCTTTGACTTACACATTTCCCTCTACTTTCAGTCTCCCCAAACCTCATTGAAATATCTGTGATGATATTGATATCCATGTGTCCTCTTTGGTTCTCTGCATTTATTCATTTTGTATGTGTTGTGTCTTTTTTTATATAGCCCTCAGGAAGAAAAAAAATATTAGTCCATTTTCAAGTATATCATCTTGAAAGTCAAAAGAGATAGGCAAATGCTCAGGTTTCTAACAGCTCATTATCTTGAAATAATGACATGCACATTTAAAATGAACAACAGAGAAACATTTCTTTTTCCTAAGAGAATTATGACGAGTTATCTTAATTCTCTTGTGAACAAAATGATAAATTTTAAGAGAAGGCCAACAAACAGAAATTCATCTTTAAGGTTTTCTTTTCATTTTAAAACTGAGACATGCCCATAGCCAGTAAACAGATGTGATGACATGCCCGTAACCAATGAATGGACGTGATATTTGAAGTTCAAAGACTGAGTCATGTTTCAGGGCTAGAGTCTGAGGATCATAAAGATGAAATAAACGAGTGTGTGTCTATGTGTGTGTTTCCCCTTTGTTTTGGAAACTAAAGATACTTTTCATGTTTCATTGCAAAGGTTTAGCCAGGATTATGGGATTTATGAAAAATGGTGTTTTATAGGAAGCTTTTTATCTGACACATCAGTATATGGCTTGTTACTCATCAGTTCTCTCATCCTGGGATCTTTTTTCTCCAGAATTTATAATATGATAGCTCTTATTCCTAAAGTGCTATGAAGAGTGAAGCTTGATGAGCTGCTTCTGTGCCACTGAACACTATTTGGATTTCCATTTTTACATTATCATGAAAAGGGCAATTAACTCTTTATTGCAAACTCATTTGGTACACAGGTATTAATTTAATTATTCCTTTATCAGAAGCATGGTTGAAGGCAATTTAAAAATTACTAATTTGACTTGTTTCTGGTAGTTCCATATGTCTGATATTTTATTATAATCATAAATGGATTATGAATGATATAATGGCATTATATTGTATTATAATTAAGTTATAAATTCATTTGTCTTTTAGTAGTGATAAATTATTGCTAAAGGTCATGGTCCATAATAAAAGATACACATTTCTCTTTCAAAAAACTTACACATATGCCAACATATTATGATCATTTTCTAATTTTATCAACTTAAACTCTAGTTTATCAACTTAAACTCTAGTTTAAGGAATTTTATCAAATTCCTCTAATTTTATCAACTTAAACATATAGTGGAAGTCATTGGTATATGTTCCTCAAGAAGATTTGGAATTGTAATATTATGATGTAATGCCTGTACAAAGTGGCTTCTAGGTAAGGGCTATTAAAATGTCAGATGAAATGAATTTTCTTTATTTATAAAGGTTTATTTTCTCTGGAAATCATGCTTGTAAACAATTTGCATTATCTAGGGAGTCAGCAACTGAGGCTTTATTTTGTAGAAGTACAGTGGGAATGAAAGCATGAAACTGTACATTCATTGGGTCTGCTATAATATAAGCCCAAGAGGAAATGTGTGACCCGAAATTGGGTGTATATATTTAGTTATTGTAGATCTATGGTTATTATTCTGCTCTATGGCAATGATTTAAGGTTTCACTGGTTTTTCCAATTGCATTTCACTTCTTAGAATTTATGTCAAAAGTGAAAGGTCATGATTTGTAGCTATTAATCTTTCACAATCCAACTGTGTTAGCTGGGAGAGCTGCCTCAAGCTGTTGATTTTACAGTACTAAAGTTTAGAATGTTGCAGTTTATGAAACCAATCTCCCTTATTTAAGTTTCAATGACAGATCTTTTTATTTTGTTTATCACCAAATAACAATGCAAACGTCATGATGTGTGGTCACTGGAAGAGGCATTTGCTAAACTGATTTTTGGTTCTAAGTCTTTAAAACTTATTAAAAGCATCTCATTGTTATGTGCAGCTATAGAGAAAAAAATAAGATTTTATTTACATAAGGATGATAGTAAATCAGTCACTTTGTCTTCTTGATCATCAGTTGTTTGGTTAATCAGAAAAGCTGTGTTATTACAGTATTTTTGTAGACAGTAGTTTAGGAGAAATACTGCAGATAGTGTTATGGGGAAATGTGTTACTGGAAATTGAAATTCCAATTTTAAAATTAGGGATTTTATGTGTTTATCATATTAGAATAATTCTTTCCTGCAGATTAGAATGTAAACTTTTAGCAAAAGTACACTCTTGCTATGTTTTGGTAACATAAATGTTATTATGAAAGCACTATAGGGTTTTGGGCTTTTCTGGATAATTATGAGTAAATGATCATTTTATAATGAAATCATCCTTGGCTTGTGACTCTCAACTGATTTTTCCATCTGGTGTTTGTCATGTAAAGATGTCCAGTCAGCAGCATTAAGCAGTTTGAAAAATACCAACTAAGCTTTTATATTCACAGAGGCTTCTTATTTGATATGGTTTTGTCCAATCTCTCTCTCTGTGTCTCTCTCTCTTTCTCTCTACCTGAAGGGCACTGTCGTCTCAGGAGGACAGAGAGAACATTTCCTTTTTATTCCTAATTCAGCTAAAAAGTTGAATGAGTGCAATCGTTTTCTCTTTATTCCTTATTTATCTTACATAGAAAACATAACTACCAATTTAAACAAATTTGTTCCTTGGGTAATGTTGGGCTTTTCAAAAAATATAAGCGATTAAACCATAGGACATTTCTTTCTTAATGTCAATTTCTAGATTATCCTCTGATAATTTTCCAATAAGTATTTCCCATCCTCCACTGCCACAACTTTACCCTTTTGAATCAAACCTCTTCTTTATCCACATGAATAAGTGCCAATATCTAGTTCAGTCATGTACCAGAGAATTCCTTATAAAGCCTTTTCCATGTTTGAATCACCATTTCATACTTAAAATATTCGCTGGTCCCAGTTTCCAGAATCCTACAAAAAACAAGCAAAAAAATACCTCCAAAAAAAAACAGAAAAAAAGCTTTATTGAATTAAGTGTTCAAAAATGTGTTCTGTCAGAAGATTTTTCTTGTTAGGTGTTTCCAGTTGCCGGGCCTGTTTGCCCTCAGAGGCATCCACCCCGCCCCTTTGGTCTGCTCTGTTCTGTCTTGCAATGGGGCCTGACTCCTGCAGGATGTCTTTCATAGCTGACTTTAGACTGGATTTCACCAGTGGCAGGCACTGTTGAAAGGTTGGAGGGCAGGAGTGGGGAAAGCAGAGTGACTTCATTGCTCTTCCCTGAAACGTATCTTCTGCAGTGGCACTGACCCTTCTGTGGTTCATTTCTTACTGCATGAGTGGGAAATGGTTTCAGCTTCCTCCACGTGAATGCGGCCTTGAGCTCGAGTAATCTGTCGGTTCCCTTGTCCCTCAAGGGTAGGGGTGGCAGACAACTTCTGTTGTTGCTTAAGGCCCCTTTCTTGTCTCGGGTGATTCCTCCCCTGCACAGACTGGGCCAGAGCCCTTCCACAGGCCTTGCCTGACCTCTGGGGCCAGGTGCCACCACACTGGGACTCTGAGTGGGTAGGAGGGTGGGTGCGGTGGGTGAGGCATCCACCAGCATTGTGGTTTATGTTGTATGTGGTGTGTGCAGCCCCCATAGATTCTGTGAGATCCAGCTTCCTCTGAGAAGTGTGCTAGTGGTTCCAGTGCCTGGGGCCTGATTCCTCTACTTTCTGAACCACCTCTAACACTCAGGGCATCTCAGCCCATCTTCGCTTTGCCCCTCAATCAGGATCCAGACTTACTCCCCACACACACCCAAAGTCACAAAGCACACACTGTGGGCTCCAACTGTGCCCTGTATACCTTCCTGTAGAACCCTACACACCACCAACCTAGACCAGGCCCCTACTGGACCCTTGGGCATCCCACATGAAAGAAAGAAATTTTTTAAATGTTTAATTTTTTTTTAATTTTAATTTTATTGGAGTATAGTTGATTTACAATGTTGTGCTAGTTTCAGGTGTACAGCAAACAGATTCAGTTATACATACACATATATTCATTCTTTCTTAGATTATTTTCTCATATAGGTCATCATAAAACACTGAGTGGAGGTCCCTGTGCTATACAGTAGGTCCTTGTTGGCCATCTATCTTATATCCCAAGCTCCTGATTTATCCCCTCCCCAACACCGCTTCCCCTTGGGTAACCATTAGTTTGTTTAAGTCTGTTTCTGTTTGTAACTAAGTTCATTTTTATCATTTTCTAAATTTAGATTGTACAAAGGAGAGATATCATATGGTATTTGTCTTTCTCTCTCTGACTTACTTCAGTTAGTATGATAATCTCTAGGTCCATCCTTGTTGCTGCAAATGGCATTATTTCATTCTTTTTAAGGGATGAGTAATATTTCATTGTATATATGTACCACATCTTTATCCATTCCTCTGTTGATGAATATTTAGGTAGCTTCCATGTCTTTGCTATTGTAAACAGTGATGTAATGAACATTGGGGTGCATGTGTCTTTTCAAATTATGGTTTTCTCCAGATATATACCCAAGAGTGGAACTGCTGGATCATATGGTAGTTCTATTTTTAGATTTTTAAGGAACCTTCATACTGTTCTCCATAATGGTGCTACCAATTTACATTCACTCCAACAGTGTAGGACAATTCCCTTTTCTTCACACCCTCTCCAGCATTTATTGTTTGTAGACTTCTCGATGATGGCCATTCTGACAAGTGTGAGGTGATATCTCATTGCAGTTTTGATTTTCATGTCTCTGATAATTAGTGATGTTGAGCATCTTTCCATGTGCTTTTTAACCATGTGTATGTCTTCTTTGGAGAAATGTCTATTTAGATTTTCTGCCCATTTTTTGATTGGGTTGGGTTTTTTTTTTTTTTTTTGACATGGGGCTACATGAGGTGTTTGTATATTTTGGAGATTAATCCCTTGTCAGTTGCTTTGTTTGCAAATATTTTCTCACATTCTGATGGTTGTCTTTTCATCTTGTTTATGGTTTCCTATGCTGTGCAAAAGCTTTTGAGTTTAATTAGGTCCCGTTTGTTTTTGTTTTTATTTTCATGACTCAAGGGGGTGAATCAAAAAAGATATTATAGCAATTTATGCCAAAGAGTGTTCTGCCTATGTTTTCCTCTAAGAGTTTTATAGTATCTGGCCTTACATCTGGGTCTCTGATCCATTTTGAGTTTATTTTTGTGTATGGTGTTAGAGAATGTTCTAATTTCATTCTTTTACATGTAGCTGTCCAGTTTTCCGAGCACCATTTATTGAATAGACTGTCTTTTCCCCATTGTATATTCTCACCTCCTTTATCATAGATTAATTGACCATAGGTGTGTGGGTATAATTCTTGGCTTTCTATCTTGTTCCATTGATTTATATTTCTGTTTCTGTGCCAGTACCATACTGTTTTGATGACTGTAGCTTTGTAGTATAGTCTATAGTCAGGGAGCCTGATTTCTCCAGCTTCATTTTTGTTTCTCAAGACTGCTTTGGCTATTCAGGCTCTTTTGTGTTTCCATATAAATTAATTTTTTTGTCCTAGTTCTGTGAAAAATGCCATTGGTAATTTGATAGGGATTGCATTGAATCTGTAGATTGCCTTGAGTGGTATAGTCATTTTGACAATATTGATTCTTCCAATCAAGGATATGGTATATCTTTCCAGCTTTTTGTGTCATCTTCAATTTCTTTCATCAGCATCTTATAGTTTTGGTGTACAAGTCTTTCTTTTGCATCCTTAGTTAAGTTTATTCCTAGGTATTTTATTCTTTTTGATGCAATAGTAAATGGGATTGTTTTCTTAATTTCTCTTTCTGATCTTTAACTGTTTGTTTGTTAGTGTATAGGAATGAAAGAGAGTTCTGGTCATAAAATTTGTATACTGCAACCTTACCAAATTCATTGATAAGCTCTAGCAGTTTTCTGATAACATCATTAGGATCATAAGAGACTACTACAAACAACTATACGCCAAAAAAATGGAAAACCTAGAAGAAATGGACAAATACTTAGAAAGATACAACCTTCCAAGACTGCACCAGGAAGAAATAAAAAATATGAACAGATAATCACTAGTACTGAATTTGAAACAGTGATTTAAAAACTTCCAACAAACAAAAGCCTAGGACCAGATATCTTCAAAGGTGAATTCTATGAAACATATACAGAAAATACTTATCCTTCTGAAATTCTTTGAAAAAATTGCAGAGGAAGGAACATTCCCAAACTCATTCTATGAGACCACCATCACCCTGATACCAAAACCAAAGATACCACAAAAAAGAAAATTACAGGCCCATACCACTGATGAACATAGATGCAAAAAACCTAAACGAAATACTAGCTAACTGAATCCAACAATACATTAAAAGGAACATACACCACAATCAAGTGGGATTTCACCCAGTGATGCAAGGATTCTTCAATATCTGCAAATCAATCAGTGTGATACACCACATTAACAAACTGAAGAATAAAAATCATACGATCATCTCAATAGATGCAGAAAAAGCTTTTGACAAAGTACAACACCGATTTATGTTAACAATGTGCCAGAAAGTGGGACTAGAAGGAACTCACCTCAACATAATAAAGGCCATATATGCAAACCCACATCTAATATCATTCTCAGTGGTGAAAAGCTGAAATCATTGCCTCTAAGATCAGGAATAAGGCAAGGATGTCCATTGTTGCCACTTTTATTCAACATAGTTTTGTAAATCCTAGCCGTGGCACTCAGAGAAGAAAAAAAATAAAACAGGAAAAGAAAAAAAAGATATCAGAGTAGAGGTACAAAACACCAAAAACAAAAGTAGAGGTACAAAAACACCAAAATCACAACTAACTGCTGAAACTTCCCTGGTGGCTCAGTGGTTAAGAATCCACCTGCCAATGCAGGGGACACAAGTTTGATCCGTGGTCCAGGAAGATCCCACATGCCATGGAGCAACCAAGCCCGTGAGCCACAACTACTGAGCCCATGTGCCCTAGAGCCCGCACGCTGCAACTACTGAAGCCTGTGTGCCTGGAGCCCATGCTCCACAAGAGACTCCACCGCAATGAGAAGCCCATGTGCTGCAATGAATAGTAGCCCCCACTTCCTGCACCTAGAGAAAGCCTGCGCACAGCAACAAAGACCCAACTCAGCCAAAAAAAATGCTGGAACCTGCCAAAAAAATCCACTGCATCCAAAGACAAAGAAGAAGCCACAACAAGATGGTAGAGCAGACACAACTGCAATAAAATCAAATCCCATACCTGCTGGGTGGACAACCCACAAACTGGAAAATAATTATACCACAGAAGCTCATCCACAGGAGTGAGAGTTCTGAGCCCTACATTAGGCTACCCAGCCTGGGGTCTGGCAACCAAAGGAGGAGCCTCCAGAGATTCTGGCTTTGAAGGACAGTGGTGTTTGATTGCAGGAATTCCACAGGAATGGAGGATACATAACCTCCACTCTTGGAGGGTGCACAGAAGGCCTCTTGTGCACCAGGACCTAGGGAAAAATGCATGAACCTCATAAGAGACTGGGCCAGACCAACATGCTAGTATTGGAGAGTCTCCTGTGGAGGCGGGGGCCAGCTGTGGCTCATTCTGCGGACAAAGATACTAGCAGCAGCAGTTCTGGCGGGTATTCATTGGCATGAGCCTTTTAGAGGTTGCCATTTTCTTAACACCTGGCCCCACCCAACAGCCTGCAGTCTCCAGTGCTGGGATGCCTCAGGCCAAACAACCAACAGGGTGGGAACAAGGCTCCACCCATCAGCACACATGTTGCTTAAAGATTTTCTGAGCCCACAGCCAGCTAGACATGCCCCTTGGCAAGGCCATACCTGTCAAAGAGACAAGACCCAGTTACACCCACCAATGATGAAGAACCAGTTCCTCCCACCAGGAAGACTTCACAAGGCTCTTAGACAGCCTCATCCACCAGGGAGCAGACAGCAGAAGTGGGAAGAACTACAACCCTGCAGCCTGCAGAATGGAAACCACTATCACAGAAAGATAGAGAAACTGAGACAGCAGAGGATTATGTTGCAGATGAAGGAACAAGATAAAACCCCAGAAGAGCAACTAAGTGAAATGGAGATAGGTAATCTACCCAAAAAAGAATTCAGGGCTTCCCTGGTGGCGCAGTGGTTGAGAGTGCACCTGCCAATGCAGGGGACACGGGTTCATGCCCTGGTCCGGGAAGATCCCACAGGCCACGGAGCAGCTAGGCCCGTAAGCCATGGTGGCTGAGCCTGCGCATTCGGAGCCTGTGCTCCACAACAGGAGAGGCCACAACAGTGAGAGGCCCATGTACCGCAAAAAAAAAAAAAAAAAGAATAATGATAATAAATATGATCCAAGATCTTGGAAAAAGAATAGAGGCAAGGATAGAGAAGATACAAGAAATATTTAACAAAGACTTAGAAGTACTAAAGTACAAACAAACAGAGCTGAAGAATACAATATGTGAAATGAAAATTACACTAGAAGGAATCAAGAGCAGAATAAGTGAGGCAGAAGAACGAGTAAGTGAGCTGGAAGACAGAATGATGGAAACCACTGCCACAGAACAGAACAAAGAAAAAAGAATGAAAAGAAATGAAGACAATCTAAGAGACTTCTGGGACAACATCAAATGCACAAACATTCACATTATAGGGGTCCCAGAAGGAGAAGAGAGAGAGAAACGACCTGAGAAAATATTGAATATTGACTAATGAAGAGATAATACTGAAAACTTTCCTAACATGGGAAAGGAAACAGTCAGCCAAGTCCAGGAAGTACAGAGAGTCCCAGGCAGGATAAACCCAAGGCGGAACATGCCAAGACACATAGTAATAAAAGTGACAAAAATTAAAGAAAAAGATATTAAAAGCAATAAGGGAAAAAGAACAAATAACATGCAAGGGAATCCCCATAAGTTTATCAGCTGATTTCTCAACACAAACTCTGCAGGCCAGAAGGGAATGGCATGGTATATTTAAAGAGATGAAAGGGAAGAACCTACAACCAAGAATACTCTAACCAGCAAAGCTCTCATTCAAATTTGATAGAGAAATCAAAACCTTTACAGATAAGAAAAGGCTAAGAGAATTCAACACCACCAGATCAGCTTTGCAACAAATGCTGAAGGAACTTATCTAGGAGGAAAACAAAAGGCCACAAGTAGAAATGGGAGAATTCCAAATGGAAAAGCTCTTCAGTAAAGGCAAACATACAGTAAAGGTAGGAAATCATCCATACGCAAATATGGTATCAAAACCAGCAACTGTGAGAAGAGAAGAGCACAAATGTAGGATATTTGAAATGCACTTGAACTTAAAAGGCCAGCAACTTAAACAATCTTGTTTATAAACAGACTGCTACAACAAAACCTCATGGAAACTGCAAGCCAAAAATCTACAATAGGTACACAGGCAAAAAAGAAAAAGGAATCCAAACACAGCAGTAAAGTTAGTCATCAAATCACAAAAGAACAAAAGAGGAAGGGACGAAAAAACACCTATATGAACAAATCCAAAATAATTAATGAAATGCCAGTAAGATATACTTATCAATAATTACCTTAAATGTCAATGAAATAGATGCTCCAACAAAAAGACATAGACTGGCTGAATGGATACAAAAACAATACCTGTATATATGCCATCTACAAGAGAACCACTTCAGATCTAGGGATGCATACAGACTAAAAGTGTGGGGATGGAAAAGGGTATTCCATGCAAATAGAAATCCAAAGAAAGCTGGAGTAGCAATAGTCATATCAGATAAAATAGACTTTAAAATAAAGACTGTTACAAGAGACAAAGAAGGACACCACATAATGATCAAGTGATCTATCCAAGAAGATATAACAATTGCAAATATATATGCACCCAACATAGGAGCACCTCAATATATAAGGCAAATAGTAACAGCCATAAAAGGAGAAATCGACAGTAACATAATAATAGTGGCAGACTTTAACACCACACTTTCATCAATAGACAAATCACCCAGACAGAAAATCAATAAGGAAACCCAGGCCTTAAATGGCATATTACATGAGATGGACTTAACTGATATTTATAGAGCATTCTATCCAAAAGCAGTAGAATACACATTCTTCTCAAGTGCACATGGAACATTCTCCAGTATTGGTCACATGCTGGGCCACAAAGTAAGTCTTGGTAAATTCAAGAAAATTGAAATCATATCAAGCATCTTTTCTTACCACAATGCTATGAGACAATAAATCAACTAAAGAAAACTGTAAAAAAAACACAAACATGTGGAGGCTAAACAATATGCTAAACAATATACTAACCAACCAGTGGATCACTGAAGAAATCAAAGAGGGAATCAAAAAATACCTAGAGACAAATAACAATGAAAACGCGATGATCCAAAACCTATGGGACACAGCAAAAGCAGTTCTAAGATGGAAGGTTATAGCAATACAATCGTACCTCAGGAAACAAGAAAAATCTCAACTGAACAACCTAACATCACACCTAAACCAAGAAGCGAAAGAACAAACAAAACCCAAAGTAAGAAGGAAAGAAGTCATAAATATCAGAGCAGAAATGAATGAAATAGAGATGAAGAAAACAATAGAAAAGAACAATGAAACTCCAAGCTGGTTCTTTGAAAGGATAAACAGAATTGATAAACTTTTAGCCAGACTCATCAATAAAAAAAGGGAGAGGGCTCAAATCAATAAGTTTAGAAATGAAAAGGGAGAAGTTACAACAGACATCACAGAAATACAAAGGATGATAAGAGAATACAACAAGCAAATAAAGTGGACAACCTAGAAGAAATGGACAAATTCTTAGAAAGTTACAATATCCCAAAACTGAACCAGAAAGAAATAGAAAATATGAACTGACCAATCAAAAGTACTGAAATTGCAACAGTGATTAAAAAAGTGCCAACAAACGAAAGTCCAGGACCAGATGGCTTCACAGGTGAATTCTACCAAACATTTAGAGAAGAGCTAACACCCATCCTTGTCAAACTCTTCCAAAAAATTGCAGAGGAAGGAATACTCCCAAACTCATTCTATGAGACCACCATCACCCTGATACCAACACCAGACAAAACTACCACACAAAAAAGAAAATTACAGGCCAATATCACTGATGAATACAGACGCAAAAATACTCAATAAAATACTAGCAATCTGAATCCAGCAATATATCAAAAGGATGATGCACCATGATCAAAGTGGGATTTTACCCAGTGATGCAAGGATTCTTCAATATCTGCAAATCAATCAGTGTGATACACCACATTAACAAACTGAAGAATAAAAATCATATGATCATCTCAATAGATGCAGAAAAAGCTTTTGACAAAATTCAGTACCCATTTATGATGAAAAAAAAAAAACTCTCCAGAAAGTTGGCATAGAGGGAACTTATCTCAATATAATAAGGGCCATATATGACAAACCCACAGCTAACATCATTCTCAATGGTGAAAAGCTGAAAGTATTTCCTCTAAGATCAGGAACAAGACAAGGATGTCCACTCTTGCCACTTTTATTCAACATAGTCCTGGAAGTCCAAGCCATAGCAATCAAAGAAGAAAAAGAAAATGAATCCAAATTGGAAAAGAAGTAAAACTGACACCGTTTACAGATGACATGATACTATACCTAGAAAATTCTAAAGATGTTACCAGAAAACTACTAGAACTCATCAATGAATTTGGTAATGTTGCAGGATACAAAATTAATACATAGAAATCTCTCACATTCCTATATACTAACAATGAAAGCTCAGAAAGAGAAATTAAATAATCCTATTACCATCACATCAAAAAGAATAAAAAACCTAGGAATAAATTTAACTAAGGAGACAAAAGACCTGTACACTGAAAACTATAAAACACTGATGATATAAATGGAAGTGACACAAACAGATGAAAAGATATACCATGTTCTTGGATTGGAAGAATCAATATTGTCAAAATTACTATCCAAGGCAATCTACAGATTCAATGCAATCCTTACTAAATTATGAATGGCATCTTTTTTCTTTTTTTTTAACAGAACTAGAACAAAAAATCTTAAAATTTGTATGGAGACACAAAAGACCCCGAATAGCCAAACCAATCTTGAAAAAGAAAAACAGAATTGGAGGAATCAGGCTCCATGGCTTGAGACTATAATACAAAGCTACAGTCATCAAAAAAGTATGGTACCGGCAGAAAAATGGAAATATAGATCAATGCAACAGGATAGAAAGCCCAGAAATAAACCCACACACCTATGGTCAATTAATCTAAGATAAAAGAAGTAGGAATATACAATGGAGAAAAGACAGTCTCTTCAATAAATGGTGCTGGGAAAATTGGACAGCTATGTGTGAAAGAATGAAATCAGAACACTCCCTATCACTCTACACAAAAGTGAACTGAAAATGGATTAAAGACCTAAATGTAATACTGGATACTATAAAACTGTTAGAAGAAAACATAGGCAGAACACTCTTTGACATAAATCGCAGCAAGATCTTTTTTGATCCACCTCCTAGAGCGATGAAAATAAAAACAAAAATAAATGGGACCTCATTAAATTTAAAATCTTTTGCATAACAAAGGAAACCATAAACAAAATGAAAAGACAACCCACAGAATGGGAGAAAAGATTTGCAAATGAAGCAACTGACAAGGGATTAATCTCCAAAATACACAAACACCTCATGCAGCTCTATGTCAAAAAAACAAACAATCCAATAAAAAAAAATGGGTGGAAGATCTAAATAGACATTTCTCCAGAGAAGACATACAGATGGCCAAAAAGCACATGAAAATATGCTCAATATCACTATCAGAGAAATGCAAATCAGTGCACTATGATATATCACCTCACACTGGTCTGAATGGGCATAATCAAAAAGTCTATAAATAATAAATGGTGGAGAGGGTGTGGAGAAAAGATAACACCGCTACATTGTTGGTGGGAATGTAAACTGGTACAACCACAATGGAGAACAATATGGAGGTTCCTGAAAAAAGTAAAAATAGAACTACCATACAACCCAGCAATCCCACCCCTAGGCATATATCCAGAGAAAACCATAATTCGAAAAGATGCATGCACCCCAATGTTCATTGCAGCACTATTTACAATAGCCAGGACATGGAAGCAACCTAAATGTTTATCAACAGAAGAATGGATAAAGATGTGGTAAATATATATAATGGAATATTACTCAGCCATATAAAAGAATGAAATAATGCCATTTTTATCAACATGAATGGACCTTGAGTTTGTCATACTGAGTGAAGTAAATCAGACAGAGAAAGACAAATATATAATATTGCTTATATGTGGAATCTAAAAAAAAATGGTACAATGAACTTATTTACAAAACAGAAATAGAGTCACAGATATAGAAAACAAAATTATGGTTGCCTAGGGGGAAAAGGCAGGAGGTTGGAGGGATAAATTGGGAGATTGGAATTGACATATACACACTATTATATATAAAATAGAGAACTAATATGGACCTACTGTATGGAAAAAAGGGAACTCTCCTATGTTATTGGTAGGAATGTAAATTGGTACAACCACTATGGAGAACAGTATGGAGGTTCCTTAATAAACTAAGAATAGAGCTACCATATGATCCAGCAATCCCACGCCTGGGCATATATCCAGAGAAAACCATGGTTTGAAAGGATACATGCACCCCATTGCTCATTGCAGTGCTATTTACAATAGCCAAGACATGGAAGCAGCCTAAATGCCTATCAACAGAGGAATGGATAAAGATGTGGTAAATATATATAATGGAATATTACTCAGCCATATAAAAGAATGAAATAATGCCATTTACAGCAACATGGATGGACCTGGAAATTATCATACTAAGTGAAGTAAGTGAGGCAGAGAAAGACAAGTATCATATGATATTGATTATATGCAGAATCTAAAATAAATGATACAAATGAACTTATTTACAAAACAACACTCACAGACTTAGAGAAGGAACTTATGATTACCAAGGGGAAAAGAGGGTCGATAGATTAGGAGTTTGGGATTGACATGTACACATTGCTATATTTAAAGTGGATAACCAACAAGGACCTATGGTATAGCACACGGAACTCGGCTGAATATTCTGTAATAACCTAAATGGGAAAAGAATTTGAAAAAGAATGGATACTTGTAAATATATGAAAGAATCATTTGGCTGTACACCTCAAACTAACACAACACTGTCAATCAACTACATTCCCATATAAAATAAAACAAAAACCAGAAAAACACTAAATCTGCTCCATGCCTTTCAGAATGAAGGAAAACACAGCCATGGTTTTCCAGTAGTAAACCTGGACATGTAACCACACCATCACCCTCTCCCACTTCCATGATATTTCTGAGAACACAATTAACTGCTGACACCAGCCCAGGCTTTAGTGGAGCAAATGCTAAACCTGCCAACTATTAGTTCTTGTTGGGGTTTGTGCTGTTTATTTGCTCCATACTTTCAATTTATAATGGGAGTGTGTTGGTTTCATTTTTTATTTATTTTTTATTTTTATTTTATTTTATTTATTTATTTTTGCGGTATGTGGGCCTCTCACTGCTGTGGCCTCTCCCGCTGCGGAGCACAGGCTCCGGACGTGCAGGCTCAGCAGCCATGGCTCACGGGCCCAGCCGCTCCGCGGCATGTGGGATCTTCCCAGACCGGGGCACGAACCCGTGTCCCCTGCAATGGCAGGCGGACTCTCAACCACTGCGCCACCAGGGAAGCCCCATTTTTTATTTTTTTAATGTTATTGTTTTTTAATGAGTTTTTTTAACATCTTTATTGGAGTATAATTGCTTTACAATGGTGTGTTAGTTTCTGCTTTATAACAAAATGAATCAGCTATACATATACATGTATCCCCATTTCTCTTCCCTCTTGCGTCTCCCTCCCTCCCACCCCTCTAGGTGGTCACAAAGCACCAAGCTGATCTCCCTGTGCTATACGGTTGCTTCCCACTAGCTATCGGTTTTACATTTGGTAGTATATATATGTCCATGCAACTCTCTCACTTTGTCCCAGCTTATCCTTCCCCCTCCCCATGTCCTCAAGTCCATTCTCTAGTAGGTCTGTGTCTTTATTCCCGTCCTGGCCCCAGGTTCTTCATGACCAATTTTTTTTTTTTTTTTTTTTTTTTTAGATTCCATATATATGTGTTAGCATATGGAATTTGTTTTTCTCTTTCTGACTTACTTCACTCTGTATGACAGACTCTAGGTCCATCCACCTCACTACAAATAACTCAATTTCGTTTCTTTTTATGGCTGATTAATATTCTATTGTATGTATGTGCCACATCTTCTTTATCCATTTATCTGTCAACGGATACTTAGGTTGTTTCCATGTCCTGGCTATTGTAAATAGAGCTGCAAAGAACATTTTGGTACATGACTCTTTTTGAATTATGGTTTTCTCAGGGTATATACCCAGTAGTGGGATTGCTTTCTTTTTTTTGAACTTGACACAATGGGAAAAGCCCTTAAGGATTAATTAATTAATCTCAAAATAAATCTGAAACAGATAATGTATTGAGCAACTGTGAAAGACACCCAACAGTATCAACCAAAATAAGGGCTATTCCCAGACCAGTCATCTCAAACTCAACTACATTTCATTATTTCATTAGCCATCAAGTGTCTGGAACTAAGATATTAGTGCTTACAGAATGGATGGTAGAACCAGACAAAACTGGGTGGGAATTTTGCTTCTTTTACTTAATACCCAAATCACTGGGAAAGTTACTTCACATCATGAAGACACAGTTGCCTCACTGGTAAAATGGGAATAATATGAGTAAACAGAACAATCCATTGGAAGCCACCCAGGCCACTGTCTGAGCTACAAAAATGATCAATAAATGATACACTGGGGGAAAAATACGGGATTTTTCATTACATCTAAATATTGATTAGTAATCATAAACTCCAGGCTTTTGCACCAAAATTAGAAGCTTTCACAAAAAGTAAGAAAAATAAAATTAGTGAAATCAGTAAACAAAAGAAAAAGAAATAAAAGGAATGTAAATTGGAAAAGAAGTAAAACTGTCACTGTTTGTAGGTGACATGATACTATACATAGAATGTGTTTTAATAAATTAAGTAATAATAAATTTTAAAGTGTATTAGCCATAGGAAAAAAATTGATTCGTCAACATCAATTTCTGTTAAGTTCCCTGTAAAACTGTAAGCCTACAGAAGTTTCTTCCTCATGATCAGAAAATCACTATGCTCTTGGTCCAAGAAAATCTCTGAGTTGCTTCACTCTACCCTTGTTGCCTTTGCAGCCTCTTCCAAATCCTGATGTAACAAATAACCAGCCTTAAATTTCTTTTGTTTTAGCTGCTCAGAATGGTTCATCTTTTTCTGATGGATTCTAATATACAGGAGTCCACTTATTATATTCTTAGATGATGTCAAAGAAAGGCAGGATAAGAAGTTCTTCCTGTGTGCTTAACTTTGTCCTATATGCTGTGGGGTTGCATTCTTTCCATACTGGTAGAAGAGATACCAACAAATAGGATAAATAAGTAAAATATGTGGTTGAATAGTAGTATGTGCAAGAGAGGAAGAAACAAAAAAAGGAGAAGGGGAAGTGAATTGGAAGTGAGATTATTTTTTTAAATGATCATGGCAAAATTGGACTAAACAAGACTGTCTTTTGACATTATCTCCTTAGCTGTGTCTCTCCAGCACTGGGGTGGTGTCTGGCATAAAACAATTCTCAAAAACTATTAACCTGGAAATATGAATGTAAAGACAGGAGTGATGTATATGGACTAGAACAGTTGGCAGTGGTTTTATGGAAGAAACATGATTTAATTTAGTCCTTGAAGCACAGAGAGGATTTGGAAAACATTACTTTTGTCTAAGTGCTCCTAATTAAACCAATACTCTTCTCTATTTTATATCTTGCAGAACCTTCGTGGAGATGACATTAAGGGTGAACTGCATGTCTCTTTATATTACAATATCACTTAGAAATTAATGATATATTTGCAAGTTGAATATATGTGTGTGCATGTATACAAACATAAACAGGACATAAAAATTTCCTATTACACATTAATTCCCTTAAATTCAACACTGCTATTTCAATTACATTTACCTCATTTTTAATTCTGCTTTATAGAAAGGTATATTGTAAACATCAGTCTGTTATAATAAACTGCAAAGTACTTTCTATTTTGTTTGGTTCTGTTGGAATTTTATTTTAACTTATTTATTCAGCAGATATTCACTGAATGCCTACGGTAGGCCGAAGATATAACAATGCCTACTGTAGTTTCTGAAGATATGACAATGAGACATGAATGTCTGCCTTTATGAGCTTACATTTTAGCAGCATGAAAATGTGAAAAGTCTGGCTTATTCAATGTTAATAAATGATAGAGAAAAGAAATGAAGCATGGAAGGTAGATAGCAAGTGCTTGGATGAGTGCTCCAATTTTAGACTGATTGATCAAGAGGCCTCAGGAAGAAAGGAAGGTTTCAACAAAATGTGATGGAAGCAAAAATGATAAGCCATGCGTGTACCTGAGGGAAGAACATTTCAGGTAGAAGGAATAGAAACTGCAAAGGCTTGGTGGCAGAAACACTGCTTTAAAGACTCAGTGCCTGGGATTACTACCTTGCTGCAAGGAGGATTTGCAGTTTTATTTGTTCTTTTTTGTATTATTTCCTTTGGTATTATAAAACTTATCTAGATCATAAAAAGCAAATGGACCACTGAAAATTCTAAAATCAACCTTTTCTCTAACGTGTTCAACTTTAATTATCTTGATTTTTTTCCAATAGATTGTTTTCCCAATAATTTTTGTTTTTTGAGAAGTGATAGGCAAAGTAGGCAAGAGTTTTGCACTGACCATTTTGCTTTTGAGCATATATTCTAATGAGAAATAAAAATTATACATTAATATACATACATATGAGTTACAAAAACAAGGCTATGTATATATATATTCAAACATACATACGTTTCTGCATGTATGAATATATATGACAAAGTGTCAAACTAAGGAACATATTCATACATACATATATAAATACATCTTTCTTACATATAATATTTTGTTTAAAGGTATGATGATCTAGGAGGTGGCATCTAAGGTCAAATGCTGAAGAGAAGATAAGAAGGATAATTTACTCAGTTTTCTAATGTTAATAGAAAAGTAAAGTCTGAGATTTATCAAGAGAGTCAGATTGGGAGTTTGTAAATTTCATAAGCATGGAAATACTGTTGTAGATAAAGATTAGGAATCAGGATTAATATGGAGCTGGAAGGGTGATGTGCTTATTTTACCCAAGATATCATCTCCAGAGAGCAATTAAGCAAACCTCGTACCTCCTCTTCTGACTTTCCAGCTGATGCATATCACTGCTAATCGATGAGTTCAGAAAAGAAGAATTAAAATAAAACCATATTCCAAAAAAGTGATTACTCCGAGTGAGAGTGAAAATGCCTATGTGGAAAATATTTCAAATCAAACCCTCAGAAAACAAAGCCTCTGAATTTCCAAGAAATGTTATGCATGTTGGCAGTGCAAACACAGGCACACCCCAGATCTCTGAACTATATGAGGTGTTAATGACCTATGGATTAACATCCACACGCACCTTCAACATAAAGAGTGATTCAAAGGCCAATCAGTTCCAAATACCTTAGCCAATCAGGAAGCTGTAGGATTATCACTAAATGACACAAAGTTAAAAACAGCAACCTGATACACTTTTGGAAGAAAATGCCTCTGAAGAACTTCGTAAGTATTCAGGATTCATTTGATTTTCTTTCTGAAATTTAGCTAGGGCTTATAAAATAAACTACTTTTGATTCTGTGCCTATATCAAAGCATATTTGGTAAAGTTGTAAGAGGTATTTTCACTATAAACTTCTGCTTTCCTCTTCTAAGTTTTTTTTCCTTTTGGGGCCTAGAAATTTCCATGTCTCATTTTATTCTTAATGGAAACTCCCTGGAAAACTGTGAAAAATCCATACATCCAGTAAATGCTTGGGACATTTGGGGTGGGGACATGGAGGCCTGCTTCCGCTGACTTTATCAAAAATAAGTGTAATTTCTACTCCCATTATTGTTCAAAAATAACATCATAAAACACTTCAAGGTTCCCACCAGATTAGATCTCCAGGGAGAAAAGGATGTAACAGCCACATAATCCAACAATATGAGAGGAGCGTTGAGTTAGTTGGCATATGAAAAAGCTTCATATTATGAGCAGAAGGTGATTGTTTCTCAACATAACAGAATTGTGTATAAACAGGGAAATCTGTCTTCCATTTTTGTCACCTCAGAACACAAAGCCAAATTGGAGTGACTTCATAGAACAACAAAATGATTTGGGGACCGAGGGCTTGATTTATGTGGAGAGATTAAAAGAGCACAGAGTAATGTATATTTTGGCTAAGTGATTGCTAAATGGAGCATGATAACAGTCTCCAAATATGTGAGAGATGTAAACACCTCAGGAGAGGAATTTGGCAGGATGCAAATTTGGCAGGATGCAAATGGACAGCATAAAAGACTAAAAGGAAAGAATTTTATGTTTAACATAAAAAGAGAGGGAAAATGCTCACTGTGAGAACCGATCACATCCTTAGAAAATCAGTGAGCCTCCTCATTCTTGGGACATTGGAAACATCCTAAATAAAACCTCAGGGAGGCTTCCTGAAGGAATAATTCTTTGCTGGTGTGATGCTATGGAATCAGTGGTCCCTTGGATCAAGGGAAAAGAGGAAGCACAGATGTGTGTGTGTGTGTGTGAGTGTGTGCGTGTGTGTACTCACTTACATGGTGTATGGAATTGGGCAAGAATGGGGGAGTGAGTTTAGTCGAACTTTGGTTAAAAAATAGACAAAGAAAAAATATTTTCCAGCTGCATTAAAATGGACAATTAAAAAAAAAAACGTATGAGTAACTAAGGGGAAACAAGTCTCCTATTGGATTTTGGAGATTGCCCAAAATATTAGAATCAACTCCTAAGTTTGTCTTGCCCTCTCATGACATCATTCAGAGGATGTAGGTGATTATATCTCAGGTCTGCCACCCACAGTTCCTAACCTGAAGGTTAGGAGTGGGTGGTCATAGCATATGCCACTTTTGGAGTACGTTGGATTTTTTTTATTTAAACGCCTCTCATCCAACCATAATGTAAAATCATCTTTGAAGCAGTTTAAGTCTATAACAGCCTGGAGTGGTGTCACATCAACCTTTGTAAATGTGGAGTAAACAATATTGATTTGGAGAAACAGAGAAAAGAGGTGTTTTCATTCTCATGCAACCCTTCGCAGGCCCTCTGGCCACCTTCAACACAGGCAGATGCCAACACATGTGCTAGTTTCTGAACAGGCATCATTTATAGCTATTTTCCCTTGGAAGAAAAGGAAGAGAAACTTCTACACCGTTATTGAAAGAAAAGGTGAGGAGCGGGGGACAGAGGGTGAAGAGGAGACTTTTATCTCCCTCTGCCCTCCTTCTCTCTTCGATTTTGCAGCTAACCAACAGGAAGGCTCTTTACCTCTAGCAACAAGGTCAAGTGCACAGGCCCTCACACAGCCAGCGCTCTGTGGAGTGACCAAGTGCTCCAGCTGCCATCCGCATGAGACTAAGCACATCTGCTCAGAGATGTTTTCTGCATTCCCTGACCTGGGGCATGGGAACCTCAGAACATTTCCTAACCCAGGTCTCATTAGCTTGATACAATTAGATTACTGAAGAATGCAGTTGACGAAAGGCACATATTATTTATAATTTCCATTAGCAGTAAAAATTGCTCCAGACGAAATTTCATAAGGGCATCTCATGTCATTTCTCACACGATTAATCTCACCAAGGGGTAGGGGAGGGTGGGGGAATGGCATGAGAGAGTCATAGGAAATATTTGCCTGCAAAATCACTGACATTTTTTTTTTGTTTTCTTTCTTTTAGACAGGAACTGTTACTAGCCTCAGTTTAGTTGTGTGTGTGTGTGTGTGTGTGTGTGTGTGTGTGTGTGTGTGTTGGTTACTGCTGTGTTCTTTTTGGCAAATAGATATAATACAAATTGTAAAATGTTATTTTTCAACTTGTGAGCTTTTTGGAGAATGAGTTAAGGGACAAGTGATTACCTGGTTGATATTTACAGTTTAGGGTCCAAAATGTCATGAACACCACTTTAAAGTAATACACTGAATGAAGTGGGAGGTGATTTGAAGGGGGCTGGGAGCCTTGGACTGGGTGTGAAGAGGTGTTTCCATTGCTGGCTCTGTCAGGTGCTTATGTTCAGTCCTTGCAGAAGACACAAAAAAATCCTCTCTGTAATTAGTCCCTCCACTTGTGTACTTAGGTAGTTGCATGAAATGAATACTAAGAGGCTGGATAGATCTAAAGTCATTTAAATTAATTGGCTAATGATTAGATGAGAGAAGTTTAATTTTTGTTTGAAAACTATACATAAATGTGTATATGTATATGAGGAGTGATAGACTAATATATTGCAACATGGAATCTTATATTCCTTTTAGGGGAAAACAGAAATAATTAACTGATTCTTTTTCAATATGTACAGCAAATAAACAGCAAATTGAATGAATGGACAAAATGAACTTCCCCTCATATAGTTGATTTCTTCCCTTTTTTATCCTTACTGCATATTTATGAAAGTATTAGCTATTAAAGGATTCTTAGTAAGATAAAAAAGTGGTAGAAAGAAAATGTTCTTTTTTTGCTGGAATGATCCAAGAGGATTCTCTCCTTAGTGATGCTACTGTACAGTGTTCTTGAGGAATAAATTCAAGCTAATTTGGACTATAACAGAATATGGATATAACATTCAGAGATCACAGGGTAGCTCATTCTCAGTTTCTATGATTCGCCCTAATAGAAACCCCAGATGTATACATTTTCTGTTTAATAGAGCTCCGTATCATTCTTTGAGAGGAGGCTTATAGTAAGCATATGGATCATTCTTTAATGCAGGAACTATAGAATGAGAATATCAAATTAGGTTTCTCTTTGCTTTTGTGTTTTAATAATTCTTTAAAGAAATGAGGATATTCTACTATGAAAAAATATTGTTATGGTAGCTGGTAAACTTTAATGATGTAATTTTTTAAATACTTACAAACATTTTCTACATCATGGGTCCAAACACAGTAATTTATTCATTCATTTACTTAATCATTTACTCATTAATGGACACCCGTTAAGTACATACAATTTGGCAGACACTCTTGTGCATAAGGATACAACATTTGTGTAAATGAATGCTAGGTTGAGATATACTGGGGGCTCTGGGAATCCAAAATAAAGCCACTTAACATTTTTAACATTAGGAGGAGCTTCTCATAGGATGTGGCATTGAACCTGAGATTTAAGAAATAACAGGAGTTAGCCAACTGAAAAGTATGGTGAAGTGGGAAATGAGGTGGTGGTAGTAAGGAGAAAATGATGCACAGAGAAAAGCCCTAAGAAAAGTGTTCTGGTGGTGGGGGATCTCTAAGTTGAAAGGCTTGGACATTTTATATTTTGATACATAATGAAAAATTACCCTCCAGAAAGGTTGTGTCAATTTATATTCTCACTAAAGTGCTCCAGAGAGTCCATATGCCCACAGGTTTTACTGGGGCTAGAAATCTTAAGTTTCTTAGCTAAATACTAGTTGCATGTGTTTTGCTAAACACTGTGGAGATTGTGGCCTACACTGGATTAACATGGATAAGACACAGCCTCTGCCCCCCAGGAACTTATTATCTAGTTGAAACAAGAAGTAGGAAGCAGAGAACAATAATGAATTATGTGTATTAAGGGCACAATTGTAAAATGCACTAAAAAAATGGTGAGGTGTCTAAGTAGTAAAGGCAATTAGTAAAAGTTGCTAAAGGCTACAGAACAAATATCCACTTACTTGATGAAAGAGTACAGAGAGTATGAACAAACAGTATCCATGCATTTCTCAGATTACTTTTCCACTTAATATGCTTGTTACCATCAAATCATGAGGGCAATTGCTTTTGCCATAAATGATCCTTTTCAAGCTAAGATGTATTATGAAATGGTCTATACCTGGCCATTGTGAGTTGTGATAATATTTTCCTCAGAATTTCTCACCTAAATTCTTTTTTATCAATAAACATGATTAGAAGATATGCATTGACTCATTTACTAAACATTATAGAAAAGTATAAACCTCTCAATTATATATTTTCATAAATTAAGAAAGCATAAATCCCAACACCTGTATTCAAAATGATTTCAAGTGATAGAAGATACATTCTGCATCAGTGTTTCACACTTGCAATTTCATACAACTTCATAAAGAATAGCTTGGCTACATATGCACTCATGATTTACATTGAATAAAAAGTATATTATAATTAGAATAAAAACAGGACCTAACTTTCCATAGCCACAGCCATCAAATTCTCCAAGTTTGTTTGGCTTGATAGAAAGTACACAAGCTGTAGAATCAGTTTGGTCCAGATATGAGTTATTAGATTCTGCACTTTATAACATTTTAAACTAGGTTAACCTATTTTACATCATTGAAGTTCTATCTTTGAATGCTGGAAATTAGAGATAATAATAACTCTTTCACATGTTGTGGATTAATTTGTTGATAGTATCTTCCACAATTCTAGATACAGTGGAAACATTCAGAGAATAAAAGTTATTATTTTATATGCACATCAATGTACTACACCACATAAACAAAATAAAAGTAACCACATGATCATCTCAATAGATGCAGGAAAAGCATTTGACAAAATTCAACATCTATTCATGACAAAAACTCTTACCAAAGTGGGTACGAAGGAACAAATCTCAACATAATAAAAGCAATTTATGACAAACCCATGGCCAATATAATACTCAACAGTGAAAAGCTGAGAGCCTCCCCACTAAAATCTGGAACAAGACAAGGATGCCCACTCTCACCTCTTCTCTTCAACATAGTATTGGAAGTCCTAGCCACAGCAATGAGACAAGAAAAAGAAATAAAAGGTATCCAGATTGGAAGGGAAGAGGTAAAATTGTCATTACATGCAGATGACATGATACTATATATAGAAAACCATAAGGACTCCACACATAAACTATTAGATCTAATAAATAAATTCAGCAAAGTAGGAGGATACAAGATTAACATTCAGAAATTTGTTGCATTTTTTTACACTGACAATGAAATATCAGAAAGGAAATGTAAAAGAAAAAAAAATTTTTAAATAGCACCAAAAAAATAATACCTAGGAATAAACCTGACTATGGAGGTGAAAGACTTATAGGCTGAGAACTATAAAAGATTAATAAAGGAAATTGAAGGGGATTCAGAGAAATGGGAAGATATCCCAGGCTCTTGGATTGGAAGAATTAATATGGTTAAAATGGCCATACTACCCAAAGCAATCTACAGATTTAATGTGATCCCTATTAAATTACCCATAACATTTTTCACAGAACTAGAACAAATAATTTAAAAATTTATATGGAACCATAATAAACTCAGAATTGCCAAAGCAATCCTGAGGGAAACAAAATAAAGCAGGAGGCCTAACTCTCCTAGACTTCAGACAATACTACAAAGCTACAGTAATCAAAACAGTGTGGTATTGGTACAAAAGCAGACATGTGGATCAACAGAACAGAATAGGGAGCCCCAAAATAAACCTACACACTTACGGTCATTTAATCTTTGACAAAGGAGGCAAGAATATACATTGGGGAAAAGACAGTCTCTTCAGCAAGTGGTGCTGGGAAAGTTGGAAGGCTGCATGTAAATCAGTGAAGTTAGAACACACCCTCACACCATGCACAAAAATAAAATTGCTTAAAGACTTAAACATGAGACATGACACCGACACCATAAAACTCCTAGGAGAGATCATAGGCAAAACATTCTCTAACATAAGTTGTACCAATGTTTTCTTAGGTCAGTCTACTAAGGCAATAGAAATAAAAACAAAAATAAACAAATGAGACCTAATCAAACTTACAAGATTTGGCCCAGCAAAGGAAACCATAAACAAAATGAAAAGACAGCCTACAGAATGGGAGAAAATATTTGCAAAAGATGTGACTGATAAGGGCTTAATTTCTAAAATATAGAAACAGCTCATACAACTCAATGACAAAAAAGCAAACAACCCAATTGAAAAATGGGAAGAAGATCTAAATAGACAGTTCTCCAAAGATGACAGACAGATGGCCAAAAGGCACATGAAAAGATGCTCAACATTGCTAATTATTGGAGAAATGCAAATCAAAACTATAATGAGGTACCACCTCACACCAGTCAGAATGACCATCATTAAGAAGTCTACAAATAAC
Organism: Lagenorhynchus albirostris; assembly: GCF_949774975.1. NCBI lineage: Eukaryota > Metazoa > Chordata > Mammalia > Artiodactyla > Delphinidae > Lagenorhynchus > Lagenorhynchus albirostris. Next base: position 83,680,694 of record NC_083100.1, read on the forward strand.
AAATGCTGGAGACGGTGCAGAGAAAAGGGAACTCTCCTATACTGTTGGTGGGAATGTAAGTTGGTGCAGCCACTATGGAAAATAGTATGGAGGTTCCTCAGAAAACTAAAAATAGAAGTACCATATGATCCAGCATTTCTACTCTTTGGCATATACCCAGACAAAACCATAATTCAAAAAGATACACGCACCCCATGTTCATAGCAGCACTATTCACAGTAGCCAAGACATGGAAACAACCTAAATGTCCATCAATAGATAAGTGGATAAAGAAGATATGGCACATATATACAATGGAATACTACTTAGCTGTAAAAAAGAATGACATAATGCCATTTGCAGCAACATGGATGCAACTAGAAATTATCATACTAAGTGAAGTAAGACAGAAAGAGAATGACAAATGCCATATGATATTACTTATATGTGGAATCTAAAGTATGGCACAAATGAACCTGTCTACAAAACTGAAATAGACTCACCGACATAGATATCAGATTTGTGTTAGCCAAGGGGGAGGGAAGGAGAGAGAGGGATGGACTGGGAGTTTGGGGTTTTAGATGCAAACTATTATATTTAGAATGGATAAACAATAAGGTCCTACTGTATAGAACAGGGAACTATATCCAGTCTCCTGGGATAAACCATAATGGGAGAGAACATATATATTTGTCTACCTGAGTCACTTGGCTGTGTAGCAGATTGGCACACATTGTAAATCAACTATACTTCTAATAAATAAAAGTTACTATTTTATAAAAATGACTTAATAGTTGAGTCAACTTTGGGCCCATGATCAACATGGCAAACGTGTAGTTCACCTTCTCCCACAACAAACATTAAAAATACATCTAGAAATGGAACAATTCACATGGCACATGTACTGAACACCAGCATAAGAACTCAGACTTCTGGACCTATCTACGAGTCTTAGAGGGTCTCCTGGTGAGGCAAGGGTTGGCTGTGCCTCATTGAGAGGCAAGGACACTGGTGGCAGAGGCCCCAGGGAATACTGTTTAGCATGAGCTCTCCAGAAGGTCACCATTTGGGCACCAAGACCTGGCCCTACCCAACAACCTACAGGCTCCAATGCTGGAAAACCTCAAGCCAAACAACCAGCAGGATAGGAGCACAGCCCCATCCATCAGCAGACAGTCTGCCTAAAGCCATACCAAGCTCACAGCCATCTCTAAACACATCCCTTGACATGGCCCTGCCACCAGAGGGACAAGAACCAGCTTCACCTGACTAAACTCTCCCACCAGGGTGAAGACACCAGAAGCAAGAGGAGTTACAATCCTGCAGCCTGCAGAAAAGAGAACACAAACACAGAAAGTTAAACAAAATGAGATGGAAGAGAAATATCTTCCAGACAAGGAAACAAGATAAAAACCCACAAGAAAAACTTAGTGGAGATAGGCAATCTACCTAAAAAGTAACTCAGAGTAATGATAGTAAAGGTGATCCAAGACCTCAGAAAAAAAAAATGGAGGCACAGACTGAGAAGATACAAGAAATGTTTAACGAAGACCTAGAAGCTTTAAAGAACAAACAAACAGAGATGAACAACACAATAACTAAAATGAAAAATGCACTAGAAGGAATCAATAGCAGAATAAATGAGGCAGAAGAAGGAATAAGTGAGGTGGAAGACAGTGCTGGAAATCTGTGCCATGGAACAGAATAAGGAAAAAAAAATGAAAAGAAATGAGGACACTCTAAGAGACCTCTGAGACAACATTAATACACACCAACATTCTCATTATAGGGATCCCAGAAGAAAAAGAGAGCGAGAAAGGACCTGAGAAAATATTGGAAGACATAATAGCTGAAAACCTCCCTAACATGGGAAAGAAAACAGTCATCCAAATCCAGGAAGTGCATAGAGTCCCAGGCAGGATAAACCCAAGGAAGAACATGCTGAGACACATAGTAATCAAACTGAAAAAAATTTAAAACAAAGAGAAAATGTTAAAAGCAACCAGGGAAAAGTAACAAATAACATACAAGGGAATTCTCATAAGTTAGTTAGCTGATTTCTCAGCAGAAACTCTGCAGGCTGGAAGGAAATGGCATATATATATATTGAAAGTGAAAAAATGGTAGAACCTACAATCAAGAATACTCTACCCAGCAAGGTTCTCATTCAGATTTAATGGAGAAATCAAAAGCTTTACAGACAAGCAAAAGCTAAGAGAATTCAGCACCACCAAACCAGCTTTACAACAAATGCTAAAGGAACTTCTCTAGGCGGACAAGGAAAGACCACAACTAGAAACAAGACAATTACAAATGGAAAAGCACACTAGTGAGGACAAACATACAGTAATGGTAGGAAATCATCCACACACAAATATGATATCAAAACCATCAATCATGAAGAGAGTGCAAATGCAGTTTATTGGAAATGCACTGGAAACTGAGAGATCAGCAACTTAAAACAATCTTGTATATACATAGACTGCTATATCAAAATCTCATGGGAAATGCAAGGCAAAAATCTACAATAGATACACAAAAAAGAAAAAGCAATCCAAACACAGCACTGAAGATAATCATCAAATCAAGAGAGAAATGAACAAAAGAGGAAGGGAAGAAAAAAGACCTACAAAAACAAATCCAAAACAATGAAGAAAGTGGCACTAAGAATATACATATTAATAATTACCTTAAATATAATGGATTAAATGGTCCAACCAAAAGATACAGACTGGCTGAATAGAAACAAAAACAAGACCTGTATATATTCTGTATATAAGATAACCACTTGAGATCTAGGGACACATACAGACTGAAAATGAGGGGATGGAAAAAGTTATTCCATGCAAATGGAAATCAAAAGAAAGCTGAAGTAGCAATACTAATATCAGACAAAATCAACTTTAAAATAAGGTCTGCTACAAGAGACAAGGAAGGACACTACATAATGATCAAGGAATCAATCCAGGAAGAAGATATAACAATTGTAAATATATATGCACCCAACATAGGAGTACCTCAATATGCAAGGCAAATGCTAACATCCATAAAAGTAGAAATCAATAGTAATGCAATAATAGTGGGGAACTTTAACACCCCACTTTCACCAATTGACAGATCATCCTGACAGAAAATTAATAAGGAGATAAGCCTTAAATGACACATTAGACCACATAGACTTAATTGGCATTTTTAGGACACTCCATCCTAAAGAAGCAGAATACACTTTCTTCTTAAGTGTACATGGAACATTCTCCAGGGTAGATCACATCTTCAGCCATAAATCAATCCTCAGTAAATTTAAGAAAATTGAAATCATAACAAGTATCTTTTTCTACCACAACACTATGAGATAAGAAATCAACTACAAGAAAAAAACTATAAAAAACACAAACATGTGGAGGCTATACAATATGTTACTAAACAACCAATGGATCACTGAAGAAATCAAAGAGGAAATTAAAAAATACCTAGAGAAAAACGAAAATGAAAGCATGATGATCTAAAACCTATGGGACGCAGCAAAAGCAGTTCTAAGAGGGATGCTATAGCAATACAATCTTACCTAAGGAAACAAGAAAATCCTCAAATAAACAACCTAACCTTACACCTAAACCAACTAGCAAAAGAAGAACAAACAAAACCCAAAGTACGTAGAAGGAAAGAAATCATAAAGATCAGAGTAGAAATAAGTGAACTAGAAACAAACAAAAAAAAAAACAATAGAAAATATCAAACTAAAACCTGGTACTTTGAAAAGATAACAAAATTGATAAACCTTTAGCCAGACACATCAAGAAAGAAAAGAAGAGGGCACAAATCAATAAAATTAGAAATGAAAAAGGAAAAGTTACAACAGATATCACAGAAATACAAAGGATCATAAAAGACTACAACAAGCAATTATATGCCAATAAAATGGACAATCTAGAAGAAATGGACACATTCTTAAAAGGTACAGTCTCCCAAAACTGAACCATGAAGAAATAGAAAATATGAACTGACCAATCAGAAGTACTGAAATTGCAACAGTGATTAAAGAAGTGCCAACAAACAAAAGTCCAGGACCAGATGGCTTCACAGGTGAATTCTATCAAACATTTAGAGAAGAGTTAACACCTTTCCTTTTGAAACTATTGCAGAAAATTGCAGAGGAAGGAACACTACCAAACTCATTCTATGAGGCCACCATCACCCTGATACCAAAACCGGACGAAAATACTATAAAAAAAGACAATCACAGGTCGGTATCACTGATGAACATAGATGCAAAAATCCTCAACAAAATACTAGCACTCTAAATCCAGAAACACATTAAAAGTATCATACACCATGATCAAGGGGGATTTATCCCAGTGATTCAAGGATTTTTCAATATCTGAAAATCAACTAGTGTGATACACCACCTTAACAAACTGAAGAATAAAAAGCATCTGATCATCTCAATAGATGCAGAAAAAGCTTTTGACCAAATTCAACACCAAAATTATGATAATAACTCGCCAGAAAGTGGGCAAAGAGGGAACTTACCTCAACATAATAAAGGTCACATATGACAAACCCACAGCTAACCTCATTCTCAATGGTGAAAAGTTGAAAGCATTTCCTCTAAGATCAGGTACAAGACAAGGATGTGCACTCTCACCACTTTTATTCATCATAGTTTTGGAAGTTCTACCAATGGCAATTACAGAAGAAAATGAAATAAAAAGAATCCAAATTGTAAAACAAGAAGTAAAGCTATCACTGTTTGTAGATGACATGATACTATACTTACAAGATCCTAAAGAGGCTACCAGAAAACTTCTACAGTTCATCAATGAATTCAGTAAAATAGCAGGATACAAAATTAATACACAGAAATCTCTTGCATTCCTATACACTAACAATAAAAGATCAGAAAGAGAAATTAAGGAAACTATCCCATTTACCATCACATCAAAAAGAATAAAATACCTAGGAATAAACCTACCTAAGCAGACAAAAGACTGGTACTATGAAAATTATAAGACACTGATGAAAAAATTGAAGTTGACACAAACAGATGGATAGATATACCCTGTTCCTGGATTGGAAGAATGACTGTACTACCCAAGGCACTCTACAGATTCAATGCAATCCCTATCAAATTACCAATGGCATTTTTCACAGCACTAGAAAAAAAAAATTTTTAATTTATATGAAACCACAAAAGACCCCCAATAGCCAAAGCAATCCTGAGAAACAAAAATGGAGGAATCAGGCTCCCAGACTTCAGACTATACTGAAAAGCTACAGACATCAAAACAGTATGGAACTAGCACAAAAATAGAAATATAGATCAATGGAATAGGATAGAAAACCCAGAAATAAACCCATACACCTATGGTCAATTAATCTATGACAAAGGAAGCATGAATATACAATGGCGAAAAGACAGTCTCTTCAATAAATGGTGCTGGGAAAACTGGACAGCTACATGTAAAAAAATGAAATTAGAACACTACCTAACACCACTTACAAAAATAAACTCAAAATCGATTAAAGACCTAAATGTAAGGCCGGATACTATAAAACTCTTAGGGAAAAACATAGGCAGAATACTCTTTGACATAAATCGTAGCAAGATCTTTTTTGATCCACCTCCTAAAGTAATGAAAATAAAAACAAAAATAAACAAATGGGAACTAATTAAACTTAAAACTTCTGCACAGCAAAGGAAACCATAAATAAAACAAAAAGACAACCCACAGAATGGGAGAAAATATTTGCAAACAAAGCAACTGACAGGGATTAATCTCCAAAATATACAAATACCTCATGCAGCTGAATATCAGGAAAACAAACAACGCCATCCAAAAATAGGTGGAAGATCTAAATAGATATTTTTCCAAAGAAAACATACAGATGGCCAAAAAGCACATGAAAAGATGCTCAACATCACTAATTATCAGAGAAATGCAAATTAAAACTACAATGTGTTATCACCTCAAACTTGTCAGAATGGTCATTATAAAAAAAAATCTACAAATAATAAATGCTGGAGAGAGTGTGGAGAAAAGGGAACCCACCTACACAGTTGGTAGGAATGTAAATTGGTACATCCACTATGGAGAACAGCATGGAAGTTCCTTATAACACTAAAACTAGAACTACCGTTTGATCCAGCAATCCCATTCCTGGGCATATATCTGGAGAAAACTATAATTCAAAAAGACACATGCACCCCAATGTTCATTGCAGCACTATTTACAATAGCCAGGATATAGAAGCAACCTAAACAACCACAGACAGAGGAATAGATAAAGAAGATATGGTACATATTGTACATATACAATGGAATATTACTCAGCCATAAAAAAAACGAAATAATGCCATTGCAGCAACAGTGCTAGACCTAGAGATTGTACTGAGTGAAGTAAGTCAGACAGAGAAAGACAAATATCGTATGATATTGCTTATATGTGGAATCTGGAAAATGGTACAAATGAACTTATTTGCAAAACAGAAATAGAGTCATAGATGTAGAAAACAAACTTATGGTTACCAGGAGGAAGGGGAGGGGAGGGATAAATTGGGAGATTGGGATTCACATATACACTGTACTAAATATAAAATAGATAACTAATAAGGACATACTGTATAGCACAGGGAACTCTACTCAATACTCTGACTCTGTAATGGCCTATATGGGAAAGGAATCTAAAAATGAGTGGATATATGGATATGTATAACTGATTCATTTGCTGTACACCTGAAACTAACACAACATTGTAAATCAACTATTCACCAATAAAAATTTTAAAAAAAACACAAAAATAAATAAATGGGACCTAATTAAACTTAAAAGCTTCTGCATAGCAAAGGAAACCATAAACAAAACAAAAAGACAACCCACAGAATGGGAGAAAATATTTGCAAACGAAGTGTCTGACAAGGGCTTAATCTCCAAAATATACAAACACACGTCATGTAGCTCTATGTCAAAAAAACCCCAAAAAACAACTAACAACCCAATCAAAAAAGCAGTGGAAGATCTAAATAGACATTTCTCCAAAGAAGACATACACACAGCCAAAAAGCACATGAAAAGATGCTTAACATCACTGATTATCAGAGACATGCAAATCAAAACCGTGATATCACCTCACACTTGTCAGAATGGCCATCATCAAAAAGTCTACAAATAATAAATGTTCGAGACGTTATGGAGAAGAGGGAACCTTCCTACAGTGTTGGTGGGAATGTAAATTGGTACAACCACCATGGAGAACAGTATGGAGGTTCCTTAAAAAACTAACAGTAGAGCTCCTATATGATCCAGCAATCCCACTCCTGGGCATATATCCAGAGAAAACCATAAATGAAAAAGACACATGCATCCCAATAATTACTGCAGCACTATTTACAATAGCCAGGACATGGAAGCAACTTAAATGTCCATCAACAGAGGAATAGATTAAAAAGATGTGATACATATATACAATGGAATATTACTCAGCCATAAAGAGAACAAAATAATGCCATTGCAGCAACATGGATGGACCCAGAGATTTTCATACAAGGTTAAGTAAGTCAGACAAAGACAAATATCATATGATATCACTCATATGTGGAATCTAATTTAAAAAATGATATAATTGAACTTAGTTACAAAACAGAAACAGACTCACAGATTTAGAAAACAAACAGGGTTACTAAAGGAAAAATAGTGGTGGGGGAGATGGAGGGATAAATTAGGAGCTTGGGATTAACATACACACACTACTGTATATAAAATAGATAACCAACAAGAACCTACTGTATAGTACCTGGAACTCTACTCAATATTTCTGATATGGGAAAAGAATATGAAAAAGAATGAATATATGTATAACTAAATTGCTTTGCTGTACACCTGAAAGTAACACAGCTTTGTAAATCAACTATACTCCAATAAAACAAAAATAGCCAACACAAGGAAGAAAGTGATGACTGCTACAAAGGAAGTTCCAAATAGTTTCAGAGAAAGTAGGTATTTCATTAAATATCAAATATAAAAAGAAATCCCGATGTATCTTCATAAAAGCAATAGAAATCATTAGTATCAGTTGACATGTTTGAAATAAAAACTTCATCACAGATATTCAGGAAGAATATAGGTAACCCTTCCCTAAACAGTTATAAAATTAATGTATACCATGTTTACTAAGTACTTAGCCTCTATTTTGAAAAATGTAGAAACTGGAATTCTCAGATAATTATATCAGAAGACTAAGAATGTTTCTGAATTTTTATAATCTGTATTTTGATCTAGGGTTATACAGTGCATTGTGAAGGGCTTTATTTAGGCTATTGTGAACTTAATATCTGTTATTTGACAAAACGAATGGGTTTTAACATGTTAAAAAAGGAGTTGAGTTAATTTTGGAGGCTAGTATTTACTAGTGTAAAAAGTTTACTTCTTACCAATGCTATTGGTTAAAAAAAAAGAAAGAGACATTGTACCAATGTTATTTTTAATTTTTTTTAGAATATAATTTGTTGTTTAATTTGGACAAGCTGAAATTCACACAATTCAAACTGCAATCTTATGTTTTGGGTCATGGAGGAAGGAAGTTTCAGTGTTAAATTTAATTGGAAATTTACAGTTAAATCAAAACAGACCATGACAAATTAAACATAAAATCTCTAAGTATTCTGCCTCTTAAAACTAAAATTTCAGGCATTTTGATTTTTAAAAAGAAATATTCTTTTTAAAATAATATTTTAAAAAGAAATATTTTAAAAAGAAATATTTAAAAAGAAATATTTTAAAAAGAAATATTTACTTATTTTACATTTGTTAAAGACAATTTCATCATCTATAAAACTATTAGTAAATCATTGATTCCCCACTGATTTGGTCAAATATAGATTCAAGTATTGGTCTGTTATTCCCTTTCTACCTGTTTATTCTATTGGTGGATGCAAAATTGTTAATATTTTTTCTTGGTGAATACAAGTGATTGAATTCAGAATTGTCAGCATTCTGAAACACTGAAATAATAAATATTAAATACATATCAGCGGGTTCCAATAAACTTGTCTTAAGAAATGCAGCGAGTCATGAAAAAGAATACGCAATCCTTGTAACATGAGTGTTACTGGTATATAGTCACACAGACATTCTTAAAAAAACAGTCATGTGAGAGGACATTTTTATCAATATGACCAATATTTGCACATTTGTGTTTTGTTTTCCTCAGCGATCCTTGTTTTCTATATAAGAAACTAATTCTGGTATCTATTTTTATTACCTCCTATCAAATTGAGACTATACCATCCCCATGTGAGATAATCAGATAGGTTGGTAATCAGTTTTGTCAATTCTGTGTGTAGCCGGCCAAAATGGCTGACTTAGTAGGTCAAGTTTGATCTTGAGCAGAGGAGACAGATTCAAAAGATTAGGAAAGGGAGTCTAGGATTTGACAGGTGAGTGGGTGAGAGATTCTAAAACTTTGTGATAATTAATCAATTAAAGATTCATCAACAAGGACCTACTGTATAGCACAGGGAACTCTGGTCAATATTATGTAACAACCTAAATGAGAAAAGAATCTGAAAAAACAGATACATATATATGTATAACCAAATCACTTTGCTGTGCACCTGAAACTAACACAACATTGTTAATCAACTCTACTCCAGTTTAAAATAAACAGTTAAAACAAAAAATAAAATAAAACAAATAAAAATGGTTTGAGACAATTACTTTTTATTTTAAAATGAAAATATCCTTCATAAGGATTTTTATATGCCATTCACACCTTATTTTAGATGAATAAGTCAATTTTCTTTTTTTAGTCTAAGATTAACTTCTGTACAACTGAGAAATTGATAAAGTGTGAGGAAAATTTTGGAGTTGGGTGTTCTGGGTCATGTACAGCGCCTGAGTGCCTGGACTCCTGGACAAGGAGTTTAGATAGAGGGAAGATCCAGCATCAGCATCCTAGCACATACCCAGGATGGAGGGAAGCCAGGAGGCAGACGCGGAGACCAAGGAGAGGTGCCAGGGCCAGAAGATAAATGCAGAGCACAATGCTTGGCACATAGTAGGTGCCTAATACATGTTTACTGAATGAATATGAAAATTTGCTTACAGGTTTGATAAACACAGATTTTAAATAAATGAATAATAAGGGAAGAAATTCTATGCTTATCTACCTGAAGCTAGATATGAGAACAGAAAAAAAAAAAAGCAAGGAAAGAAAATGTGAAACAACAGGGAAAGAATGACAAAAACAGATTAGAGTCACCTTCTATCAGAAGTCCATTCCAGGATCCATTTCTCTGCTGAAGCAAATACTTTGGCTGCCTCCCTTCATTCTCTTCTGTCCTTAGTGTTGTCCTCAGGAAGAAAGCCCTACTCATTGAATTTAAAGCTATTGATCTAGTCTTGCTGAGGCATTACTCCTTAAGGACCTCATCCTAACTGTTGGATCAGTAAGATGAATAGAGCCCAACAACGTATGTTTACGATGTCACTTTATTTCATTACAAGGCATGTAGATTACAAAGATGGAACAGGAAAAGATAGCTTAGGACATATAACACTTATTCATATGGACTTAGCTAAAAATCACTGGGAAAATACATTTATCTTTTTTACACTTGTTTGCCTTTTAGCACTCAGAACAGTGCTTATGAGTAACCTCCTGAACTGAATCAATTAGGAAATGAAGGCAGGAAAACTTAGGAAATTATTCTGTTTCTTAAAGTTTCAACTTTAGAACAGATGATTGATCAGATTGTTTCATATGGTTGGTGCTGAAATTTGTAGAATGTCTGCCTGGCTTTATATTCACTTTCTCCATGTAAACATTTATGACCTCCTCAGTAACAGGAAATTTTTCTTGAGTTAACCAAATTATGACCTCAGAAATTCGCTTAGCAAGATTTTAGGAGTCCCCCATCTCCTTTTATTTTTGCTAGGATTTCCCTCCCCCTCTTTTATTTTTCCTTCCAGACAATTACTTTCAAATTCTTTTTGTAGACACCATTTAAGCTAATGTTATATGATCATAGAAAAGGTGAATAGTAGGTTATAATAATTAGGCAAAAAGAATAAAAAATCCTCAGATAAAGACTCAAATTTTACTTGAAAGGACAAATATGGTTCACCTGGGTTCACAACCCTTTCTACCCAGAGATAGGGTGATCCCTTGACAATGTAGTGTGTTTCTATGCTGTTGTGCTATGGAGAAACGATGCAAAGGGTCCAGGAAGTCTGATGGAATATCCCCTCAATCCTCTGAACCTGAAAGCAGAGGCACTCCAAAGACAAATTTGTGTGTTCCATTGCTGTTTGCACATGTTATTACTGATCCAAATGAGAGCTTACTAGTTTGTAGGGAATGCTTTAACCTGGACACAGAGCCCTGTGCTCTCATCCTGACACTAAGTAGCCAAGTTGCTGTGACCAAGTTTTTTTTTAGCTCCCTAAGCACTTAAAGATGTCCAATGAAAGACCTATGAAGTCCCCCAAATTTCTAATATTCTAACATATGCTGTCATGTGATTACAGTTTCCTTGCATATTGAAACATAGCTAAAGTTCCATGATCAGATACTTCCTGAGCTAAAGCATGAGAGTATATCTACTGATACAATTGTCCACATAGGTAATATAACTTATCCTTGAAAACACTGTATAGGACACCAGACCATGAAGATGTTACATCATCACAATGTAAGACGGACATCATCACAATGTATATGCTTTAAAAGGATCACTGTTAATGATCAGTTCTCAAGAACATAGTCACATTGTTATATTCCTAATGAGATTTGATGATCCTGCACATCTAAATGGTTAAATTCTTAAATATGTTAACTATATATATGTATACATACACTCACACACACACATACACACACACACACAAATCATTTGTGACTTGTGGCTCAATAAATCAAGTAATTGTAATCTTTTAACATTAGGAACATTTTGATCATCTCACATTGTAACAGACTGAGGAGTTGAAATTAAGCAACATAAAATGCAGAATTATAAAAACCCTCTTGTAATACAAAATTCATGGAAACAAAACTCTAATTTCCTGATGGATATATTATATTAATGTAATGGATACCTCAGTGTAGTTAAATTGCATTAAATGGTTATTAATCCTTGAATAAACTTCAAGGAAGTGGGTACTGGTTGAAATGGGATAATATTTTGCTCTGATAAATTATATGTTAATTGGTATTTCTTCTCTTGTAAAAGGACCTAAAGGGTTTAATAAAATGTGTGGTGGAAACATTATTTTTTTTTCCTTCTTGAGATATTAAGTCAAGATTTTAACTGGAAGTGTTTCAAACCCTTTCCCAGAAAATTCTTCAGTATTTGCAATGACATGAGTGTCAGGGACTCCCAAAAGTAAACAATTAAAGCTTTTAGTCATCCAAATAATGATAGACTGCATCATGGGAAAAAATGTTACAAACTGTGCAGTGGAGATTTGTTTTCTTACTGCATATTCCATGGAGGGGAGGGATAGCGGGCTGGGGGTGGGGTATATATAGAGAGAGGCATTCCATAGCCAAGTACAGGCCACCTTTGTTATTCTCAAGTTACGTCAAATGCTGTATTTGATAATACAAGGAACAAGAATTTGCAGTTCATTTTCATTTTATCCGATTATGAAAAATACCAGAAACCTCAAGTTTTACCTGAGGGATGTGGTGCTTCTGTTATGCATGAGGAAAACAGCTTCAACCAAGGACTTGAATCTGGCCAGGCTAGAGTCTCATTCTGAGCTTTAATTTTTTAGAGAGGCGTTAACTCTCTGATAAAATTAGGTCTGTGCCCCTGAATGCTTAAAAGGGACAGAGTACTTAAAGATCATATAGTTTTCAGGACTGAACACGGTGAAACTGGCACAGGGGGCATGTCAGGAAAATTAAGTTTGGGAACTTAGAAAGCATGCGGAGATTTACAAGCCAGAGTTAGTGCACTGACTTCTATTTAAATATTATTTAGAAGTTTTCCTGCTCAGTTCTTGTCTTGTGGGAGACACATCTCATTTTCTTTAGGGTCAGCAGCCACAATGTTACTCAAGTGCCGTACAAAAACGGAAACACGGGCCACTCAATCTAAAATAATAGACAATGTGGCCCAGTCACATGGACTACATCATCGAGATGAAATATTTGTAGCACTGTAAAAGCTAAACCCATGGGGCTGGCAATTCCAAGTAACTAAGACCAACAGGAAGTGACCCCCAACTCTAGGGTGACACTTTGCTTTCAATTGAAACATAGCAATCAACAGGGAAGTTAAAAAAAAAAGAGAAACTACAGAAAAGAAGAAAGAGTCATTAATCAAGGCACCAAAGGGGGAAAATGGTATGTGCACTTCAGGATAAACAGGGACATGGTAAGGTCAATGTAAATTCATGGCCATTTAAATCTATCACTGAAAGCTGTGTGTACCCCCAGGTCCCTTAGGGATACACATACATACACACACACACACACACACACACACACACACATAATTTATTCATCTAGAGAGAATACTGGGACAAAATTAAAAAGGATAAAAACTCAGCTAAACCCATACAACTGAGATGCATATATACTCTCACATAGGGTGAGCAAATAAAACAAAGTGTCAACTTTTAGTGTATTTGTCAACCTACACAAGGTACATTCCTGGTTCAGTGTTTTAGGCTTTGTATTAGATCCTATCTCTTTGAGCTTCCTCTAATATAATTCTCTTCAGAGGCTACTGCATTTGTTATTTTTAAAGACACACTTTATCAAGACATGACAGAATCTTACTTTTCTAGTGACTTAAACCTGGAAGTACCTGGCTTCCAATGATTCTTGTTGTTTGTCATCTAGTTAACACAGATGGAAACCACTGTTGTTTCTTTTGTGTGTGGATTGTTCAAACTGAAAATCCTGCATCATTGTGTCTTCTCTGGAGAAAACAAAAAAATTTTATTGGTCTCCAAAGACACTGCACCTAATAACACAGTGCGTGGGAAAATATCTTCCCTTCTCTTAACACTTCCTAGACTGTGCAGAGGAAATAAAAGATCTTCTAATGCCATGCCAGCACCAAAGCAAGCATATTGTTTCATCTACACCATTTTAATCCAAAAGAATCATGTAAAACATGTTAATGCCCTAGTTAAAGTGAAAACAAACAGCCATTAGCTGGCTTTAAATCACAAGATGTGATTGCATTAGTTCAATGGAAAGCATTGGTGACAGGGGAAACTTACTTACTCCACCACCTTACTAGCTCTGTGACCTTAAATGAATTACCTAACATCCCCACGTTTAATTTTCCTCCTCTTCAAAATGGGGCACCCACCTCCTAAAGTTGTGGCGTGATTTTCATACTACATGTGTATTTTTTAACTGTCCCTAGCCCCTCTCCCATAGGAGAGTATCAAAAGGAGTGATTATTATATGCCTAATGGAATCCAAGAAATTCTTCATGTCAGGTGATATCTTACTTCATAAACTATACTAATAGAGGTGCTTTTAAGTTAGCACTCCTTTTATTATTAAACTTTCCCCTTCTAAAAGGCCATACAATTTAGCAAATTCTTCTCTTACTAAACATTTTACACCTACCTCTGCCCAAATTCCTATGATTAGAAAAACTGATTACATTATCTCACCAAGAGAGGCTTATTGTCTCCTTTAGATATAACCCCATCCTTCCCACCTTATTTAACTCAGAAGAATGTCCTACATATGGTGCTCACCTTCCTGCCACAAAGTCGATGTTTCTTTTCCCAGTAGCTCTCTGAACAAGAGTGAAAATTATTGGTGCAGAATGGAGGGTGGTAATGACTGCCATGTATTTCTTATCTCTATTTGGAGGCTTATGATATTTCTCTGTGTCATCCCATTTCTGACCTCATTCCAAAGCTGTGATATGTCTTAGGGATGCATAGTGTAGACAACTGCATTAAACCATGAAAATCAGTTCTTTGCACATTTCGTCTGGAGGTTTTACCCCCGTCCTCCCAACCGTTTTCCTTCCATTATCTGGGACACATTGGGACTCCTATAAAGGACAAAGCAGCCTGGGAAATGTGTAGGAGAGAGAGTCTCAGGTGTAAGGACATAAACATAGTCTACAGTTGTGATACAATCTGAATAACTGAGAAGGGTGGGAAAAACTGAGAGATAGTGAACTTTCTTCTGGCATACAGGGAATGTTCAATAGGTTAAAAGAAGAAATAATAGCGTTAGCACAGAAAGTTATCGTTTATTATATGCATTTCTAGGCAAACGTAAGAGAGTGGTCATATACTAAGACAATGATAAAAATGATAATCCCACTCAGGAATTTTATTCAGATACCTAAAATAAAAGAAAATTCCATAGGTCACTTTTTAAAATACAGATATCACATTCCCTTTCTGCTGACAAAAGCAGAAGAGTTAAAGTTTAAAAAATAAATGAAAGCTTCATGGTAGAGTCAGTTCCAATCTAAGAGCATTTAGAAACCTCTGGAAAGGGTAGAGAAAAACCTAAAAGAAGCATTTGGGGGTGTGTATTTTACTGGTTAGTATGACCAAGGGGCTTGTAGAGTCAAAGACAAGCATAAAGTCAATGCTCTCTTATGACTGAAAAGGAAGATGTGTGTTCTAAGTAAAACTGTACAGACAGAGAACCTGAGAACCTGTGGACTTTCAGTGTTGGACACTGTCATAACAGCCAGGCTGTCCTTTGTTATTTCCAACTGTTAAGCTCAGGGGCTATCAATTCATAGCCTTTCCAGAGTGTTCTAGATTACTGCTTCTGCTAGAGTCAGAAGGGGCAAAGTAACCTTTCTAATGCAATCGATAACTTTTGAGTGAAATTCTAGCTATGTGGCGTAAAATCTAACATGAGATTCAACTGGCTGATGGGCATAGGTTCTTAGGACATACACTGCTGCCTAACATGGTGGTGAGCCCTGCAGCTCTCAGAACGGAGTTCAGAGTACCTCCTTATGTTGTGTCTGGAAGCAGAAGACAGATATTAGGTCAATAAGGAGGTTAATATAAATATGCAGAAGCAATGGCGTGCAGTTGTAACAGATGTCCAACATGCGGTTCTGTCAAAGGAAATTTGTGACTATGAACTGTTGATTATTAGTGGCCTAATAGTGGCAACATTGATAATTTAGATCATATTGTAGATGATGATAATTATGGAAGGCCATGGTCTCTCCACTGTGAATTTGGCTTTTAACATGTTGCTTCCCCTTTGGAAAAAAAAATGTTATTGAAGCTATTATGTTATTACTACACTCTAGGACAAAATGAGTGAACCTATTTTCCCGGAATGACAGATGATCACTGAATCATCATCCACTCAGACAAAATAGCAGCAGACACCAACTCAGTTAGTGCTCCACAACAGAATATATTTTCAACTTTCATTCCCTCAATTCTCCTTGGTCACATATCTGCTAGTTCTGATCAAATTATTAAAAACATCTAAGCCATTATAAAAGAGGAATTAGATTTGATCTCTCTACTTAGAAGTGGCAACCAAAATGTGCATTAACAAAAATGTACTGAGCAGTCTCTGGGAGGGCTCACGCCAAGGAGTACTTCCCAGAACTTCTGCTGCCAGTGTCCTTGTCCTCACGGTGAGACACAGCCACCCCCCGCCTCTGCAGGAGACCCTCCAACACCAGCAGAGAGAGGAATTCAACATCAATTTTGGACCTCATTGCTCAGCATTTAGACATCTGGGTACCAAAGACTGCTCTGTAAGAAAGAACAGGGAAGTTCAAGTTCAGATGAAAGAGCACTGTCCATCTTAACATCTTGAAGTTCTGATTTATTGAATTTCATTCATTTAAAAATTACAGAGGATTTGAGAAGATGGCGGAAGAGTAAGACGCGGAGATCATGTTCCTCCCTACAGATACATCAGAAATACACCTACACGTGGAACTGCTCCTATAGAACACCTACTGAACGCTGGCAGAAGACCTCAGACCTCCCAAAAGGCAAGAAACTCCCCATGTACCTGGGTAGAGCAAAAGAAAAAAAGAAAAAACAGAGACAAAAGAATAGGCACGGGACCTGCACCAGTGGGAGGGAGCTATGAAGGAGGAAAGGTTTCCACACACTAGGAAGCCCCTTCGCGGGCGGAGACTGCGGGTGGCGGAGGCAGGGGGGTGGCTTCGGCACCATGGGGGAGAGCGCAGCAACAGGGGTGCGGAGGAAAAAGCGGAGAGATTCCCGCACAGAGGACCGGTGCCGACCGGCACTCACCAGCCCGAGAGGCTTGTCTGCTTACCCGCCAGGAAGGGCGGGGGCTGGGAGCTGAAGCTCGGCCTTCGGTCAGGACTGGGGTTGGCAGCGTGAACACAGCCTGAAGGGGTTAGTGCACCACGGCTAGCCGGGAGGGAGTCCGGGGAAAAGTCTGGACCGGCCGGAGAGTCAAGAGACTTTTTCTTCCCTCTTTGTTTCCTGGTGTGCGAGGAGATGGGATTAACAGCACCGCTTAAAGGAGCTCTAGAGACGGGTGCGGCTGCGGCTATCAGCACAGACACCAGAGACGGGCATGAGACGGTAAGGGTGCTGCCGCCACCAAGAAGCCTGTGTGCAAGCACAGGTCACTCTCCACACCGCCCCTTCTGGGAGCCTGTGCAGCCCGCCACTGCCAGGGTCCCAGGATCCAGGGACAACTTTCCTGGGAGAACGCACACGCGCCTCAAGCTGGTTCAGTGTCACGCAGGCCTCTGCCGCCGCAGCCCCTCCCCCCGCACTCCGTGCCCCTCCCTCCTCCCAGCCTGAGTGAGCCAGAGCCCCCGAATCAGCGGCTCCTTTAACCCTGTCCTATCTGAGCGAAGAACAGACGCCCTCAGGTGACCTACACGCAGAGGCCGGGCCGAATCCAAAGCTGAACCCCAGGAGCTGTGCAAACAAAGAAGAGAAAGGGTAATTTCTCCCAGCAGCCTCAGGAGTAGCGGATTAAATCTCCACAATCAACTTGATGTACCCTGCATTTGTGGAATACCTGAATAGACAAGGAATCATCCCAAAATGAGGAGGTGGACTTTGGGAGCGAGATATATTATTTTTTCACTTTTTCCTCTTTTTGTGAGTGTGTATGTGTGTGCTTCTGTGTGAGATTTTGTCTGTATAGCTTTGCTTTCAACATTTGTCCTAGGGTTCTGTCCATCTGTTGTTTTTTTTTTAACGTTCTAAAATTTTTTCCTTGAGAATTATTTTTTATTTTAATTATTTTATTTTATTTTATCTTACTTTATTTTATTCTCTTTTTTTCTATTTTTTCTCCCTTTTATTCTGAGCTGTGTGGATGAAAGGCTCTTTGTCCTCCAGCCAGGCATCAGAGCTGTGCCACTGAGGGGGGAGAGCCAACTTCAGGACACTGGTCCACAAGAGACCTCCCAGCTCCACATAATATCAAACGATGAAAATCTCCCAGAGATCTCCACCTCAACACCAAGACCCAGCTTCACTCAACAACCAGCAAGCTACAGTGCTAGACACCCTATGCCAAACAACTAGCAAGACAGGATCACAGCCCCATCCATTAGCAGAGAGGCTGCCTAAAATCATAATAAGGCCACAGACACCCCAAAACACACTACCAGACATGGACCTGCCCACCAGAAAGACAAGATCCAGCCTCATCCACCAGAACACAGGCACCAGTCCCCTCCACCAGGAAGCCTACACAACCCACTGAACCAACCTTAGCCACTGGGGACAGACACCAAAAACAACGGGAACTACGAACCTGCAGCCTGCAAAAAGGAGACCCCAAACACAGTAAGATAAGCAAAATGAGAAGACAGAAAAACACACCGCAGATGAAGGAGCAAGATAAAAACCCACCAGACCTAACAAATGAAGAGGAAATAGGCAGTCTACCTGAAAAAGAATTCAGAATAATGATAGTAAAGATGATCCAAAATCTTGGAAATAGAATAGACAAAATGAAAGAAACATTTAACAAGGACCTAGAAGAACTAAAGATGAAACAAACAATGATAAACAACAAAATAAATGAAATTAAAAATACTCTAGATGGGATCAATAGCAGAATAACTGATGCAGAAGAACGGATAAGTGACCTGGAAGATAAAATAGTGGAAATAACTACTGCAGAACAGAATAAACAAAAAAGAATGCAAAGAACTGAGAACAGTCTCAGAGACCTCTGGAACAACATTAAACACACCAACATTCGAATCACAGGGGTTCCAGAAGAAGAAGAGAAAAAGAAAGGGACTGAGAAAATATTTGAAGAGATTATAGTTGCAAACTTCCCTAATATGGGAAAGGAAATAATTAATCAAGTCCAGGAAGCACAGAGAGTCCCATACAGGAAAAATCCAAGGAGAAACACGCCAAGATGCATATTAATCAAACTATCAAATATTAAGGATAAAGAAAACATATTAAAAGCAGGAATGGAAAAACAACAAATAACACACAAGGGAATCCCCATAAGGTTAACAGCTGATCTTTCAGCACAAACTCTACAAGCCAGAAGGGAATGGCAGGACATATTGAAAGTGATGAAGGAGAAAAACCTGCAACCAAGATTACTCTACCCAGCAAGGATCTCATTCAGATTTGATGGAGAAACTAAAATCTTTACAGACAAGCAAAAGCTGAGAGAGTTCAGCACCACCAAACCAGCTTTACAACAAATGCTAAAGGAACTTCTCTAGAAACACAAGAGAAGGAAAAGACCTATAATAACAAACCCAAAACAATTAAGAAAATGGGAATAGGAACATACATATCAATAATTACCTTAGATGTAAATGCATTAAACGCTCCCACCAAAAGACACAGACTGGCTGAATGGATACAAAAATGAGACCCATATATATGCTGTCTACAAGAGATGCACTTTAGACCTAGAGACACATACAGACTGAAAGTGAGGGGATGGAAAAAGATATTCCATGCAAATGGAAATCAGAAGAAAGCTGGAGTAGCAATTCTCATATCAGACAAAACAGACTTTAAAATAAAGACTATTACAAGAGACAAAGAAGGACACTACATAATGATCAAGGGATCGATCCAAGAAGAAGATACAACAATTGTAAATATTTATGCACCCAAACATAGGAGCACCTCAATACACAAGGCAAATACTAACAGCCATAAAAGGGGAAATTGACAGTAACACAATCATAGTAGGGGACTTTAACACCCCACATTCACCAATGGACAGATCATCCAAAATGAAAATAAATAAGGAAACACAAGTTTAAATGATACATTAAACAAGATTGGTTTAATTGATATTTAAAGGACATTCCATCCAAAAACAACAGAATATACATTTTTCTCAAGTGCTCATGGAACATTCTCCAGGATAGATCATATCTTGGGTCACAAATCAAGCCTTGGTAAGTTTAAGAAAACTGAAATCATATCAAGTATCTTTTCCGACCTCAACACTATAAGTATAGATATCAATTACAGGAAAAGATCTGTAAAAAATACACACACGGAGGCTAAACAATACACTACTTAATAACGAAATGATCACTGAAGAAATCAAAGAGGAAATCAAAAAACATCTAGAAACAAATGACAATGGTGACACGACGACCCAATACCTATGGGATGTAGCAAAAGCACTTCTAAGAGGGAAGTTTTTAGCAATACAATCCTACCTTAAGAAACAGGAAACATCTCAAATAAACAACCTAACCTTGCACCTAAAGCAATTAGAGAAAGAAGAACAAGAAAATCCCAAAGTTAGCAGAAGGAAAGAAATCATAAAGATCAGATCAGAAATAAATGAAAAAGAAATTTAGGAAACGATAGCAAAGATCAATAAAACCAAAAGCTGGTTCTTTGAGAAGATAAACAAAATTGATAAACCATTTGCAAAACTCATCAAGAAAAAAAGGGAGACGACTCAAATCAATAGAATTAGAAATGAAAAAGGAGAAGTAACAACTGACACTGCAGAAATACAAAGGATCATGAGAGATTACTACAAGGAACACTATGCTAATAAAATGGACAACCTGGAAGAAATGGACAAATTCTTAGAAATGCACAATGTGCCAATACTGAACCAGGAAGAAATAGAAAATATAAACAGACCAATCACAAGCACTGAAATGGAAACTGTGATTAAAAATCTTCCAGGGGCTTCCCTGGTGGCGCAGTGGTTGGGAGTCCGCCTGCCGATGCAGGGGACGTGGGTTCATGCCCCAGTCCGGAAGGATCCTGCATGCTGCTGAGTGGCTGGGCCCGTGAGCCATGGCCGCTGAGCCTGCGCATCCACAGCGGGGGAGAGTACCGCAGTGAGAGGCCCACATACCGCAAAATTAAAAAAAAAAAAAATCTTCCAACAAACAAAAGCCCAGGACCAGATGGCTTCACAGGTGAATTCTATCAAACATTTAGAGAAGAGCTAACACCTATCCTTCTCACACTCTTCCAAAATATAGCAGAGGTAGGAACACTCCCAAACTCATTCTACGAGGCCACCATCATCCTGATACCAAAACCAGACAAAGGTGTCACAAAGAAAGAAAACTACAGGCCAATATCACTGATGAACATAGATGCAAAAATCCTCAACAAAATACTAGCAAACAGAATCCAACAGCACATTAAAAGGATCATACACCATGATCAAGTGGGGTTTATTCCATGAAGGCAAGGATTCTTCAATATATGCAAATCAATCAACGTGATACAACATATTAACAAACTGAAGGAGAAAAACCATATGATCATCTCAATAGATGCAGAGAAAGCTTTCGACAAAATTCAACACCCACTTATGATAAAAACCCTGCAGAAAGTAGGCACAGAGGGAACTTTCCTCAACATAATAAAGGCCATATATGACAAACCCACAGCCAACATCATCCTCAATGGTGAAAAACTGAAACCATTTCCACTAAGATCAGGAACAAGACAAGGTTGCCCACTCTCACCACTCTTATTTAACATAGTTTAGGAATTTTAGCCACAGCAATCAGAGAAGAAAAGGAAATAAAAGGAATCCAAATTGGAAATGAAGAAGCAAAGCTGTCACTGTTTGCAGATACTATACATAGAGAATCCTAAAATGCTACCAGAAAAGTACTAGAGCTAATCAATGAATTTGGTAAAGTAGCAGGACACAAAATTAATGCACAGAAATCTCTGGCATTCTTATACACTAATGATGAAAAATCTGAATGTGAAATTAAGAAAACACTCCCATTTACCACTGCAACAAAAAGAATAAAATATTTAGGAATAAACTTACCTAAGGAGACAAAATATCTGTATGCAGAAAATTATAAGACACTGATGAAAGAAATTAAAGACGATACAACTAGATGGAGAGACATACCATGTTCTTGGATTGGAAGAATCAACACTGTGAAAATGACTCTACTACCCAAAGCAATCTACAGATTCAATGCAATCCCTATCAAACTACCACTGGCATTTTTAACAGAACTAGAACAAAAACTTTCACAATTTGTATGGAAACACAAAAGACCCCGAATAGCCAAAGCAATCTTGAGAATGAGAAACGGAACTGGAGGAATCAGGCTCCCTGACTTCAGACTATGCTAAAAAGCTACAGTAATCAAGACAGTATGGTACTGGCACAAAAACAGAAAGATAGATCAATGGAACAGGATAGAAAGCCCAGAGATAAACCCACGCACATATGGTCACCTTATCTTTGATAAAGGAGGCAAGAATATACAGTGGAGAAAAGACAGCCTCTTCAATAAGTGGTGCTGGGAAACCTGGACAGGTACATGTAAAAGTATGAAATTAGATCACTCCTTAACACCATACACAGAAATAAACTCAAAATGGATTAAAGACCTAAATTTAAGGCCAGACACTATCAAACTCTTAGAGGAAAACATAGGCAGAACACTCTATGACATAAATCACAGCAAGATCCTTTTTAACCCACCTCCTAGAGAAATGGAAATAAAAACAAAAATAAACAAATGGGACCTAATGAAACTTAAAAGCTTTTACACAGCAAAGGAAACCATAAACAAGACAAAAAGACAACCCTCAGAATGGGAGAACATTTGCAAATGAAGCAACTGACAAAGGATTAATCTCTAAAATTTACAAGCGGCTCATGCAGCTCAATAACAAAAAAACAAACAACCCAATCCAAAAATGGGCAGAAGACCTAAATAGACTTTTCTCCAAAGAATATATATAGATTGGTAACAAACACATGAAAGAATTCTCAACATCATTAATCATTAGAGAACTGCAAATCAAAACTACAATGAGATATCATCTCACACTGGTCAGAATGGCCATCATGAAAAAATCTAGAAACAATAAATGCTGGAGAGGGTGTGGAGAAAAGGGAACACTCTTGCACTGTTGTGGGGAATGTAAATTGATACAGCCACTATGGAGAACAGTATGAAGGTTCCTTAAAAAACTACAAATAGAACTACCATATGACCCAGCAATCCCACTACTGGGCATATACCCTGAGAAAACCATAATTCAAAAAGAGTCATGTACCAAAATGTTCACTGCAGCTCTATTTACAATAGCCAGGACATGGAAACAACCTAAGTGTCCATCAACAGATGAATGGATAAAGAAGATGTGACACATATATACAATGGAATATTACTCAGCCATAAAAAGAAACGAAATTGAGTTATTTGTAGTGAGGTGGATAGACCTAGAGTCTGCAATACAGAGTGAAGTAAGTCAGAAAGAGGAAAACAAATACTGTATGCTAACACATATATATGGAATCTAAGAAAAAAAAAAAGGTCATGAAGAACCTAGGGGTAAGACACAAATAAAGACACAGACCTACTAGAGCATGGACTTGAGGATATGGGGTGGGGGAAGGGTAAGGTGTGACAAAGTGAGAGAGTGGCATGGACATATATACAATACGAAACCTAAAATAGATAGCTAGTGGGAAGCAGCTGCATAGCATAGGGAGATCAGCTAGGTCGTTTGTGACCACCTAGAGGGGTGGGATAGGGAGGATGGGAGGGAGGGAGAAGCAAGAGGGAAGAGATATGGGAACATATGTATATGTATAACTGTTTCACTTTGTTATAAAGCAGAAACTAACACACCAGTGTAAAGCAATTGTACTTGAATAAAGATGTTAAAAAAATAAAAATAAATAAAAATTAGATATTGTTAAAAAATGTACTGAGCAACTATTTCAGTCAAGATACTATCTTAGTGCATCAGGTGAGAGGGCGAAAGATGGGAAGGAGACAAAAATGCATTTTGTGCACAATATAGTCTAGTTATACAGATGAACTAAATGTACTTTGAAATCTTTGTAAAATGCCAACATCACATATTAATTCAACAGCACAAGAAAGGCCACAGAGCAATTCAAAATAAAGTTTCTATTTGAAGAACCAGGGCGTAAAATGCTATGAATGCAGAGAAGACTGCAGTGCATGGAGTGGGCTGAGGCTACAACTGTCATAGGACCGGGAGAAAAAGAAGAGCGTGGACATCATGAGCACAAGCTCAGGCAAAAGAGTGCAGGACAAGCTTCCTAATGTAGGCCAGATTAACAGAAGACTGGGCTTACAAGTAGCATGTGTAACATTTTACCTATTTTTTAAGTTAAATTCAAGGCTAGCCTGGTTGGTAGTAGAGGGTGGCTGAACCCCCTCTGAAAACTCAAACGATCAGAGCTAAACATAAAGAAAATATTAAGGAAGGAGGTGAAGGAAAGAAATCCATCAAATCTACAGTAAATATGTATTAGGATAGAATAAGCAAAATAAAGGTTTTTTCTATCCCTTTCCCACACAAACACAACTGCTATGAGATTATAGGTGAGGCATAAATCTTACACTTTTTGTTATTCATAGTCTATTTAATTTATAGAAAAAACACACTCAATTTCTCATTAGGAGTGTCAAAAATATTCTCTCTTAAGATACAATCAGGATGAGTGTATCCTACAAGACTAGACAGATGTTGAGGAGAAAGGCAAGAAAGTACTTCCATCCACATTACAGGTGCTGTCACTGAAAGGGAGACACACATATGAACATGTCAGAACTGGCTGTAAAAGGGGAAGCTGCTATTCTAAGTACAACCTTGCACTTGGAAACATAGGGCTGCCAGGGAAAAGGAAACAGATGCCCTGCTGGACTTATTAATGGTGTGACACTTTTATATAAAGCACTGAGATCTGGTATGGCTTTTATAAAAAAGCAAAAAACCCAGGAAAACTTTCAGTTGCTTAGGTGACTGGACTTGTTAATGTTTGCTCTGATTACTAATTTGGAAATTTATAAGACCTTTTTCTTTGAATGTTTCAAAAACTTTCTCTGGGCATTGCTTTTAACATAATAACCTGTTTTGCTAGTAGGTGTCTACACTCTAACTACATTGCACCTTTCTCTACTTTGGCATTAGAATTAAAACATTTATGTTTTAAGATTTAACCAGAAATTTGTTTTTGTATTTTTCTTCACTTAGATTCTTCAAGGTTAATGAGGATCCTCCCCATTTTCCTATATTTCTCTATACAGGCTCAAATTTAAGGACAAATTAGCCAATCTTCTTACTCCCATTAGTGGCATCTCAACTGTTTAGACTTCAGGGCAGTAAAAATCATTTTTGTCAACTTTATGAGATTTCTCCAGTACATCAGAAAGAGCACTTAATCCTATGTAATTCAGTAAGCAGAATAAGGACCAAAGGTTCACCATACTACTTTATGATCTTTTGGAGTTTCCTCAAAGTACTACTACTCCCTCTTGTACCCCTTACACCAAACTTGTAAGGGAATTTGAAAAATCCCTGCTTGGAAACTCCTTAAATTTCCAAATATAGACCTCTACACATTGATTTTAATTAATTATCAGAGATAACATAAGTCATCCTGGAGGTCCAGTTGCTAATCCTCCTAGTCGGCTTTCATCTAGGACGTGGACAATTCATCCATGGTAAAATTTAATTTTAGCTATAATTACAAAAGTTTGAAATTAAATCTCACTAGTGCTATGCTTCTATTAATATGGACAAAATAACTGATCTACTTAGGATTAATGTGGGGGACAAAAGTAAGATTTAATTTTTAACTTTTATAATTAATTGGGAAAATGTGATAAAGGATTTTGTTTCAGAGAGAGAGAAATAGAGAAAGTTTCAGGGTTTCAAGGAAGACATTCCAGCAGTCCCTCAAACCTCTATATCCTTAAAGAATATTGTTTAAGGTAATATGAACTGTAGCTCAAACTAAAAATAATATGTAACAGTTCTCAAATTGAAGATTTGAAACTTGAGCTTATAGTACATTTCTCTCCAACAACTACAGAAGATGGAGATATAGAACAGAATTCTGACTTTTTATATACTACAGGATAACTACATAAGCCAATTACATTGATAATCAGGGTGATCATAAGGAATACAATACTCTTACACAAAAGAGGCTCCAGCTACTCAGTTACCTTATCACAGTCAACATTTCTTCATGCTGCTAATATTCTCACTGGTATATGAGTTTCAAGTTATTAAGGTCCAGAAAATTAAAAGAAACTGACAAGTATATTAAGAACCAGACTCTGAGACACGTTCAAGAAAAATCTCAGTGCTTGATTTTCTGGTTCCTATTTATTCTACTTAATGACAGTTGTGGTTTGTGGAATGAAACATTCTCAAGTTTCAAAAAATTTCCAGCCTAGACCGTAAAGGGAGTAATCAGTGGAGAGAGAGATTCATGATATGCTCTAACCACAGAACTCTTGGAGATACGGACAAGAGGGTCTTTCAGTAACCCTAATGTGAATTACCCCAATGGGAAATCCGAATGAGTAATAGAATGTAAATGATGGTCATCAGTAAGCTGAGGCATCAGGGACTCTGTGGGAATTGATAATTATAAAAAAACATACTTAACCACAACTTCCTTTTTGCCTTAAATATTCAGGTGATTAGAGATTTCTTTTGTTTTCCTCTTCCTTGTGTATGCCTGTCATCTTCACTGTACTGGTAGCTTATGGAGTAAACACAATAAAATGTGGTGATACAACATTTAGACATGTTGCTGAAGGAGAAAAGAGAAAGTACTAAGTTCTGAGAATGGATACCACCTGGTTTTAGTAACCACAGAGAGAGAATATTTAGTTATAAAGGCAAGCTCAAGTTTTACAGTCCATATCGCTCTTATTTAAATGTACTAGGTTTATATTTTAAGAAAATTGAAGATGGTTTCCCACAGGATCAATGACACACTTGGATGTCACATTGCTTGAGAAATTCCAAATGACCACAAAATAAATGTGGAAAACTAAGAAATGATTTTGAATTTAGTCATAAAAAAATAATTATGATCAATGAAATCCAGTGGTAAGATATATAAATGAAGCTAGTCTTCTTTCATTGGATGGAAAGAGCTATGCTGTTTTGGCAAATAAAAGAATGTATGGATTGATTCATGGTTAAATTACTAGAATAGTAGAAAGTGAGAGTTAATTTTAAAAGATCTGTAATATACCCAATGAATACAGAGGGAGCATTACTCATCTAATTAGCATTAAATGAATAACAAATATTCAAGAACATATAACATTTTTGTTGGTGGTAAATCATTCAAAAATAATCCTTTAATATTATATTCCATAAAGTGAGAAGAAATTCAAAATAATTTTTAAAATTTATTTCCTTAAAATGTATCATCTTCCTTATTTAAGAAGGTTAGCAGTTATTGAAATTCACTTCCACATGTTAATGTTCCACTGACTGACACATAAAGAAGCTTGTTGAAAAATGAAATGTAAACCCAAAAGTGAAAAAGAGATTACTGACAAAATGTGAATGACTTTATTTGGTGGAAGAAAACAAACATTAGACTTTCCCATGAACATTTGTTTGATTTTGGTGTAGTTCATCTCCAGAAATGTGAAAATGATATAGTTTTTTTCAATCAGGATTATATTAGATTAAGAGTGTGGAATGGAAAATAATACAGGTCAGAAACTTCTCATAAAAATCAGTTCTGAAGTTTTCTTTTTAATTATTCTCTCCTCAACTTTGATTAAGATGCTAATATGTTCTGAACACTTATATGTTGATCAAAATACAACAAATGTCTAATCCACTTAAGGGCCAAATTATATTGGAAACAATGGGTTCATATAAATGAACAATTAAAATAACTTGTATTCAATTCAGCCTAACAGAAGAAGGAATCAAATATTATTTTCCTGAATGACTGAAGACATTAACTTTGGTTGACAGAAAGTTTCTTTCTTCTCACTACTGGTAAGTCAACAGGAGGATACAGTTTGCTATAGTGGTTAGTATTGTTCAACTAACTAAGGGTAACTGTAGTAATATGTGCTTGTCAAAACACCCAGAATAGGGGCTTCCCTGGTGGCACAGTGGTTGAGAGTCTGCCTGCCGATGCAGGGGACATGGGTTCGTGCCCCAGTCCGGGAAGATCCCACATGCCGCGGAGTGGCTGGGCCCATAAGCCATGGCCACTGAGCCTGCGCGTCCGGAGCCTGTGCTCTGCAATGGGAGAGGCCACAACAGTGAGAGGCCCGCGTACCACAAAAAAAAAAAAAAAAAAAAAACCCACCCAGAATAAAAAGCTAGCATATGTGCCAGTTTAATTCTTTCGAAGAACTTTTGACTGACTGTACAGATTATGAGATGAAATATTTCTGAATTAGAAAAAAAGATTTTCTGTAGGGTTTAGGGAGATGACCTTAGAAAAATTCATAAACAATGCAGAGTGTATCCCAAGCTATGAATTAGAATTTGTACAATTTCAAAAAATTCCTATCATGAGGTAAGATAAAAAAAAAAGGGGGGTAGAAATCCTGCAGAATGGAGCCCACAAACACAGAAAGTTAGAGAAAATGAGATGGCAGAGAAATATGTTCTAGACGAAGGAACAAGATAAAACCACAGAATAATGCTAAGTAGAGATAGGCAATCTGCCTGAAAAAGAATTCAGAGTAATGACAGTAAAGATGATCCAAGAACTCAGAAAAAGAATGGAGGCATAGACTGAGAAGAGACACGAAATGTTGAACAAAGAGCTAGAAGCTTTGAAGAACTAACAGAGATGAACAATACAGTAACTGAAATGAAAAATACACTAGATGGAATCAACAGCAGAATAAATGAGGCAGAAGAATAAATACGAGAGTTGGAAGACAGAATGGTGGAAATCACTGCCGTACAACAGAATAAAGAAAAAAGAATGAAAAGAAATGAGGACAGTCCAAGAGACCTCTAGGACTACATTAAATACACCAACATTCACATTACAGGGTTCACAGAAGGAGAAGAGAGAAAGAAAGGGCCTGAGAAAATATTTGAAGAGATACTAGCTGAAAACTACCCTAACATAGGAAAGGAAACACTCGAATCCAGGAAGCACAGAGAGTCCCATACAGGATAAACCCAAGGAGGAACATTCTGAGACATATCAAATTGACAAAAATTAAAGACAAAGAGAAAATATTAAAAGCAACAAGAAGAGAAAAGCAAAAATAACACACAAGGGAATCCCCATAAGGTTATCAGCTGATTTTTTCAGCAGAAACTCAGCAGGCCAGAAGGGAGTGGCACAATATATCTAAAGTGATGAAAGGGAAAAACCTACAACCAAGAATACTCTACCCAGCAAGGCTCTCATTCAGATTTAATAGAGAAATCAAAAGCTTTACAGACAAGCAAAAGCTAAGAGAATTGAGGATCACCAAACCAGCTTTACAACAAATGCTAAAGGAACTTCTCTAGGTGGAAAAGAAAAGACCACAACTAGAAACATGAAAATTACAAATGGAAAAGCTCACCAGTAAAGGCAAACATAAAGTAAAGGTAGGAAATCATCCACATTTAAATATAATATCAAAACCAGCAATCATGAGAACAGGAGAGTACAAATGCAAGACATTGGAAATGCATTGGAAATTAAGAGACCAGCAACTTAAAATGATCTTGTATATATACAGACTAGTATATCAAAACTTCTTGGGAATTGCAAAACAAAAATCTACAATAGAATCTACAATCACACACACACACAAAAGCAATCCATACACAACACTGAAGACAGTCATCAAATCAAACGAGAAGGTGAACAAAAGAGGAAGGGAAGAAAAAAAAACCTACAAAAGCAAATCCAAAACAATTACCAAAGTGGCAATAAGGACATACATATGAATAATTACCTTAAATATAAATGGATTAAATGCTCCAACCAAATTACCTTAAATATAAATGAATTAAATGCTCCAACCAAAAGACACAGGCTGGCTGAAGGAATACAAAGACAAGACCTGTATATATGCTGTCTACAACAGACCCACTTCAGATCTAGGGACACATACAGACTGAAAGTGAGGGGATGGAAAAAGTTATTCCATGCAAATGGAAATCAAAAGAAAGCTGGAGTAGCAATACTAACATCAGACAAAATCAACTTTAAAATAAAGTCTGTTACAAGAGACAAGGAAGGACACTACATTATCAAGGGATCAATCCAGAAAGAAGATATAACAATTGTAAATATATATGCACCCAACATAGGAGCACTTCAATATATAAGGCAAATGCTAACAGCCATAAAAGGAGAAATTGACAGTAACACATTAATAGTGGGGGACTTTAACATCCCACTTTCATCAATGGACAGATCATCTAGACAGAAAATGAATAAAGAAACACAAGCCTTAAATGACACATTAGCCCAGCTAGACTTAACTGATATTTATAGCGCATTCCACCCCAAAGCAGCAAAATACCCTTTCTTCTCAAGTGCACATGGAAAATTCTCCACGATTGATCACATCTGGGCCACAAATCAAGCCTGAGGAAATTTAAGAATATTGAAGTCATATCAAATATCTTTTTCAACCACAATGCTATGAGATTAGAAATCAACTGCAGGAAAAAAACTTTATAAAACACAAACATGTGGAAGCTAAATAATACGTTACCCAAAAAAAATGGGTAACTGAAGAAATCAAAGAGGAAATAAAAAAGTACCTAAAGACAAATGAAAACAAAAACATGATGATCCAAAACCTATGGGATGTGGCAAAAGCAGTTCTAAGTGGAAAGTTTATAGCAATACAATCTTACCTCAGGAAATAAGAAAAATCTCAAATAAACAATCTAACCTTACACCTAAAACAACTAGAGAAATAAGAACAAACAGACGAAAATAGAAGATGGCGGAAGAGTAAGACGCGGAGATCACCTTCCTCTCCACAGATACACCAGAAGTACATCTACGCGTGGAACAACTCCTACGGAGCACCTACTGAACGCTGGCAGAAGACCTCAGACCTCCCAAAAGGCAAGGAACCCCCCACGTACCTGATTAGGGCAAAAGAAAAAACTAAACAGACAAAAGGATAGGGACGGGTCCTGCACCAGCGGGAGAGAGCTGTGAAGGAGGAAAAGTGTCCACACACTAGGAAGCCCCTTCGCGGGTGGAGAATTCGGGAGGCGGAGTGGGGGAGCTTGGGAGCCGCGGAGGAGAACACAGCAACAGGGGTGCGGAGGGCAAAGCGGACAGATTCCAGCGCAGAGGATCGGGCCGACCGGCACTCACCAGCCGAGAGGCTTGTCTGCTCGCCCGCCGGGGCGGGCGGGACTGGGAGCTGAGGCTCCGGCTTTTGTCGGAGCGCCGGGAGAGGACTGAGGTTGGCGGCGTGAACACAGCCTGCAGGGCGTTGGTGCGCCGCGGCTGGCCGGGAGAGAGTCCGGGGAGGGGTCTGGACCTGCCGAAGAGGCAAGAGACTTTTACGTCCCTCTTTGTTTCCTGGTGCACGAGGAGAGGGGATTAAGAGCGCTGCTTGAGAGGGCTCCAGGGACGGGCGCGAGCCGCGGCTAAGATTGCGGAGCCCAGAGATGGACATGGGACGCTGAGGCCGCTGCTGCTGCCGCCAGGAGGCCTGTGTGCGAGCACAGGTCACTAGCCACACGCCCTTCCGGGGAGTCTGTGCAGCCCGCCACTGCCAGGGTCCCGGGATCCAGGGACGGCTCCCCCGGGAGAGCGCACGGCGCCCTCAGGCTGCAGCGTCACGCCGGCCTCTGCCGCTGCAGGCCCGCCCCGCACTCCGTGACCCTCCCTACCCCCCCGGCCTGGGTGAGCCAGAGCCTCCGAATCAGCGGCTCCTTTAACCCCGTCCTGTCTGAGCAAAGAACAGACGCCCTCCGGCGACCTACACGCACAGGCGGGGCCAAATCCAAAGCTGAGCCCCTGGGAACTGTCAGAACAAAGAAGAGAAAGGGAAATCGCTCCCAGCAGCCTCAGAAGCAGCGGATTAAAGCTCCACAATCAACTTGATATACCCTGCATCTGTGGAATACCTGAATAGACAACGAATCATCCCAAATTAAGGAGCCCTGTGGATGAAAGGCTCTTGGTGCTGCAGCCAGGAGTCAGTGCTGTGCCTCTGAGGTGGGAGAGCCAACTTCAGGACACTGGTCCACAAGAGGCCTCCCAGCTGCACATAATATCAAACAGCAAAAATCTCGGAGAGATCTCCATCTCAACACCAGCACCCAGCTTCACTCAACGACCAGCAAGCTACAGTGCTGGACATCCTATGCCAAACAACTAGCAAGACAGGAACACAACCCCACCCATTAGCAGAGAGGCTGCCCAAAATCATAGTAAGTCTACAGACACCCCAAAACACACCACCAGACGTGGACCTGCCCACCAGAAAGACAAGATCCAGCCTCATCCACCAGAACACAGGCACTACTACCCTCCACCAGGAAGCCTACACAACCCACTGAACCAACCTTAGCCACTGGGGACAGACACAAAAAACAACAGGAACTATGAACCTTCAGCCTGCAAAAAAGGAGACCCCAAACACAGTAAGATAAGCAAAATGAAAAGACAGAAAAACACACAGCAGATGAAGGAGCAAGATAAAAACCCACCAGACCTAACAAATGAAGAGGAAATAGGCAGTCTACCTGAAAAAGAATTCAGAATAATGATAGTAAGGTTGATCCGAAATCTTGGAGATAGAATGGACAATAGAATGGACAAATTGCAAGAATCAGTTAACAAGGACCTAGAAGAACTAAAGATGAAACAAGCAATGATGAACAACACAATAAATGAAATTAAAAGTACTCTAGATGGGATCAATAGCAGAATAACTGAGGCAGAAGAACGGATAAGTGACCTGGAAGATAAAATAGTGGAAATAACTACTGCAGAGCAGAAAAAAGAATGAAAAGAACTGAGGACAGTCTCAGAGACCTCTGGGACAACATTAAATGCACCAACATTCGAATTATAGGGGTTCCAGAAGAAGAAGAGAAAAAGAAAGGGACTGAGAAAATATTTGAAGAGATTATAGTTGAAAACTTCCCTACTATGGGAAAAGAAATAGTTAATCAAGTCCAGGAAGCACAGAGAGTCCCATACAGGATAAATCCAAGGAGAAATACGCCAAGACACATATTAATCAAACTGTCAAAAGTTAAATACAAAGAAAACATATTAAAAGCAGCAAGGGAAAAACAACAAATAACACACAAGGGAATCCCCATAAGGTTAACAGCTGATCTTTCAGCAGAAACTCTGCAAGCCAGAAGGGAGTGGCAGGACATATTGAAAGTGTTGAAGGAGAAAAACCTGCAACCAAGATTACTTTACCCAGCAAGGATCTCATTCAGATTTGATGGAGAAATTAAATCCTTTACAGACAAGCAAAAGCTGAGAGAGTTCAGCACCACCAAACCAGCTCTACAACAACTGCTAAAGGAACTTCTCTAGGCAAGAAACACAAAAGAAGGAAAGGACCTACAATAATGAACCCAAAACAATTAAGAAAATGGGAATAGGAACACACATATCGATAATTACCTTAAATGTAAATGGACTAAATGCTCCCACCAAAAGACACAGATTGGCTGAATGGATACAAAAACAAGACCCATATATTTGCTGTCTACAAGAGACCCACTTCAGACCTAGAGACACATACAGACTGAAAGTAAGGGGATGGAAAAAGGTATTTCATGCAAATGGAAACCAAAAGAAAGCTGGAGTAGCAATTCTCATATCAGACAAAATAGACTTTAAAACAAAGACTATTAGAAGAGACAAAGAAGGACACTACATAATGATCAAGGGATCGATCCAAGAGGAAGATATAACAATTGTAAATATTTATGCACCCAACTTAGGTGCACCTCAATACATAAGGCAAATACTGACAACCATAAAAGGGGAAATCGACAGTAACACATTCATAGTAGGGGACTTTAACACCCCACTTTCACCAATGGACAGATCATCCAAAATGAAAATAAATAAGGAAACACAAGCTTTAAATGATACATTAAACGAGATGGAGTTAATTGATATTTAAAGGACATTCCATCCAAAAACAACAGAATACACATTTTTCTCAAGTGCTCATGGAACATTCTCCAGGATAGATCATATCTTGGGTCACAAATCAAGCCTTGGTAAATTTAAGAAAATTGAAATTGTATCTGACCACAACGCCATGAGACTAGATATCAATTACAAGAAAAGATCTGTAAAAAATACAAACACATGGAGGCTAAACAATACACTACTTAATAATGAAGTGACCACAGAAGAAATCAAAGAGGAAATCAAAAAATACCTAGAAACAAACGACAATGGAGACACAACGACCCAAAACCTGTGGGATGCAGCAAAAGCAGTTCTAAGGGGGAAGTTTATAGCAATACAAGCCCACCTTAAGAAGCAGGAAACATCTCGAATAAACAACCTAACCTTGCACCTCAAGCAATTAGAGAAAGAAGAACAAAAAAACCCCAAAGCTAGCAGAAGGAAAGAAATCATAAAAATCAGATCAGAAATAAATGAAAAAGAAATGAAGGAAACAATAGCAAAGATCAATAAAACTAAAAGCTGGTTCTTTGAGAAGATAAACAAAATTGATAAACCACTAGCCAGACTCATCAATAAAAAAAGGGAGAAGACTCAAATCAATAGAATTAGAAATGAAAAAGGAGAGGTAACAACTGACACTGCAGAAATAAAAGAGATCATGAGAGATTACTACAAGCAACTCTATGCCAATAAAATGGACAATCTGGAAGAAATGGACAAATTCTTGGAAATGCACAACCTGCCAAGACTGAATCAGGAAGAAATAGAAAATATGAACAGACCAATCACAAGCACTGAAATTGAAACTGTGATTAAAAATCTTCCAACAAAGAAAAGCCCAGGACCAGATGGCTTCACAGGCGAATTCTATCAAACATTTAGAGAAGAGCTAACACCTATCCTTCTCAAACTCTTCCAAAATATAGCAGAGGGAGGAACACTCCCAAACTCCTTCTACGAGGCCACCATCACCTTGATACCAAAACCAGACAAGGATGTCACAAAGAAAGAAAACTACAGGCCAATATCGCTGATGAACATAGATGCAAAAATCCTCAACAAAATACTAGCAAACAGAATCCAACAGCACATTAAAAGGATCATACACCATGATCAAGTGGGGTTTATTCCAGGAATGCAAGGATTCTTCAATATACGCAAATCTATCAATGTGATAAACCATATTAACAAACTGAAGGAGAAAAACCATATGATCATCTCAATAGATGCAGAGAAAGCTTTTGACAAAATTCAACACCCACTTATGATAAAAACCCTCCAGAAAGTAGGCATAGAGGGAACTTTCCTCAACATAATAAAGGCCATATATGACAAGCCCACAGCAAACATCATCCTCAATGGTGAAAAACTGAAAGCATTTCCACTAAGATCAGGAACAAGACAAGGTTGCCCACTCTCACCACTCTTATTCAACATAGTTTTGGAAGTTTTAGCCACAGCAATCAGAGAAGAAAAGGAAATAAAAGGAATCCAAATCGGAAAAGAAGAAGTAAAGCTGTCACTGTTTGCAGATGACATGATCCTATACATAGAGAACCCTAAAGATGCTACCAGAAAAGTACTAGAGCTAATCAATGAATTTGGTAAAGTGGCAGGATACAAAATTAATGCACAGAAATCTCTGGCATTCCTATATACTAATGATGAAAAATCTGAAAGTGAAATCAAGAAAACACTCCCATTTACCATTGCAACAAAAAGAATAAAATATCTAGGAATAAACCTACCTAAGGAGACAAAAGATCTGTATGCAGAAAATTATAAGACACTGATGAAAGAAATTAAAGACGATACAAATAGATGGAGAGATATACCATGTTCTTGGATTGGAAGAATCAACATTGTGAAAATGACTCTACTACCCAAAGCAATCTATAGATTCAATGCAATCCCTATCAAACTACCACTGGCATTTTTAACAGAACTAGAACAAAAAATTTTCCAATTTGTATGGAAACACAAAAGACCCCGAATAGCCAAAGCAATTTTGAGAACGAAAGAAGGAACTGGAGGAATCAGGCTCCCAGACTTCAGACTATACTACAAAGCTACAGTTATCAAGACGGTATGGTACTGGCACAAAAACAGAAAGATAGATCAATGGAACAGGATAGAAAGCCCAGAGATAAACCCACGCACATATGGTCACCTTATCTTTGACAAAGAAGGCAGAAATGTACAGTGGAGAAAGGACAGCCTATTCAATAAGTGGTGCTGGGAAAACTGGACAGCTACATGTAAGGGTATGAAATTAGATCACTCCCTAACACCATACACAAAAATAAGCTC
This sequence comes from Lagenorhynchus albirostris, assembly GCF_949774975.1. Classification (NCBI taxonomy): domain Eukaryota; kingdom Metazoa; phylum Chordata; class Mammalia; order Artiodactyla; family Delphinidae; genus Lagenorhynchus; species Lagenorhynchus albirostris. The sequence continues at coordinate 83,717,344 of NC_083100.1, forward strand.
AAAATGGATTAAAGACCTAAATGTAAGGCCAGAAACTATCAAACTCTTAGAGGAAAACATAGGCAGAACACTCTATGACATAAATCACAGCAAGGTCCTTTTTGACCCACCTCCTAGAGAAATGGAAATAAAAACAAGAGTAAACAAATGGGACCTAATGAAACTTAAAAGCTTTTGCGCAGCAAAGGAAACCATAAAGAAGACCAATAGACAACCCTCAGAATGGGAGAAAATATTTGCAAATGAAGCAACTGACAAAGGATTGATCTCCAAAATTTATAAGCAGCTCATGCAGCTTAATAACAAAAAAACAAACAACCCAATCCAAAAATGGGCAGAAGACCTAAATAGACATTTCTCCAAAGAAGATATACAGAGTGCCAACAAACACATGAAAGAATGCTCAACATCATTAATCATTAGAGAAATGCAAATCAAAACTACAATGAGATATCATCTCACACCAGTCAGAATGGCCATCATCAAAAATCTAGAAACAATAAATGCTGGAGAGGGTGTGGAGAAAAGGGAACACTCTTACACTGTTGGTGGGAATGTAAATTGATACAGCCACTGTGGAGAACAGTATGGAGGTTCCTTAAAAAGCTACAAATAGAACTACCATATGACCCAGCAATCCCACTACTGGGCATATACCCTGAGAAAACCATAATTCAAAAAGAGTCATGTACCAAAATGTTCATTGCAGCTCTATTTACAATAGCCCGGAGATGGAAACAACCTAAGTGTCCATCATCGGATGAATGGATAAAGAAGATGTGGCACATATATACAATGGAATATTACTCAGCCATAAAAAGAGACGAAATTGAGCTATTTGTAATGAGGTGGATAGACCTGGAGTCTGTCATACAGAGTGAAGTAAGTCAGAAAGAGAGAGACAAATACCGTATGCTAACACATATATATGGAATTAAAAAAAAATGTCATGAAAAACCTAGGGGTGAAACAGGAATAAAGACACAGACTTACTAGAGAATGGACTTGAGGTTATGGGGAGGGGGAAGGGTAAACGGTGACAAAGCGATAAAGAGGCATGGACATATATACACTACCAAACGTAAGGTAGATAGCTAGTGGGAAGCAGCCGCATAGCACAGGGAGATCAGCTCGGTGCTTTGTGACTGCCTGGAGGGGTGGGATAGGGAGAGTGGGAGGGAGGGAGACGCAAGCGGGAAGAGATATGGGAATATATGTATGTATATAACTGATTCATTTTGTTGTGAAGCTGAAGCTAACATACCATTGTAAAGCAATTATACTCCAATAAAGATATTTAAAAAAATAAATAAATAAATAAATAAAAATTAAAAAAAAAAAAAGAACAAACAAAACCCAAAATTAGTAGAAGGAAAGAAATCATAAAGATCGAGCAGAAATACATGAAATAGAGATGAAGAAAACAATATCAAAGATCAATAAAACTAATAGCTGGTTCTTTGAAAAGCTAATCAAAACTGATAAACCTTTAGCCAGACTCATCAAGAAAAAAAGGGAGAGGGCTCAAACCAATAAATTTAGAAATGGAAAAGGAGAAGTACAATGGACACCACAAAATACAAAGCATCATGAGAGACTGTTACAAGCAATTATATGCTAATAAAATGGACAATCCAGAAGAAATGGAGAAATTCTTAGAAAGGTGCAACCTTCCAATACTGAACCAGGAAGAAATAGAAAATGTGAAGAGAACAATCACAAGTACTGAAATTGAAACAGTGATTAAAAAATGTCTAGGACCCGATGGCTTCACAGGCAAATTCTATCAAACATTTGGAGAAGAGTTAACACCTCTCCTTTAGAAAGTCTTCCAAAAAACTGCAGAGGAAGGAATACTCCCAAACTCATTCTATGAGGCTAACATCACCATGATACCAAAACCTGTCAAAGATACCACAAAAAAAGAAAATTATAGGCCAATTTCACTGTTGAATATAGATGCAAAAATCTTCAACACAATGCTAGTGAACTGAATCCAGCAATACATTAAAAGGATCATACACCATGATCAAGTGGGATTTATCCCACGGATGCAAGGATTTTTCAATAACCACAAATCAATCCGTGTGATACACCCCATGAACAAACTGAAGAATAAAAACCATATGATCATCTCAACAGATGCAGAAAAAGCTTTTGACAAAATTCAACATCCATTTATGATAAAAAAAAAAAAACTCTCCAGAAAGTGCACATAGAGGGAACTTACCTCAACATAATAAAGGCCAAAAATGCAAACTCAGAGCTAACATCATTCTCAATAATGAAAAGCTGAAAGCAATTCTGCTAAGATCAGGAACAAGACAAGGATGTCCACTCTCGCCACTTTTATTCAACAGTTTTGGATGTCCTAACCAAGGCATTCAGAGAAGAAAAAGATATAGAAGGTATCCAAACTGGAAAAGAAGAAGTAAAACTGTCACTGTCTGCAGACAACATGATACTATACCTAGAAAATCCTAAACAGGCTGCTAGAAAACCACTACAGTTCATCAGTGAATTCAGTAAAGTTGTAGGATACAAAATTAATACACAGAAATCTCTTGCATTCCTATACACTAACAATGAAAGAGAAGAAAGAGAAATTAAGAAAACAATCCCATTTACCATCACATCAAACAGAATAAAATACCTAGAAATAAACCTACCTAAGCAGACAAAAGACCCATACTATGAAAACTATAAGATACTGATAAATCGAAGATGAAAGAAACAGATGGAAAGATGTACCATGTTCCTGGACCGGAACAATCAAAATGATTATACTACCCAAGGCAATCTACAGATTCAATGCAATTCCTATCAAATAACCGATTATATTTTTCACAGAACTAGGACAAAAATTTTAAATTTGTGTGGAAACACAAAAGTCCCTGAATAGACAAAGATATACTGAAGAAGTAAAACGGAGCTGGAAGGATCAGACTCCCTGTGTGCAGACTATACTACAGAGCTACAGACATCAAAACAGGATGGAACTGATATAAAAACAAAAGTATAGATCAATGGAACAGGATATAAAGCCCAGAAATAAACCCACACACCTATGGTCAACTAATCTATGACAAAGAAGTCAAGAATATACACTGGAGAAAAGGCAGTCTCTTCAATAAATGGTGCTGGAAAACTGGACAGCTACATGTAAAAGAATGAAATTAGAACACTCCCTAATACCATACACAAAAATAAACTCAAAATAGATTAAAGACCTACATGTAAGACTGGATACTATAAAACACTTGGAAGAAAACACTGGCAAAACACTCTTTGACATAAATCGCAGCAATTATATTTTTGCATCCACCTCCTAGGGTAATGAAAATAAAAATAAACAAATGCGACCTAATTAAACTTAAAAGCATTGCACAGCAAAGGAAATCATAAACAAATCAAAAAGACAACCCACAGAATGGGAGGAAATATTTGCAAACAAAGCGACCGAAAAGGGATTAATCTACAAAACATACACACACCTCATGCAGCTCAATATCAAAAAACAAACAACCAAATCAAAAAATGGGCAGAAGATCTAAATAGACATTTCTCCAAAGAAGACATACAGATGGCCAAAAAGCACATGAAAAGATGCTCAACATCACTAATTATTAGAGAAATGCAAATCGAAACTACAATGAGGCATCACCTCACACTGGTCAGAATGGCCATCAACAAAATGTCTACAAACAATAAATTCTCAAGAAAGTATGGAGAAAAGGGCACCCTCCTACGCTGTTGGTGGGAATATAAATTGCTACAACCACTATTGAGAACAGTATTGAGGTTCCTCACAAAACTAAAAATAGAACTACCATATGATCCAGCAAACCCACTCCTCAGAACAATAATTTGAAAAGATACATGCACCCCAATGTTCATTGAAGCACTATTTACAATAGCCAGGACATGGAAGCAACCTAAATATCCATCAACAGAGGAATGGCTAAAGAAGATGTGGTACATATATACAATGAAATATTACTCAGCCATAAAAAAAGAATAAAATAACACCATTTGCAGCAACATGGATGGACCTAAAGATTGTCACACTGAGTCAAATAAGTCAGACAGAGAAAGGCTAATACCATATGGTATCACTTATATGTGGAATCTAAAATACAACACAAATGAACTTATTTACAAAACAGAAACAGACTCAGACTTTGAAAACAAATTTATGATTACCAAAGGGGAAACATTGGTGGGGAGGAGGGATAACTTAGGAGTTTGGAATTAACATATACACACTAATGTATATAACACAGATAACCAACAAGGACCTACTGTATACCACAGGGAACTCTACTCAATATTCTGTAATAACTTATATGGGAAAAGAATCTGAAAAAGAATGGATATATGTATATGTATAACTAAATCACTTTGCTGTACACCTGAAACTAACACAACATTGTAAATCAATATATCAATGTAAATCAATTTATATCAATATAAATTAAAAATTTAATTAAAAAAGGGGGTAGGACTCTGTGATCTTAGCATCACATCAGTAGATGTTTATTCTTCATTGAACATCTGTATCAATTTGTTGGACAGAGAAGCACACAGACACAGGTCAATTGCATTCTTTGCAAGGTTTTTATATAACTTATCAAAATTACAGATTTTCTTGTTGATTTTGTAGTTCCTAACCATGGAGCAGTAATTATTCCAACCACTTACTCCATGGGAATTTTATTTTTCTGAACAAATAAAAAAAGACAATGTATGGAAAGGCATTATGGATAAGGCTTAAGAGTCTCATGTCTAGTGTGGTATGTTCTGAATGCTTGTGTCCCTCCAAAATTCATATGTTGAAATACCAACCCCCAAGTGGTATTAGCAGGTGGAGTCTTTGGGAGTTAACTAGGTCATGAGGGTGGAGTCCTCATGGATGAGATTAGGCCCTTGTAAAAGAGGCCCAAAAAAGCTCCCTTGCCCCTTCCTCTATGTAAGGTTACAGGGAGAAGTGGGCTATCAGTGAAGAAAACTGGTCTCACCAGACACTGAGCTTAATGGCACCTTGGTCTTGGATTTCCCAGCCTCCAGAACTGTGATAAATATTAGTTGTTTTTAAGCCACCTGGTCTCTGGTATATTGTTACAGAATTCCAAATAGACTAAGGCATAGTATCACATTGGTTGGATTCAAATCCCCTGCTCCAACAGGTATTAGTTTTGTGACTCTGATTAAGTTTCTCAAACCCTCAAACTCTCACAGTTTCTCACCTGTGAAAGGAACATGACAATAATAGTATCTAACACTATATGGTCATCACTAGGACTAGCAACATTAAGGAACCTAACAGAATGCCTAGCACATATTAAGGACAGAAGAATATTACATTCTCATGTATTACTTACTTACCATGTATTTTTTAATTAACTTGTTAAATGTATTTATGATAAAATAAACTCTTTGGGGAGTACAGTTCTATAATTTTTGACTCATGCATAGAGTCGTGTAATCGCCAAAATCAATACACAAAATACAAATACAAAATCAATACACAGAGGAGTTCCATCACCTCCCCACAAATCTCTCATGCTACCCTTTTGCAATCAAAGCTTCTTTTGATTTATAACCCTTGTAGCCACTAATCTATTCTCCATCACTGTAGCTTTGTCTTTTCCAGAGTGCCATATAAATCAATTCACACAATATGCTGACTTTTGTGATTGGCTTCTATCATGTAGCCTAATTCATTGAGATTCATCCGTATGGTTGCATGTATCAATAGTTTCTTCCTATTTTTATTTTGTCTATTTTTGTTTGTTCATGCATTCCCTAGTTCAGGGATATTGGGGTTGTTTTCAGTTTTTAGTGATTGCAAATGAAACTTCTATACACACCATGTATAGATTTTGTTTCATTTTTATATAAGAACATTATTGATAATGCACATAGATACAACTCATGCATTAAGATGTACAGTTCACTGATGTCCAGTGTATTCATAGAGTTGTGCAAGCATCAACTCAGTAAGTCTTAGAACATTTTCATCACCCAACGGTAACTTTATGTTTAACATTTTGAGGAACTGTCAAACTGTTTTCCAAAGGAGCTGCCACATTTTACAGTCACATCAGGAATGTATGATGGTTCCAGTTTCTCTGTAACAACTGGTTTGTTTCTGAGTTATTTAATGTAACCATCCTAGTGTGCTAAAGTGATTTGTGGTTTTGAGTTGTACTTTGAGTTGTATTTCCCTATGGCTAATGATGTAAAGCATCTTTCACATACTTTTTAGTCATTTGTATATCTTCTTTGGATAAATATATACTTAAATCTTTGCCCACTTTTTAAAAAAAGGGCTGTTTGTCTTTTGTCTTTTTATTATTTATTTGTAAGAGTTCTTTTAATATTCCAGATACAAGTCTCATCAGATACAAATGTATAAAATACCCAAGTATTTTCTCCCATTGTATGGGTTGTCTTTTTCCCTTTCTTAATGGTATCCTTTGGAGCAAAAAAATTTTATTATGATGAAGTTCAATTTTTCTATATTTTTCTTTTGTCCTTTGTGCCTTTGGTGTCTATAGATGAAGATTTTCACTATAACAAGGACACAAAGATTTACTATATTTTCTTCCAAAACTTCATAGTTTTAGGTCTTAAATTTAAATCCATGTTTCATTTTGAATTAATTTTTGTGTATTGTATAAGGAGTTCAACTTCATCTGTTTGCATGTGGATATCCAGTTTTCCCAACACAATTTTTGAAGGCTATTCTCTCCCAATTAAATTGTCTTGGCACACTTGTCAAAATCAATTTACTATATATGTGAAGGTTTATTTCTGGCTCTCAATTTTACTCCATTTATCTATACGTCTACCCTTATACGAGCACCACATTGTTTTGACTACTGTGTCTTCATACCAAATTTTAAAATTGGGAAGTGTGAGTACTTCACCTCTGTTCTTGTTCAGAATTTTGGCTATTCTGAGTTCTCTGATTCTCAATAAGAGTTTTAGGATAATCTTGTCAATTTCTTTGAAAAAAAATCTGTAATTCTGATAGATATTGCAATGAATCTGTATGTCAATTTGTGTAGTATTGCCACCTTAAACATTAAGTCTTTTGATCTATAGACATGGCCTTTTTGGCAAATATTTAGATTTTTAATTTCTTCCAACAATGATTCCTAGATTTGTTTTATTCCCATATTCACCTTTTATATCTTTAGCATCTGTAGTAATATCCTCTCTTTTATTAATATTATTGTTAATTTCAGTCTTTTTTTTCTTTTTCTTTTTTTTTTTTTTTTTGGTCAGTCTAAGTAGTGGTTTACACATTTCTTGATATTTTCTAAGAACCATCTTTTGTCTCCACTGACTCTATTCTGTTTTTACATAACTATTTTTGTTCTCATCTTTATTTTTTAATTCCTTTTGCTTGCTTTTTATTTAATTTGTTATTTTTCCAATTTCTCAAGGTGAAAGCTCTGATTATTTAAGATCTTTATTTTAATACAAACATTTATTGCTATAAATTTCCCTCTTAGAACTACTTTAGCTGCGTTCCACAAATTTTGATGTATAGTAATTCTATTAAAAATATGTTTTTATTTTTCTTTGTGACTCATGCTTATCACCATTAGTTATATAGAAGTAGAATGTTTAATTTCAACCTATTTTAAGTTTTTCCAGTTATCTTCCTGTTATCAATTTCTATGTTAGTCCTGACATTATCAGAGAACATACTTTGTATAGTTTCCATTCTTTTAGATTTTTTTAAGGTTTGGTTTATGGTCCAAAATATGGTCTTAATAAATATTCCATGAACACTTGGAACAATATCCGTTCTGTAGTTGTTGAGTAGAGGGTTCTATAAATGTCAATTAATTTCTAGTTCAGAGATTGGCAAACTTTTTATTAAAGTGAAAAGTAGTAAATATTTTAGATTTTTCAGACCAGGGAGCAATATTGAGGACATTGTAACCATTTAAAATGCAACAATTTTAAAGTATAATTCTTAGGTCATGGGCCATACCAAAAAAGGTGGTAGTCCCAATTTTATTGGTAAGCCATAGTTTGTCAACTCCTTTTCTAGTTAGTTGATGGTATTAAGATTTTTTTTTTTTGTATCCTTGCTAATGTTCTCTCTACCTGCTCTATCAATTACAGAGGAGTGTTCAAATATAATTGTAGATTTTTCTATTTCTCCTTTTTTATATCAGTTTTTAATACTTATTTTATTCTGGAGCTCTCTATGTATACTTTTAAGACTGTCATGAATTTGGAGTTTACTGAGTTTCTTGAATCTGTGAATGCTTGCCTTTCACCAATTTGGGGATGCTTTCAACTGCTGTTTCTTCAGATATGCCTTATGTAACTCTTTCTCCTCTTTCAGGAATTCCAATGACAAAAATATTAAACATTTAAGTACTATTTCACAAGACCCTAAGGTGTTGTTCATTTTGTTTTGTTTTGTTTTTGATTTTGTTCACATTGAATATTTTCTATTGTTCTAGCTTCAATTCTACTATCTCTTTCCTCTGTCATCTGCATGCTACTATTGACCCCTTCCAGTGATTATTTTAATTTCAGAAATTTTTTTCTAAAATTTCCATTTGCTTCTGTTTTATGGTTTCTATTTCTCCGCTTAGATTGTCTAATTTCCCATTCATTTCAATAATGATTAGATTTACCTCATTAAGCATGATTATAATAACTTAAAGTCTTTTTTTTAAAATAAATTTATTTATTTTTGGCTGCATTGGGTCTTCGTTGCTGCACGTGGGCTTTCTCCAGTTGCTGCGAGTGGGGGCTACTCATTGTGGTGGCTTCTCTTGTTGCAGAGCATGGGCTCTAGGTGCGCGGGCTCAGTAGTTGTGGCTTGCTGGCTCTAGAGTGCAGGCTCAGTAGTTGTGGCTCATGGGCTTAGTTGCTCCACGGCATGTGGGATCTTCCTGGACCAGGGCCCAAACCCATGTCCCCTGCATTGGCAGGCAGGCTCTCAACTACTGTACCACCAGGGAAGTCCCTCTTTAAAGTCTTTATGTGGTAATTCCAACATCTGTGTCATCTCAGGATTCTCCTCAGTAGGTTGCCTTTTCTGTTGAAAATTGGTCAGATTTATCTGGCTCTTGGTCACATTGTCCTGGGTTTTGATATTTTGGGTAATTTCAATTGCATACTGGACATTTGGAAACTATGTTGTAAGAAATTGGGTCTTCTTAAAATCCAGGAGACAACTGATTTTTGTTTGTTTCTTTTAATAGGCAATCAACTAACTCATGTACAGAATGCAGTCAGACTGCCTTCTGCAGGTAGTGATTCTAATGTTGAGTTTTCAAAGTTTTTTACTATGTTCTTTGAGTGTACGTTTTACCTTAGCAACTCAGAGCATGAGTTGGGACTTGGGCAGTGGTTTGTATAGTAGTTCACTTTTCAAACCCTTGGCTATGCTTCTTGGGTGTGTTCTGTACTTAGACACTTGGGGGTGAGCTTAGGACTTATATTAGGTTCATACCCAAATACAGGTTCTCCAGCTCACTCCTCTGTAGGATTTCCCTGACACTCTGCAGCTTCTGTGGGCTGGTATTTGTTTGTTTTGGGGGGTATTGTTTTTGGTTCCTCTGGACAAAAAGATGAGATTCTCTCAGTGTTTTGGCCTCTCATGTTCTTGTGCAGTTCCATACATCTGGGCCTGCCCTTGGGGCATAGTAAAGAGAGAAGAGATAGAAAAAACATATGTTGAAAATTCTCCTACACTCTTTGTATAAAAGGACCCCTCTTCTCTGTTCCTGAATCCAGAGTGCTGAGAGTTTATCTCCAGTATTTAGGTACCTGTGCCACTTCTGCTCTGCAGTATCATAGTTTTGCAATGAGGCTGGCTACGGAGCAGGGCTACAAGAATTTCAAAAAGGAGAAAAAGAAGAATTATCCCTACTTTCTTGAGCTCACAGATAGCTTTTTTCCCTGGACTTCTGGCCAGAAAGAAGGATTATAGGAGATATTGATGATGGTATCCATCATACAGTTTAATATGTCTCACAGTGGGGAGATAAAGAAGAAACAAAAATGCGAAACATAAAAAGACCATATTAGTTGTTCTTCAAGTTTTAATGTCTTTCCCAATTTTCTTGTTCTTATCTACTTTTCAGATTCCTCAAGCAATTGCTTTTTGTATTTTGTCCAGTTTTAAGTAGTAATCAACTGCAGTGTGCTTACTCCAAGTAGAAGTTTTACCTTCTCCCTTTTTATTTCTGAGGCAACACACACACACAAACACACACACACAGACTTTAAAAATAGAAGTTCTACGGGCTTCCCTGGTGGTGCAGTGGTTGAGAGTCTGCCTGCCGATGCAGGGGACGTGGGTTCGTGCCCCGGTCCGGGAAAATCCCACATGCCGTGGAGTGGCTAGGCCCGTGAGCCATGGCCACTGAGCCTGCGTGTCCGGAGCCTGTGCTCCGCAATGGGAGAGGTCACAACAGTGAGAGGCCCGCATACAGCAAAAAAAAAAAAAAAAAAAAAAGAAGTTCTACAAAATAGGATTCCTCCTGTATACGTCTAAAGAGTAAATGTTCTAATTTACTTAGTCACTAAAGATACAGTTTTTTTGTTGTTGTTAGCATTAGATCAGGTTGGGCTTTTGGGAACAGAGATCATGTTTATGAGCACTTATTGTCTCAAGAGTGATAAATTGAAATTGCTATTTCTAAAGAAAGCATGTGTTTTTTTTCCCCAGAATCTTGATTTCCTTGAAACCCTTTACAGAACTTCAGAGACAAATTATCATAATTGATTATACTGTGATATCTGAATAAATTAAACAATATTTTAATGCCAACATTTTATCAGATTTGTAATTAGCTTTTATTCTAAAAAGATAAACTGGCCAAACATCTCTCAAGTGGTCATGCAATATTGCTGAAGGACATTCCAAGGAAATATCTTTTCATGAATTTAAAAATCATCTGATCCCTTGTAAATTTTTTAAAAATCCAATATATATGTCGCAATTGAAATTTATCATTACCAAATGAACTTGAAAGAATGAACCTATTTAAGCATATTTTTAGAATAATTTTTATCAACACTTCTCTCTACAGGTGTCTCACAATGCATTTTTTACCTTTTAAAATAATTAATATTAGTGAGATGCCAAACACCCAAGACATTAAAAATCAACCCCTGTGCCACAGAGTAATTGGGGCTAAGATAAAAGTTATAGTCCACAAAAGGCTAAATATTGATCTGTTCAGTTTGCATCCATTATTGCTGATCTTTCAGGATTTAAATATCGATTGTGCAGTGCAGTTACAATAAGCTAGAGCAAAAGCTCATCCATATTGCAATGCTGGGCAAAAGAAAAAGAGTTTTAACCTCAAAAAACCTGTGCCCTAGTTAGAAAATGCCATCCTCCCTCTAAATCTTTAGCCTGGCTATGAAAAATTAATAATTTATTAAAACATATTTTATTACAGGACTTTCCCTCTGTCTCCCCGGCATGATGCCAGTGTACACTATGAAGTAACAGTTGGAAAATGACCTCCACTTCTTCAAATGAGTTGTTTCTTTAGTTTGGCTTAATATTAATCATTAATTATTAAAAAAATACAAGAAATGTTTCTCAAGATAGCTAAACTTTCATGCACATGTGGCTCTTTGCCAGAGTCTAAGATGACATCAGAGTGATGTTACTATGACTGTACCAACGATCCTAGAATTATAATGCATTGCTCTGATGAGATATTAAACATTGACGTGGAAATTGAATATGTAATTGGCAATGACTGAAGGAAGCATGATTTAATATCTTCCATGCCACCTTTCTCTTCCACTCCCCTCCCCCAAATTGCTTAGTGTCACTTTTCTCAATGCATTCCTGTTATTTCAAATAGGATATCCTGACGTATAGCACATGTTTATAAGTTCATACCCAAACCCTTTTGTTGGAAATATGTTGTACATATTACAGCACTCAAAGGGCTTTCTCATTCCTTTTTAAAAATAATATATAAAGCAGAATTAAAGACTTGATTTTTCCCCTCTACCCCAATAAATAGTACATGGCTGGTTAAACATTAAATACCTGATTGTTCATAGATTCAGAAAGCATAAAACATACCTTGAAACATATTACACCGAAGTTCATTTGTTTTCAATCTGTCCAGAAACCATATTTAAAAACTATCAGCCAACATTTCAGAGACAAAATATCCTTCACATTTTTACCAACCTAGCAGAATCAACTTCTGCCATACTGTCTCATTGACATTTATTTCTTATAATAATCAGCAAAAAAGTATTCTTGTGAAGAAAATCGGAAGGCAATAAGTTCAGGTTGCCCTTGAGTCACTACTTTATATTTGTCTTTTTCTGTTTCCTGGGGATATTTTCCATTTTTTTCGTCTTTCAAGTATCATTTAAGCTGTCAGATATTTTCCTAAAAACCCTACGATGTGATTTTGAGAAATGTCAAATTTATCATCCTGAGAACTTCCTGAAAAGAAATCCACTGATTTCCCTTTTATTTTTATTTTTGGGTTTTCAACATCTGATATTACTTGGCCTTGTGAGTTGCGAGAAAGGTATAGCTCACAGTTTGATGACAATTTCCTGTACTCTGCCATTTTCAAGTTTCAAATAATTATATATTTTTAAAACAATTGCTGTGAGACAGGCAAAAAGTTTTCAGCTTCGTCTCTTTCTTCCCATTTGTCAAAAATAATGGATACATTTCGTAAAGAAAATCCTACTGTTTCCACATAAACTGTTCACAGTGAAGAAAGAGTTTAACAATTGTCTTGTCCTACATTTGGCAAAGTACACTACAGAATCACACCTGCTCAGCCCTTAGACCAGCATCTGTCTTATGTTGTACATTTTTAAATAAATGAAAGTTTCTCTCCAATTTCATAGTTATGATGTTACCATTTTGGTTTTTGGGGGGGCTTTCTGGGGACTGCTTTCCTTTCCATACACATCCCTCAAAAGCAGTTAGAAATAATACGTTTCCTTTGCCTGAGATCCACAGCATGCAGATTTTAGTTTAATGACAATTGTCAAGACAGCTCTTCCCAGCATGTTGTCTTTGACTAAGACCATACTGAAGGAGGTTGGGGGATAGTGGGAAATGGCAAGAAAACATACAGAATACATAATATTTGGATAGTAAAATTGCATTTTAATGACAGAGTTGGATTGACCAAAAGAAATTTTTCATAAAAATATGTGCATTGTGCTGGCATGTTCTGCAGTTCTCTGGAAACATTTCTTTCTAAAATTGTTTTCCCTGTAATCCTGAGCCAGAATGGTCTGTGGACTGTTCTAGTATAGGAAAATGACACTGGTTACATTCTTGCTGTATAGCCACTGAAGGCAAGATTTAGGCAGACAGAGGGTACACTTTGTGTAGTTAAAGTCTTTTTTTTTTTTCTCATTTTTAAAAATTAATCCTCAGGCCCAGGATGTCTACAGCCCCCTCATGTTTATCAAGTTTTTCAAAAAAGTATTATAAAAAGTATCTTAAAGTTCTCACTGTTTGCTATAATTCATTCACTCTAATTAGTTTTTCTCAAAGTAGGTTTTGGGAGTACCATATTATTTGCACAGGGCTCTCATAAAAGAACTCCTTTGGATTCCTGGATCTTGCAACCAATCAAATGAAATTATTCAAGGTAAGTTTATCTTATTCTGGGTAATATCACATTCCTGGGTCAACATACACATGCTGAAAATTTAAGGATACATTCTCCAGGGCACTAGGTTGTTTCAAGCCTTGCTCTTGAATAAAGTAATAAATTTACATTTTATCATAAAGTCACTGACATTTTTGCACGTCATGAGTACAAACTTAAAAAAATAAGCTTTCTCCCTATCTCACACCATACTCAAAAATTAATTCAGAGTGGATCATAGGCCTAAATGTAAGAGCTAAAACTATAAATGTCCTAGAAAAAAGAAAACAGGAGTAAATCTTTGTGATCTTGCATTAGGCAACAATTTCTTAGATGTGTCACCAAAAGCACAAATGACAGAAGATTGACAAGTTGGACTTTATCGATTTAAAAAGCCCTTTGTACATTGAGGATACCACCAAGGAAGTGAAAAGACAACCCATAGGGAGAAAATATTTACAAATCATATATCTGATAAGGAACTTGTACCAGAACACATAAAGAACACTTACAATTTAATTATAAAAAGAGAAATAACCCAATTCAAAAATGGGCAAAGTGTCTGAATAAACATTTTTCCAAAGAAGATCTAAAAATGACCAATAATCACTGAAAAAATGCTTAATATCATTAGTTGTTAGGAAATTGCAGATTAATACCACAATGAGCTATCACTTCACACCTACTAAGATGCCTTGGATCAAAAAGACAGATAATAACAAGTGTTGGTAAAGAAGTGGAAAAAGTAGAATTCTCATATGTTACTGGTGAGAATGTAAAATTTGGAATACAGTTTGTCAGTTCCTCAAAATTTTGAACATAGTTTGTCATATAATCCATCATTTCCACTCGTAGATATCAGGAGAAATGAAAAAAATGTGTCCACACACAAAGCTATACACAAATGTTCCTAGCAGTATTATTCTCTATAGCCAAAATGTGTAAAGAACCCAAATTTCTATTGACTAATGACTGGATACACCTAACGCCTTTATACAGTAAAATATTATTCAGCAATATAAACAAATAAAGTACTCAAATATTTTACAACATGGATAAACCTCAAAGTCCCCTTGCTTATTAAACCTGCCACCTACCAATCTAGACTGGCCTGTCTCTTTCTTGGTTTGTGCTTGCCCTTGGAGTATAGAGGCTGGTTTCAGATTTCACCCAGGAAGTTCCTGATAGTTTTGAGAACCAACAATTGGAGAGTCAGCCTGGAGATCAAAGAAATGGGCTTTAGGAAAGAGGCATCCTCAGGGAAATGCCAAGCTGGCCATCAACGTCTATGTTGGGAGGAGTGGGCCATTTGTTAGATGTTTGTGGAGCACTGCATAAGTATGGGGATACACCAGATGCTTTAATGTGCTTATTTGAGGAACTATGCACAGTGCACCGTGGCCAAAAAGAAAAACGAATGGCTGCACAGTGGACTTGGCTCTACTGTGGGTGTTTCACCCACAACCAAAGCCCAAGGAGAGGATGAGCTCAAATAAAAATGTTGAAAGAGCTGAGGTTGGAGAAGGACGTTCCTTTTGTCCACTATTCTGCTAGCTTCGCAGCCTGTAGACAAGACCTTAGTGTGCCATTTTGCAAAACTAGAGCAGTGTATGATGCCTTAGATTAAGGTTGGAGTGCTTGTGACAAAGCCTGATAGGGACCTAAGGTAGAATCCCTAAAAGACTGTTGAGAAGAAAGAAGAAAATGTTATTATATTGATTGTTGAGGAAATGGACAAAACGCCCCATGCCATCTGACAACTAATACAAAGAAAAGCAAAATCACATTCTGAGCCAGCCGGGCAGCCCCCAATTGAGGAAACATTTATGATGATAGAATTTACTTTTGCTGAGCTTATTGACATAGCTGTCAAGTTGCAACAAAAGGCCAGGAAAAGTATCTAGGCACAGTTAGTGTGACTATGAGATGCGGTGGGCCATGACATTTCTTTGACCAGGCAGGAGGCAAAAAAACAAAAAAAAAGAGCAACATCACCATACCCTACCCTCTGATAGATTCTGCAGGGTGCTTAGGGGATTCAAGACACTCACTCCCTTATAGATTGGATTAGTCTATTCTGAAGAGAGGCTTGGCCTAATGAGGGGGATCTCCCTGGGCATGTGGGACTCTGGAATTGGGAATGAAACAGGCAACCTACACCCCATCTTTGAAGAACCTGATTGGGCCACATTCACTACAGAAATGAAAGTTAAGATACTCCAGTCCACCCCCAACACCTGATATGAAGTGGGGCATTGATATCCATGCTGAGCCCAGTTATGGGAAAAGATATTTATGATATTGGGCAATCCACTGCTGATCTGGGGAAAACTAACAAATCCTGGGAACAGGTATGAGCTGTGGGAAAGAGGAAAGGAGCTCAGAAAGCCAAGGAACCATCTCAGTAGGCTATAGGAGGTCCAGGAAAAATAACCCGAAAGCAAATATGATTTGACCTCATTGCTGTGGGGACTCCACCTGAACAGGTAGACTAACAACCCAAGGCTGTGTTGGTCAGCTTTTGAAATGTTTTAAAACCAGAACAATAGTTTAGACTTCCTCATCTGCCCCTACCATCCTTAATCCCCACCTGCTTCAGAAGAGGCCTCAGGGATACAGTCCTATTCAGGATAGGTTCCCCCCTTGCCCAGGGGTATAGGATGCCAGCCAAGACTGCCTCTAGGTAAGGCCCACTGGAGGCAATCAGAGACCTCATGTTGAGCTCACTATTCACTGGTCCTCCAGACATACACAAAAGGTAATGACTCTGGTTGACACTGGAGCTGAATGTTCTTTAATACAAGGTAACCCTCAAGAGTTTTCTGGTCCCCTCAGCAACACTGATGGTTATGGAGGGCAAACAGCTATGACCAGGAAGGTATTTTTGACACTGCAAGTTGGGGGTCACCCCACTGCCAAAAATATGAGGTTTTTAATCTCTTCAATACCAGAGAACATATTGGGCATTGATATCCTACAAGGTCAACTCCGCAAACCTCTATCAGTGAATTTGAGCTCCAGGTTAATCAAACCAGTGCTGAAGGGGAACACCAACTGGGAACCAGTAAACCTGGTACCCCTGTGAAGAATGGTAGCTCTCAAGCAATATAAATGTCTGGGGGAATAAGGAAGTAGGAGAAACTATCTAAGAATTGCACTAAGTGGGTATCGTATACCCTTCCCATTGTGCTTTCAACAACCTAGTTAAAAAAAAAAAAACAGATGGCTCATGACATATAATGGTGAACTCCCAAGAACTGAACAAGGTAGTACCCACCCGCCCCCATCCATGGGGCTGTGTTCAACACTGCCACCATCTTAGATACCTTGGCCATGGTCCTAGGAGTGTACTATGCTATACTGGACTTAACAAATGTCTTTTTCAGTACACCCCTGGCCACTGAGTCACAAGATAAATTTCCCTTCTCTCTGGAGAGGCAACAATGGACCTTTCAAGTGCTTCTCCAAGCTCCCAAGCTGCCCAGCCCCACCATATGTCATGGGGTGGTAACCTGAGAGCTGTCCTTATTCTCCTTCACCACATCAGTACATTTGAGGATATAATGTTAACATGTAAAGACTTGCCCCTGCAACAGAACACTCTGCAGACTTTGCTAGAACACCTTCAAGGGAGAAGATGGGTGGTAAAACCACAGAAAATTCAAGGCCCAGGCACTACTGTAAGTTTTAGAAATCATTTTGTCAGCTAAGACGTGTGTTGTCCCAAAAGCTGTTTAATAAGATACAAGCCTATCCAACCCCTAAAAAAGTAAAGAAGATGCAAGCCTTTGCAGGGATTTGGGAGTTTTAAAGGACTTTTATTCTCTACCTGGCACACTGCCTCCATCCCTAATAAAGAAAGGGGACATACGGGACTGAGAATCAAAGCAGCAAACCACTCTGAGAAGGCAAAAATACTAGTAAAGCAAATTAAACCTCTGGGCATCTCCCCCAAGCAGGGCTCCCGTTCGAGTTAGGCATGTCTGTGACTCTGAAACGTATGAGTCAGGCACTGTGGCAGAGACAACAGAAGGGGAGATACTCCAGGAATTTTGGTCCCAGCTCTGAAAGGGGACAAAAACCGAATATACCCACACAGAGCAACAATTCCTAGCAGTGTACACAGCACTCCTACAGGTGGAACCTCTCAGGAAGGTGGAACCTCTCAGGAACACCACGGCAGCAGGTTTGGCTGGTGATCACTCACAAGCCCTGGCCATTAACCCTTTACACTAACAGTTGGGCTGTTCTAAAGAGATTATGGTTGGGATAATGGGAAGCCAAGGGATAGATGATTCATGAGTGGGCCCTTATGGAGTCAAGATATATGGAGGGACATTTAGGTTAGCCTGCAAGAGCCTGAGCAGCCCTCACTGTTTTCCATAGCCTGGCTCACAGGGCACTGACACTCCCTGGCAATCAGGAAGCTGATGTCCTAGCAACTGACCCTTCAGTGGATACAACAACTTGGGTACATAAAAAAACTTACCAGCCCAGTGCCCAGGTAGGATGGCATATTGCCAAAGATGCTGGATTACCTTTAAAATACAGTGACTTGGTTAATGCAGTAACAATATGTCCTGTGTGTTCTTTTTTGGGGGGGGCCGTGCCGCACAGCTTGTAGGATAGTTCCCCAGCCAGGGATTGAACCTGGGGCCCTGGCAGTGAAAGCACTAAGTCGTAACCACTGGACCACCAGGGAATTCCCTGTCCTGTGTATTCGAAACAACACCCAACGCAACTTCCAAGGGAGTCTGGGGCCATTCACTGGAGTTCCCAACCAGTGAGAGGTTGGCAAATTATATTGACCCGCTCCTTCTGAGTGAAGGTTCTAAATATACCCCGGTTTGTACAAACACCAAATCTTGCCTAGCCCAAGTTTTACCCTGTCACTGTACAAACCAGGCTGCCACTATTAGGGTATTAGGGAGGCTGAGTATCATATATGAATACGCTCATCAAATGGAAGTGACTGTCATATTTCAAAAGTCATGATACGCAAGACTGGGAAAAAAAAAATGAACATGACATTAAATAGAGGTTCCATCTCTCCTGTAACCTGAAAGAGGCAGGATTGATAGAAAGGAAAATGGAATACTATATTAAAACAGCAGATTAAATTCTGAACAGGTAAAATCACCTCAGCCAGGTGGACTAAAATAATGTCCCAGGCTTTAATACATTTGAATCATCAACCAATAGGGCCTGCTGCCCCATATGCCAGACTGAAGGCCCTGCTGAGGCACCTAATACCATAAAATATAAAAATCATGGGAAATAGCCATTGCCCTGAATTTCACCATAGATCAATGTGTTATGCTGCTGAGAACACCAAGCTCTGTCATACCTGGAAAAGGAATTATCTACTAAAATTTATTTACTAAAATTTACAGCGAGACATTGCCAGGATGGATGAGTTACTTGCCACCCCTGGATGAGGGGGAACCACTCAGTCTCCACTGGTATCCCGTTGTCCTGCTACAAGCTGGACCTATCAAAACACATTACACCTGGAGTAGAACACACATCATTAAAAGAGAGGACAAGAAGTTTTGGCCTGGCATATCCTGCTTCCAGTCCATTCTCTCCTGCCTGGCAGTGCTGCCTCCCCCCACCAATGTGTATGGTACATACAACCAAGTCAAGTTCCTAAAGCTGCCAACCTTCCTCTCCTCAAGGCCAGGTGGGCACGTTTGGTTTCCCACTGGTATGACCATTTCGCTGCCATGTTTATTCCCTCCATTGGCCTGGAGGACATGATAGCCCTTGCTACATTCACAAAAAGGCTTAAATTATGGCCAGCGAAGCCTGTTCTTCTTGAACACTGGAGCTCTCCTCCAAAATAAAATGGCCTTGGACATTATTGTGCCGCAAAAGGAGCCATCTGAACAATTATCCCAATAAAAATGTTGTGTTTTCATCCCTGATGAGTCTATTAATGTGTTATCTTTACTAAATCACATAAGACCACAAGTGAATACCCTGAGTGATCTGGGGCCCAGCCTAGGGGACTTAGTAAATCAATGGTTTGGCTCATTGGGCTCTTGGTAAAATATATTAAAAAAAGGTACCACTAATTTAAAAAATTGTCTCAATCTTTGTTTTCTCTTACACATGCTTGCATTGTTGCTGTGGCATCTGTCTCCAACGCAGCCAGAGAGCCACCAAGTGAACCATCTCCATGCCAGTGAAACCCCTTGCTGACCACGCAGGATGTATTGCAAAAGAGGAGGACATATAGAGATTATAAAAGCCAGTCACAACAAATCGAGTGTTGGAGAAAGTAAAGAGGAGGTGACTACCCGCTGACCCAAGAACTAAAACTGGTCAGTCAAAAGCGCCTGACTCCCTCCCCTGTACTTGGAATGTACGTTGAGTGAGCAATGTGTTGTTGAGACCATCTGGATGGTATACTGACTGAACTCAGCTATGCCTCTATATAAACTTGTAAGATTTGGTGGACAGGTGAGAATCTACTAATCTTGAAGCCACCCAAGATAAACCTTGTAAGTATGTTCTTATGCTTATTAAACCTGCCACCTACCTATCTGGAATGGTCTGCTTCTTTCTTTGGACTCTACCCCACCCCTGAGTATGGAGGTTGGTTTCAGAATTCACCAGAAAAGTTTGTGAATCAACACACTAAAACTTTGTTTCAGCAATACACAAATATACAACTATAAACATGGCAACTTGGGTTTTTTTAAAGTAGGAAGAGTAGTGTGATGATTTTGAAAAACTAACAAATGAAAGAGCAGACTAGTCAGCTCTCTATTACTGGTATTGTGATCCTGGGCAAGATACTAATTTTCTATTTTAATTTTACAACCAATGAAATGGGACAATAGTATTGATACCTACCTCATAGGATTATTATGAGAAAGAAATTATATAATTGGCATGAAGTATTTAGCAGAGTGCTTGGCATATATAAAACCAATTACTGGTATTTATTATTATAACTACTACAACTAGTTTTTTAAAATTTTACTTCCATTTGTTCTCTTGCCCTAGGCCCTTTGTTATTAGGGTCAGGACTGCCTTTTGCCCATCCCTTACTCCATTCTTCAGCTCTTGCTACCGAACCAAACTTAGATGTACTCACCGGACTCATAGTAAAGTCAGTCTACTGATACTGGGTGTGGTGAAGGAAAGTACAGCATTTTTTGCAAAGCACCCAACATGGGGCCATAAGGAGAACAAGCGTCTCATGCTTAAAAGACCTGAATTCCCCAATGGCTTTCAGAGAAGGGTTTTTGAAGGAAGGGTGCCTGATCAGCTCGTGGACACTTTTCTGATTGGTTGGTGGGAGGTAACCAGGTGATATAACATCATCTACCTTCTAGTTCCAACTGGTCTGGGGTCTACATGCTTGTGGTCAGCATGTAGTTAATTTCTTCCACCTGGTGGCTGCAAAACAACTCAAGGATATGACTCAGAATATTATCTACTGACTTTGTTTTATGGCTAAACTACTATTATTTTGTCATGCTTGACTGTTTTCCTTTGTTTCTGCATTTTTCTCACTTCTTTGATTAAATTTGCTCTTTGGAACCTAGGGAAGGCCTAGGAGGCTAAAGCATTTTTTTTTTAATACAAACAAGAGACGGGTGACACCAGGGGGAGGGGATCTGTCCGAGGAAGGCCCCACAGGGTACTGCTCAGTTTTACTCTGACTCTGTTATACATAACCTGCCCACAGAGGCATTTTCCTAAAACCCAGTTCTCCCTCCATATCAACGTGTTTCAAGGCTCCCTCCAAGTTTCTGTCTAAATCAGAAGTAAAATCCGGTGTATCTCTGTAGAGCTTCCAAGGTCTCAGTTACGTCTCACGCATCTTTCATGCTCCGGCTTTAACTTCTACTGCTCCTCAAATCTAATTGTATATCAATTATGTAGTCTTCCATGTATCCTCTATGTTTGCCCTTTTGTTCTTCCTGGTCTAGGTAATTGAAATGGAATCCTCATCCTTTATCAAGCATTGAAATACAAGCCATTCTTGACCCAAGCTTCAGAAAAATTTACCTGTCTACAGCAGCCTATCTGATCTCAATCATCTAGATCCTTACCACTCATCAGTTGTAAGACATCCACTGGGATCCTTTTGGAAACACAGAATCTCACACTCCACCCACGCATACAGAATCAGAATCTACATTTCAACAAGTTCCCTAGGTGATTTTTATTCCCTCTTGCACTGTTGGTGGGAATGTAAATTGATACAGCCACTATGGAGAACAGTATGGAGGTTCCTTAAAAAACTAAAAATAGTACTACCATACGACCCAGCAATCCCACTACTGGGCATATGCCCTGAGAAAACCATAATTCAAAAAGAGTCATGGGGCCTCCGGGGGAAGATGGTGGAAGAGTAAGACGCGGAGATCACCTTCCTTCCCACAGATACACCAGAAATACATCTACATGTGGAACAACTCCTACAGAACACCTACTGAACGCTGGCAGAAGACCTCAGACCTCCCAAAAGGCAAGAAACTCCCCCACGTACCTGGGTAGGGCAAAAGAAAAAAAGAAAAAACAGAGACAAAAGAATAGGGACGGGACCTGCATCAGTGGGAGGGAGCTGTAAAGGAGGAAAGGTTTCCACACACTAGGAAGCCCCTTCGTGGGCGGAGACTGCGGGTGGCAGAGTGGGGGAGCTTCAGTGCCGCGGAAGAGAGCGCAGCAGACGGCAAAGCGGGGAGAGTCCCGCACAGAGGATCGGTGCCGACCGGCACTTACCAGCCCAAGAGGCTTGTCTCCTCACCCGCCGGGGCGGGTGGGGCTGCGAGCTGAGGCTCGGGCTTTGGTTGGAGTGCAGGGAGAGGACTGGGGTTGGCAGCGTGAACACAGCCTGAAGGGGTTAGTGCACCATGGCTAGCCGGGAGTGAGTCCGGGAAAAGGTCTGGAGCTGCCGAAGAGGCAAGAGACTTTTTCTTCCCTCTTTGTTTCCTGGTGCGCGAGGAGAGGGGATTAAGAGCGCTTTTTAAAGGAGCTGCAGAGACGGGCGCGAGCCATGGCTAAGAGCGTGGACCCCAGAGACTGGCGGGAGACGCTAAGGCTGCTGCTGCCGCCACCAAGAAGCCTGTGTGCGAGCACAGGTCACTCTTCACACCTCCCTTCCGGGAAGCCTGCGCAGCCCGCCACTACCAGGTTCCTGGGATCCAGGGACAACTTCCCCGGGAGAACGCATGGCGCGCCTCAGGCTGGTGCAACGTCACTGCGGCCTCTGCCGCCGCAGGCTCGCCCCGCACTCCGTGCCCCTCCCTCCCCCTGGCCTGAGAGAGCCAGAGCCCCCAACTCAGTGGCTCCTTTAACCCCGCCCTGTCTGAGTGAAAAACAGACACCCTCTGGCGACCTACACGCAGAGGCGGGGCCAAATCAAAAGCTGAGCCCCTGGGAGCTGTGAGAACAAAGAAGAGAAAGAGAAATCTCTCCCAGCAGCCTCAGAAGCAGTGGATTAAAGCTCCACAATCAACTTGATGTACCTGCATCTGTCGAATACATGAATAGACAATGAATCATCCCAAATTGAGGAGGTGGACTTTGAGAGCAAGATTTATTATTTTTTCCCCTTTTCCTCTTTTTGTGAATGTGTATGTGTATGCTTCTGTATGAGATTCTGTCTGTATAGCTTTGCTTCCACCATTTTCCTAAGGTCTATCTGTCCGTTTTTTAAATTTTTTTTCTTAATTATTTTTTAATTTAATAACTTTATTTTATTTTATCTTCCTTCTCTTTTCCTTCCTTCTCTCCTTCCTTCCTCCCACCATCCCTCCCTCCCTCCCTCCTTTCTTTCTTTCTTTCCTTTTCTTCTTTCGTTCTTTCTTTCTTTCTTCCTTCCTTCCTTCATTCCTCCCTCCCTCCCTCCCTTCCTTCCTTTCTTTATTTCATCCTACTTCTACTGATTCTTTCTCTCTACTTTTTCTCCCATTTATTCTGAGCCGTGTGAATGAAAGGCTCTTGGTGCTACAGCCAGGAGTCAGTGCTGTGCCTCTGAGGTGGGAGAGCCAACTTCAGGACACTGGTCAACAAGAGACCTCCCAGCTCCACATAATATCAAATGGCGAAAATCTCCCAGAGATCTCCATCTCAGCGCCAGCACCCAGCTTCACTCAACGACCAGCAAGCTACAGTGCTGGACACCCTATGCCAAACAACTAGCAAGAGAGGAACACAACCCCACCCATTAGCAGAGAGGCTGCCTAAAATCTAAGTCCACAGACACCCCAAAACACACCACCAGACGTGGACCTGCCCACCAGAGAGACAAGATCCAGCCTCATCCACCAGAACACAGGCACCAGTCCCCTCCACCAGGAAGCCTACACAACCCACTGAACCAACCTTAGCCACTGGGGACAGACACCAAAAACAACGGGAACTACGAACCTGCAGCCTGCAAAAAGGAGACCCCAAACACAGTAAGATAAGCAAAATGAGAAGACAGAAAAATGCACCACAGATGAAAGAGCAAGATAAAAACCCACCAGACCTAACAAATGAAGAGGAAATAGGCAGTCTACCTGAAAAAGAATTCAGAATAATGATGGTAAAGATGATCCAAAATCTTGGAAATAGAATAGATAAAATGCAAGAAACATTTAACAAGGACCTAGAAGAACTAAAGATGAAACAAAGAACGATGAACAACACAATAAATGAAATTAAAAATACTCTAGATGGGATCAATAGCAGAATAACTGAGGCAGAAGAACAGAGTAGTGACCTGGAAGATAAAATAGTGGAAATAACTACTGCAGAGCAGAATAAAGAAAAAAGAATGAAAAGAACTGAGGAGAGTCTCAAAGACCTCTGGGACAACATTAAACACACCAACATTTGAATTATAGGGGTTCCAGAAGAAGAGAAAAAGAAAGGGACTGAGAAAATATTTGAAGAGATTATAGTTGCAAACTTCCCTAATATGGGAAAGGAAATAGTTAATCAAGTCCAGGAAGCACAGAGAGTCCCATACAGGATAAACCCAAGGAGAAATACACCAAGACACATATTCATCAAACTGTCAAAAATTAAATACAAAGAAAGCATATTAAAAGCAGCAAGGGAAAAACAACAAATAACACACAAGGGAATCCCCATAAGGTTAACAGCTGATCTTTCAGCAGAAACTCTGCAAGCCAGAAGGGAGTGGCAGGACATATTGAAAGTGTTGAAGGAGAAAAACCTGCAACCAAGATTACTCTACCCAGCAAGGATCTCATTCAGATTTGATGGAGAAATTAAATCCTTTAGAGACAAGCAAAAGCTGAGAGAGTTCAGCACCACCAAACCAGCTTTACAACAAATGCTAAAGGAACTTGTCTAGGCAAGAAACACAAGAGAAGGAAAAGACCTACAATAACGAACACAAAACAATTTAGAAAATGGGAATAGGAACATACATATCAATAATTACGTTAAATGTAAATGGACTAAATGCTCCCACCAAAAGACACAGATTGGCTGAATGGATACAAAAACAAGACCCATATATTTGCTGTCTACAAGAGACCCACTTCAGACCTAGAGACACATACAGACTGAAAGTGAGGAGATGGAAAAAGATATTCCATGCAAATGGAAACCAAAAGAAAGCTGGAGTAGCAATTCTCATATCAGACAAAATAGACTTTAAAATAAAGACTATTAGAAGAGACAAAGAAGGACACTACATAATGATGAAGGGATCGATCCAAGAAGAAGATATAACAATTGTAAATATTTATGCACCCAACATAGGAGCACCTCAGTACATGAGGCAAATACTAACAGCCATAAAAGGGGAAATTGACAGTAACACAATCATAGTAGGGGACTTTAACACCCCACTTTCACCAATGGACAGATCATCCAAAATGAAAATAAATAAGGAAACACAAGCTTTAAATGATACATTAAACAAGAATGGCTTAATTGATATTTATAGGACATTCCATCCAAAAACAACAGAACACACATTTTTCTCAAGGGCTCATGGAACATTCTCCAGGATAGATCATATCTTGGGTCACAAATCAAGCCTTGGTAAATTTAAGAAAATTGAAATTGTATCAAGTATCTTTTCTGACCACAGTGCCATGAGACTAGATATCAATAACAGGAAAAGATCTGTAAAAAATACAAACACATGGAGGCTAAACAATACACTACTTAATAACGAAGTGATCACTGAAGAAATCAAAGAGGAAATCAAAAAACAGCTAGAAACAAATGACAATGGAGACACAACGACCCAAAACCTATGGGATGCAGCAAAGCAGTTCTAAGAGGGAAGTTTATAGCAATACAAGCCCACCTTAAGAAACAGGAAACATCTCGAATAAACAACCTAACCTTGCACCTAAAGCAATTAGAGAAAGAAGAATAAGAAAACCCCAAAGTTAGCAGAAGGAAAGAAATCATAAAAATCAGATCAGAAATAAATGAAAAAGAAATGAAGGAAACGATAGCAAAGATCAATAAAACTAAAAGCTGGTTCTTTGAGAAGATAAAAAAAATTGATAAACCATTAGCCAGACTCATCAAGAAAAAAAGGGAGAAGACTCAAATCAATAGAATTAGAAATGAACAAGGAGAAGTAACAACTGACACTGCACAGATACAAAAGATCATGAGAGATTACTACAAGCAACTCTATGCCAATAAAATGGACAACCTGGAAGAAATGGACAAATTCTTAGAAATGCACAACCTGCCAAGACTGAATCAGGAAGAAATAGAAAATATGAACAGACCAATCACAAGCACTGGACTTCAAACTGTGATTAAGTATCTTCCAACAAACAAAAACCCAGGACCAGCTGGCTTCACAGGCGAATTCTATCAAACATTTAGAGAAGAGCTAACATCTATCCTTCTCAAACTCTTCCAAAATATATCAGAGGGAGGAACACTCCGAAATTCATTCTACAAGGCCACCTTGATACCAAAACCAGACAAGGATGCCACAAAGAAAGAAAACTGCAGGCCAATATCGCTGATGAACATAGATGCAAAAATCCTCAACAAAATACTAGCAAACAGAATCCAACAGCACATTAAAAGGATCATACACCATGATCAAGTGGGGTATATTCCAGGAATGCAGGGATTCTTCAATATACACAAATCAATCAATGTGATACAACATATTAACAAATTGAAGGAGAAAAACCATGTGATCATCTCAATAGATACAGAGAAAGCTTTTGACAAAATTCAACACCAATTTATGATAAAAACCCTGCAGAAAGTAGGCATAGAGGGAATTTTCCTCAACATAGTAAAGGCCATATGTGACAAACCCACAGCCAACATCATCCTCAATGGTGAAAAACTGAATGCATTGGGCTTCCCTGGTGGCACAGTGGTTGAGAGTCCGCCTGCCGATGCAGGGGACACGGGTTCGTGCCCCGGTCTGGGAAAATCCCACATGTCGCGGGTTGGCTGGGCCCGTGAGCCATGGCCGCTGAGCCTGCGCGTCCGGAGCCTGTGCTCCACAATGGGAGAGGCCACAACAGTGAGAGCCCTGCGTACAAAAAAAAAAACCAAAAACCAAAAAAAGAACTGAAAGCATTTCCGCTAAGATCAGGAACAAGACAAGGTTACCCACTCTCACCACTCTTATTCAACATAGTTTTGGAATTTTTAGCTACACCAATCAGAGAAGAAAAGGAAATAAAAGGAATCAAAATCAGAAAAGAAGAAGTAAAGCTGTCACTGTTTGCAGATGACATGATACTATACATAGAGAATCCTAAAAATGCTACCAGAAAAGTACTAGAGCTAATCAATGAATTTGGTAAAGTTTCAGGATACAAAATTAATGCACAGAAATCTCTGGCATTCCTATACACTAATGATGAAAAATGTGAAAGTGAAATCAAGAAAACACTCCCATTTACCATTGCAACAAAAAGAATAAAATATCTAGGAATAAACCTACCTAAGGAGACAAAAGATCTGTATGCAGAAAATTATAAGACACTGATGAAAGAAATTAAAGATGATACAACTAGATGGAGAGATATACCATGTTCTTGGATTGGAAGAATCAACATTGTGAAAATGACTCTACTACCCAAAGCAATCTACAGATTCAATGCAATCCCTATCAAACTACCACTGGCATTTTTCACAGAACTAGAACAAAAACTTTCACAATTTGTATGGAAACACAAAAGACCTCGAATAGCCAAAGCAATCTTGAGAACGAAAAATGGAGCTGGAGGTATCAGGCTCCCTGACTTCAGACTATAATACAAAGCTACAGTAATCAAGACAGTATGGTACGGACACAAAAACAGAAAGATAGATCAATGGAACAGGATAGAAAGCCCAGAGATAAACCCACACACATATGGTCACCTTATCTTTGATAAAGGAGGCAGGAATGTACAGTGGAGAAAGGACAGCCTCTTCAAAAAGTGGTGCTGGGAAAACAGGACAGGTACATGTAAAAAATGAGATTAGATCACTCCTTAACACCATACACAAAAATCAGCTCAAAATGGATTAAAGACCTAAATGTAAGGCCAGAAACTATCAAACTCTTAGAGGAAAACATAGGCAGAACACTCTATGACATAAATCACAGCAAGATCCTTTTTGACCCACCTCCTACAGAAATGGAAATAAAAACAAAAATAAACTAACGGGACCTAATGAAACTTCAAAGCTTTTGCACAGCAAAGGAAACCACAAACAAGACCAAAAGACAACCCTCAGAATGGAAGAAAATATTTGCAAATGAAGCAACTGACAAAGGATTAATTTCCAAAATTTACAAGCAGCTCATGCAGCTCAATAAAAAAAAAAAAAAAAAAACCGATCCAAAAATGGGCAGAAGACCTAAATAGACATTTCTCCAAAGAAGATATACAGACTGCCAACAAACACATGAAAGAATGCTCAACATCATTAATCATTAGAGAAATGCAAATCAAAACTGCAATGAGATATCATCTCACACCAGTCAGAATGGCCATCATCAAAAAATCTAGAAACAATAAATGCTGG
The DNA here is from genome assembly GCF_949774975.1 of Lagenorhynchus albirostris. Taxonomy (NCBI): domain Eukaryota; kingdom Metazoa; phylum Chordata; class Mammalia; order Artiodactyla; family Delphinidae; genus Lagenorhynchus; species Lagenorhynchus albirostris. The sequence goes on from NC_083100.1 coordinate 83,745,993, forward strand.
AGAGGGTGTGGAGAAAAGGGAACACTCTTGCACTGCTGGTGGGAATGTGAATTGGTTCAGCCACTATGGAGAACAGTATGGAGGTTCCTTAAAAAACTACAAATAGAACTACCATATGACCCAGCAATCCCACTACTGGGCATATACCCTGAGAAAACCATAATTCAAAACGAGTCATGTACCAAAATGTTCATTGCAGCTCTATTTACAATAGCCTGGAGATGGAAACAACCTAAGTGCCCATCATCGGATGAATGGATAAAGAAGATGTGGCACATATATACAATGGAATATTACTCAGCCATAGAAAGAAACAAAATTGAGCTATTTGTAATGAGGTGGATAGACCTAGAGTCTGTCATACAGAGTGAAGTAAGTCAGAAAGAGAAAGACAAATACTGTATGCTAACACATATATATGGAATTTAAGAAAAAAAAATGTCATGAAGGACCTAGGGGTAAGACAGGAATAAAGACACAGACCTGCTAGAGAATGGACTTGAGGATATGGGGAGGGGGAATGGTGAGCTGTGCCAAAACGAGAGAGAGGCATGGACATATACACACTATGAAATGTAAGGTAGATAGCTAGTGGGAAGCAGCCGCATAGCACAGGGAGATCAGCTCGGTGCTTTGTGACTGCCTGGAGGGGTGGGATAGGGAGGGTGGGAGGGAGGGAGACGCAAGAGGGAAGAGATATGGGAACATATGCATATGTATAACTGATTCACATTGTTATAAAGCAGAAACTAACACACCATTGTAAAGTAATTATACCCCAATAAAGATGTTAAAAAAAGAGTCATGTACCACAATGTTCACTGCAGCTCTATTTACAATAGCCAGGACATGGAAGCAACCTAAGTGTCCATTGACAGATGAATGGATAAAGAAGACATGGCACATATATACAATGGGATATTACACAGCCATAAAAAGAAACGAAATTGAGTTATTTGTAGTGACTGGATGGACCTAGAGTCTGTCATACAGAGTGAAGTAAGTCAGAAAGAGAAAAACAAATACTGTATGCTAACACATATATATGGAATCTAAAAAAAAAAGTGGTTCTGAAGAACCTAGGGGCACTACAGGAATAAAGACGCAGATGTAGAGAACAGACTTGAGGACACGGGGAGGGGGAAGGGTAAGCTGGGACGAAGTGAGAGAGTGGCATGGACTTATATATACTACCAAATGTAAAATAGATAGCTAGTGGGAAGCAGCCACATAGCACAGGGAGATCAGCTCTGTGCTTTGTGGCCACCTAGAGGGGTGGGATAGGGAGGGTGGGAGGGAGACGCAAGAGGGAGGAGATATGAAGATATATGTATATGTATAGCTGATTCACTTTGTTATAAATCAGAAACTAACACACCATTGTAAAGCAATTATACTACAATAAAGATGTTAAAAAAAAATTTTTTTTTGAGAAGTGCTGACCTGAAGCACAGCAGTGGTGATTAATTTAAGATGTGTACTAGAAACACCTGGGATATAAAAACAATGACACCTATACTCCATCTGCAGATAGTTTGATTCAATTGGTTTGGCTTTTATCCTAGGAATTCTATTTTCAAAATTTTCCAGTAAATCCAATATGTAACTAAGACTGAGAACCAATAACTTGGAGCCTAAATGATACCATTACATAAATGTGTTGTTCTCCAATGTTTTCCATATTAAAATCAACTTTCACTAAGTAGAAAATATATATGTATAAATTTTACTTAAATATTCTATTAAAATTCTATCAAATATTCTATTTAAAGTTAATCTCTCTATGTATGTGTGTATATGTATATACACACACATATATCAGTATGTATGATTCCTCTGAAAAAGTAATAAGTCAAAAATATACTGTTTAAAAACTTACTAAGTTTAAAAACAGTTATAATTTTTCTTGCTACTACAAGTTTGGATACTCATAGTAGGAAAAAAATCTAATCTAATATCTAATATCTAAAAACATCTAATATCTAAATCTAATATCTACCATTTATGGAATTTGTTTGAAATTTCCAAAATTATATGAATTAGGGATTTATTATTTTCTTCACATTTTTATAAGAAAACTGAACCTTTAGAAAGATTAAATAACTTGCCCAAAACTACACATCTAATAAGCAGTACCATCAATATATTAAGTTGACTCCTATGTCAGGTGCATTCTCACATCAACAGACAAATAACAACATAGGACAACAGTGAAAGTATCACTCTCAGTTCCTCTTTTGAATTAATTCTTGAATCTAACTTCTTTTCATTTGCAGTCCAACTGTCAGGCCCTTTTTATTGAATTCTTGCAATAACTGCCCAATTGCTCTTTGAGTCAAGCTCCTCAGATGTCAATTTTATATTATTTCCAGATTCAGCTCTGTAAAATACGAATTGTAACATATCCCTTTCTGTTCCATCCACACGACGGCTCCTTCACATACTACAGTCCTCCATAATTTGGCACCTACCTCCACGTTGTTGCTTACTCTTTTTCCTTGGCTTACAATGCTTTCCCCATTTTCAATGTCTGGTGTACTCTTGAAAGTCCATATCAAAAGTCCCATTTAAAGTCTGCTAAAATATAATCTATACTTCTAAATTCATTGTAAGTGTTTACAGAAACTGTTTTGAAACATCCACTTTTGGAGGAATGGTCCTTTGGGACTTGGGATAGAGCACTAGGTCAGAGGGAGTCTCTTAAAGCATTTGACATCCATGACTCATCGTGGGACCTAAAGTAATGAATGTTTCCTGCCCAACTTTTTAAACAGGCTTTAAAAAAATTTTTTTAAGGGATATTGTGAGGCAAGGAGTCAGCAAAGTTTTTATTCTGAGATCTATTCTGAATTTTTGACATCCGTGACACTGTTCCTAAGCACTAAAAGATCTGGGTTATAGTGTACATCTTGGTGAGACATATGATATAGCATCAAGAATCAGAGGGAAAATAAAGGCAGAAATATATTAAGACAAATAAAATGAAAAGATGTGGAGTAACCTTGTGCTGATCAACAGTGGACTGTCACATGCTTAGCCTTAGAGGAAATTCGGATTAAAAAATTTGAGTGGAAGAGACATTGTTTCTGACCATCACTACTTTCATGGAAAGAATAATTCCTTCAATACCTACTGAGGCAACCTTAATAATCTGCCCCTGCCCTTCTGTATAGGCAGACCTGTTACCTTATTATGCTTTAAAACTCCATCCTTAACACACTTCTATGTCCATTCTTGATGCTCAACAAATATTAGTCTCATGAAGGAATCAATACTCAACATATAGAATATACCCAAACTATATTGAAGAAAAACTAATGTTTCAAAGTTACCATATAAAAGGAATGTTTTCATACCTAAAAATCCATTCCCATATATAACCACCACATATTAAATATGAATCAAGTTAATATTTCCACACATGTCATATTAGATATATATTTATAGATAAAGCTAATTACTACTTAACCAAATACAACTGCTTAACCCATGTTAATTCCAACTAGTTGATTCTGCACTTCTGTGTCTATAAAAAATGCATTATCACAAATACAAAGTTTACCAGTTATTTGACTGAATCGATTGATTAGCTTGAATATAAGTAGTTTTATCATTTAACTGAGCCAGACACTATCTTATTGGATTCTAATTCATTGGTCAAATCACGTCATATATCTCAATGTTAAATATACTATCTATTTTGCATTTAACACAATTTGGCTGCATTTATTTGAGTGTTTTAAGTGCTGATAAGTTCCAAGCCTTAGAATTGTATAATATGGGTATTATAATACATTTTCAAATGCCAATAATATTTTTGGCACTATCTTAAAAAACAATTTTAAGACCTAATACAAATTTGCTTGCAAAGCTCCCATTTTACTTTTTAGTGTTTTACTGAAGGAGTCCTGTGAAAAATTACCAAGGTCTCTAACACAAAATTTAAATTCTTAGTGGCCAATGGAATTCTGCAATTCCATTAACACAAGAGCCTGACATAGCTGAGATTTATATTGCCAGAAACTCTCATTTGATTTATAATCTGGTAATCCTTTTATCCTCCATTTATATGCAGTATAACTTGACGTAACTGCAAGAATGCCTTCACTAATAGAATTCACGAATATTGGACCAAGACATTTTTTAGATCATAAAGGCTCTCTGAAAAGGGAAAGAAAGGGAAAGGCTAGACCTGACTAGGATGGGATTTGGCTTTAACACAGTCTAATAAAATGAAACTCAGGTTAAAACTACTGACTTTAGAACAGTAGATTGGCATAGAGTTCTCTTTAGATGGGTCTGCTCTCTCAATGCAGCCCACATAACTGTTTTATCAGTCCTTGGGCTACAAAGGAGTTAGATATTTGTAGCTTTTGTTACAGTTCATATTAAAAAGTTACGTGGACTTATGAAGTGTATGTATATGAGGAGAGACAAAGAAAGTGGAATCTGGAAGGGGAGAACGTTCTAAACATCATACTGAGCCTGGGAAAATTCTGGGATATAAAGAAAGTGAAGTACAACAAAGAACGTTTGCCACATTTGCTTCATTTACAAAATGGTATTTTTAAATCAAACACCACCACCACCACCAACAAAAAAATATTAAACTAAGAATCCAAGGTTTGTATCTGTTACCGTCTTCTCTTTCTAACCAATCTCCACTCCTTTCCCATCCATATTATGTCCTATTTGTTGAATACACTTTAAACTTGGTTTGAGTATTAATTCTTCTCAATATTTTCCATTCAACAGTAAAATACCGTTTCCATCTCTTTACATTCATTCAAATGCTGATTTTGAACAAATATTATTTTATTTTCATGATTTTTCTCTATGCACTACAGAATTCCAGCTTTCAAAAAATTCTTAGATACATAAGAAGTATTATGTATAAGCCCATATGCATAGATGATACATGCATAGAAAACTCAATTAGAGGACTATATTATTACATTTGGGAGGTTAGTGGGATATCAAATGACTTGGGGATACTTGCCTTTGTGCTTTTGTATGTTTTCTCAATTTTCTGCTTGAATATGTATTATTCTGGAGCTTCGTAAAATTCAGAAATATTCTTGTGAAGAAATAAACTTTGAAAGTGCCTACATTACTTTAACAGAAATGTAGTAGAGTACAGTGATAAGGTCATAGGAGATGAGTGCTTTATGATACCAGGTCATCCAAAATAAGGTACTACTCAGGTAGTTTCTACCATTTTTAGCATTTTAAAATTTTCTGTGATTTAAATATCTCTCTCTCATCAATAATATGTCTTTGTTGCTTTTATCATTTGCTATTTTAAACCTTACAATATATGGCATCCACAATACTAAATAAACTGTGGCGAAACATGTTTTAAGGTTAATTTAACCACAAAGTTACAGCTTTAAAACAAATTTCACAAGTAAAGCAGGATAAAAAAAATATTTACCTCTCACTTAATAACTTCAGACATAAAATAGTAAATGTGAATACTTAATTCTACTGAATTAATCGTTAGATTTTATTTTAGTGATCTTTAAGTCAGAGAAAGAAGGGGAGGGAGAGATACAGAGAGGGAGAGATGGAAAGGCAGAGTTAGAGATGGAGAGAGACAGAGGTAGAGAGAAAGATAAAGTCACATTAGCAACATTAGGCAGAATCCTATGCCTGGATCAAAAGCTTGACACACTGTCCCTTTAGTTGATGTGAATATGAGTCAAATACAAAATGTCTCTGTGTCCTCTAAAGGAAAAATACTGTTACCAAGATCTCATACCACAAACACTCTGCCTTGCAGTTTAAGCTGAATGCAAAGCCTGGCATTATAAAAGTTGTACAACTAAATCTTCCTCTATTAACATGCATATATTTATTATTATTATTAACTTTTTTAATTTTAGAGTATCAGTGGGCAATGTAGAAATTTTGTTGACTCATTAGAAAGACCTAATTTGTTAATCTGCACAATGTAACACTGTATTAAGAGGCTGTATTTATAGCATTAATTTTAAGTCCCCATTTGAACTGCTATATTAGAGAAGAAAACAAAAAAAGGTAATTCTAAAAATTAAACTGAGAGCTTTGCCTAGTTTTCCAATTTGCTGAACACACGCATATTCTCTCCTCTTCTCGCCTCATATCTACCCCTCTCTAAATTCCTTTAACTTTTTACTTCGTTTTCATTTATTTCCCTCTCTGTTGCCCTCTCTCCATTTTCTTTTTCACTATTCCTTTTAAATTTTTCTCCCTATTCCTTTTAAATTTTGTCCACCCTACTACCATACAAGTAGAACTTTGCATATTACTATGTCAGTTCTGAATTCCATTCATTTATTCACAGTGATCACCAAAGACAAATTATTACATTTCCTTCTAAAGCAGTTAACGTTTTCAGAAACTTCATGCATTATAGCAGTTCGTGATTCAGTCAAAATGAATCAAATAAAATATTGGTTAAGTTTCATATTCTACTTCCCTATGACTTGTGATCTGGTTGTACTGAAATAAAATTAGGAAGCTTCTTAGAATTAATTTAAGCATTATACTGCATTATACTAGAAGTAATCATATGTGTAGTGCATTACTGTAATCCATTTTTTCCTATTTTCTAGATAATGATTGCCTCTGTGATACAATGATATAATATTGTCACTACATTCAATTTTTCAGCAAAATACATTTAATTCTGGTAATGATAAGAAATCAGTGCATTACAGTATCTATAAGACTGTATCATAACTGGACAAGAAGAATACACCATTTATACCTTTTTCTATACCTTAATACGGAAAAATTTGTTACTCATTTCAAGTGTGTACTATCTTGAATTACAATAGGCAAAGTAGGGGATAGTGGGAAAAAGTTTGGCATTCCAAAATTAACTTAAGTCCTTGATGACATGTTTTTCAAGATGAACGTGTGTGTGTGTAGGCAATAGTTCAACACAAGATAGAAAAGGACATGTTCCAGATGTGACCAAAAATAATATTGAAGTAGTTTATAAAATGTTCTCCTGGAGAACTCATTTTCCTTAGGAATGATGGATTTTCTCTAGAGGCAGGGAAATGAATTAACGCATCGCTAAATATCATTTCAGTTTGTTTTATCTGTGAAAATTTCCTAAAAATAATTTAAGTTGGAGAGTTAGAAATACTTGGATGTAATTACTATTTTTAATCTTAAAAATTTTTGAGAATGTTACTTAACTCTTTGATTCTCAGGGGTTTTTTTTGCTGTACGCGGGCCTCTCACTGTTGTGGCCTCTTCCGTTGCGGAGCACAGGCTCCAGATGCACAGGCTCAGCAGCCATGGCTCACGGGCCCAGACGCTCCACGGCATATGGGATCTTCCCAGACAGAGGCATGAGCCCGTGTCCCCTGCATCGGCAGGCGGACTCTCAACCACTGCGCCACCAGGGAAGCCCGATGATTCTCAGTTTTTAACTAAAAAATGGAGACTACACTCCTCAATGTTATTGTGTGGATTAAAGGATATAATAAAAAAGCAACTAGCATGAATATACAACACACCTTTCTCTCTTTCTTGCCCCCTTTCTTTCAGAATATCATTTTGACCTTATTTTCAGGGAATTCATATGTGTTAAGGTAATTATTTTCTTATAACTCTTAAAATGAACAGTAATAAGACTCGGGCTTCCCTGGTGGCGCAGCGGTTAAGAATCTGCCTGCCAATGCAGGGGACACGGGTTCGAGCCCTGGTCCAGGAAGATCCCACATGCTGCAGGGCAACTAAGCCCGTGCGCCACAACTACCGAGCCTGCGCTCTAGAGCCCGCGAGCCACAACTACTGAAGCCCAGGCCCCTAGAGCCTGTGCTCCACAACAGGAGAAGCTACTGCAGTGAGAAGCCCGTGCACCACAACAAAGAGTAGCCCCCGCTCTCCTTAACTAGAGAAAGCCCGTGCACACCAATGAAGACCCAACGCAGCCAAAAATAAATAACTTTTTAAAAATGACTCTCTTTAGTTCTATTGAGTTATACCTTCATTTCTAGAAAGTAGAAAAGCCTTATGATAAAATAATCTAAGTTAAATATATTAAATATATCAATTATCTCTGATTTGTATTTAGCTAAATGGATTTTCTATTTTTCTTTTAAATGAGTAATGTAAACCACATGATAAAAAGAATTTTTGTCTCTGGTCTTTATTGTTATATCCCTGGTGGCTAGAAAAAAACCCCTCAGACATATGCACTCAAGGAATATTTATAGAATTGAAAATACAATCAAGTTTGAGCTGTTACCCATTTCCCTCAATCCATTTTAATTGGAAATAACTGTCCTGACTTGGTTTTATTAAAAATAGACAAGTTAAACTTATGGTTACCAGGGGGGACGAGGGGAGGAGGGATAAATTTGGAGATTAGCACTGACATATACACACCACTATATATAAAATAGATAATAAGGACCTATTCTATAGCACAAGAGCTCTACTCAATACTCTGTAATGGCCTATATGGGAATAAAATCTTATATATATATAAGTATACATATATATATAAGTATATATATATATGTATATATATATATACATATATGTATATGTATAACTGATTAACTTTACTGTACACCTGAAACTAATAAATCACAAATCAACTATACTCCAATAAAATTTTAATTTTTAAAAATAGACAATTTAATATTTTCAATGATAATGTACAATTATCTTCATTTTAGTTTAAAGTACAAAATGGAAAAGGTGATGTATATCATAGAAAATTAACATATCAGCCTACTCATTTTTTGGAAATAAATCAAGCATTCAAAGTTTATTCAAACTATTTGGAAAAAAGAATAATATTTGCCAATTTATTTACCAATAAATATTTACCATATTTATTGGTAAATAATATTTACCAATATGAGAAGAATGATAACATAAAGTTAATATATTCATTGTCCAAAGAAGAGTTTGTATTGGCAATTTGCAAAATTGAGTGCTCAGTATAACCCTTGTTGTTCAAAATAATAGAAGACAACTGTGGATTCTGAACTCATATGAACATTTCATCTTTTGCAATTGACATACTTGAAGTTTGATTATGCTACCCTCTTCTTATTTCCTAAATATATATACATATAATTTAAATATATACATATATACATATATATATATATATATATATATATACATTTTCTTTTAATTTCCCACAATAATAAAAGTTTTTTGGAACAAAAGGAAGACAAGAGCTACCATCTGGAGAGAGAAAGTTTTAGGTACATCATCAAAGGCAATGAATCTAAGAATCCAGGAAGATCTTGAACTATTACTCTTTCACTTTATTTTTAATCATGAAAATACTTGCTAGGAAAAAAGACTATCTAAATAGCAGCCATTTTTATGTTCAGATATTTGCCATGTAAAATAATTGGATGTCAGATGAGGAACTGCCTGTCATATTTTGCTATTAAAATAATATATTTCGGTGCATAACTAGACCTGCCTTAGTGAGTTACTGTAGCTTATGGTCTCCCTGAGATTTTCCAATGGGATTTTAGTAATACTCTTATGTTTGCCATCTTAAGCAGTACAGGCTGTTAAATTCAATTTGTAAGAAAAATATTCAGGTATAAAACCAGATAATCTGTATCCCTTTGGAATCAAAAGTCACTTTGCCAAAATATTTTAACACGCGAAATTGCTCTTGAGAGATGTTTGCCATGATAAAATGACAGAAAACTACATTTCCATTATAATTATAACTGACTCGTGGTGCTAAGTTTTTATAATTTAAAGGTATTCTCAACTCTGACAGCCCTTCCATGTTGAATTATGCATCTCAGGCTCTTAAATAGTTCTGCTGGCAGGAGACAGCTGAGATGAAGTTGTCTTTCTAAAATAATTGCTCCATGGAGCATCCATTATACCTTCAGAAAAAATGTATTACTTGACTTCTACAAATTATAGACTAGCCTATAATGGGTATTTTTGACAGCTATTAGCTTAAAAAAAAATCTGAACAGTAAAATGAGTATTGATATCACAATGGTGTGCTGTGCATGTTAATACCAACCTTCTCTGTACTTCCCTTCTAAAACATGATGTAATCGTTAATTATAATAATATTGATGTAACTGAACTCATGTTAAAATGTAGTATTGGCAAAGTATGTCATTTTCTCACCTATGAGATAAAAAGCATTAACTCAATATTTACAGTATGTATTGAAGGAACTGTCCAAGTTTAAAAGATAAAAAATGAATTCACTTTTGGTAATGTTTTTCTGAATCTGAAGTTACTGGGTATATTTTTAAAATTGTGAATGAGACAATAATCAGAGAAAGATAAAGATCATATGTTTTTATCTCCCAGATTCCTCTTCAAAATATTGAACACTGGTGAAAGCATGATTCGTCAATAATTTGTTAAAATATATATTCTAATTTCTTGGCAAGAATTTTATGCTTTGTATTGCTACGGCAGTTAAAATTTCCCCTAATAAAAACACTTGCAAATGTCCTTTCAGGAATATTCTATCTCATGGAACCATAATGATCCGTTATTAAAATCCAGAACAAAAAAATAGTGACAGTCAGCAATCAGGGTCAGGGGCTATTTTCTTTACTGTTTCTATGTATACCAATTAATTGCAGTCATGTGAATGAAATATTTGTTGTTAAGTTTAGGAGAATTCTATGCAAACATAGGTAAAGTTTTCAATGTTATGTAAACATCCAGTAAATATTTCCCAAGTCTATTGCATTGCTAGGTTTTTTTTATTTTTTGTTTTTTTAATATGACCACAGTAGGAAGAAATGGCTTAAGTTCCCATGTCTCTCCTATATAAACAGTTCACAGACCCAGACACAGACATACCTCCCATCTAAAGAATCAAAAAGCTAACATGTATAATGAAAATTCAGGTTAATTAATATAATAACCAAAGGTGTATCAACTGCCTAGTCTGTCCTACCCTGCCAAGAACTGATCACACAGTTATAATTTATACATATTCCTTATTAACCATATCCTAGAGGGCTCATCCCTCCACACATGGCCAGATCAAAAATTGCACGCGTATGTGGTCTCTTCAAATTCCTTTGGCTTTAAGTTCATCCTCACCTCTTAGGTTAATAGTAGAAAGACAATTCCTGTGCTAAGCTCCAGCACTCCATTTGTTACTTACTGAGGCTTAGGTGGGGTGGTGGTGATGGGTAGAATGATAGATGGAAATATGACAGAGTTTTAGTACATCTTTCCAGTTCTACTTTCTTATTTTCACATCTCTTATTCAAATGAAGTATTTAGAAGTCTAAATGACTAGCTAGCTTAAGAGGAAGAGAAAATTTAAAAATAAATCTTTAGTAGATAATTTTAAGAGAACAGGATAAGAGGGAAGAAAGAAAACAGGCTACAGTGACTTTGTAATACCTTGCTATACTTTAACCATCACACCCTTAATTCCTTTATACTGGACACCGTGGGTAGAGCCCAAGGTGGAGAAAAATACCCCAGTGCTGGGATTAACAAATTACATTAAAGTGATCACAACTGTCCATGATAAACTAAATTAAAATTTCTTCCATGTATCCCTTGCAGTTGATGTAAAATTAAACTTTAAAACACTTTTTAAAAAATGAGTGACCTGCATCCTGATAGCATGAGATTTAGCTTTTTAAAATATTTATTGTAGTCCCAAATGATTATTAACTAAAATTTACCTATTTACACAGTTGAGGCATTATATGTGGAATTACCAAACCAATGAGTATCTACCCCTCCCACCAAAGCAAAATTGTGTAGAACAACATAATGACTTTTTATTTCAGGAAGCTTGAACGATACTTTACATCTTTAAAAATCATTGAAAATAGTTTTTTTTTTTAATTGGGAAAGATTACCTGCCATCAAGAACCTTTATACATCATGTTCTTTCAAAAGCCTATGCATTTATTATGAATAAAATCCAGCATGTGCATTACATGTATGCACACACACCTATGATTAATGTTAAAATGATACATAAAACAGTTCGCTGAGATGCAGTGGATTTTTGTGGGATTCTAATTACCTCTTTAGATTTTTCTATAGCCTTCAAATTCTATACAATATGAATAATTATTTTTGTTTTATGCAAGAAATACAAAAATCTGTTTATGTTTCAAAATTTTTCAACAACAAAAATACAGTAAAAACTTAAAGTAATTTTTCTTGATGTCTTTACACTTTCCATCCTCCTTCTGACCTCTAACCCCAATAACCCAATGTTTTCCCGGTGCAACTGATGTTAATTATTTGTGAGCACCACCCAGACCTTTATTTTCTACTTTTTTTCATATATACTATGTGTGGCGAGACTACAGGTTAGCTATTCCTTATTCAGTCTCTCAAGATAGAGGAAAAAAAATCTTTCCTCCAGTTTCCTTGCAGACAGGGGTGTGACATCTTATGGTCAATGAAATAGAAGCAGAAGTCCTTCTGTTGGGCTTTAGGAAACTTATTAAAGTATGACATACCCAAATGGGCATTACTCCCCTCTATCCCTCATCTTTCCCTTTTTCCTGTCTGGAGCTGTCAAGGTGCTTGGGGGGGGGCAGGGGTTGCTGGCAGCAGCCTGTTTTGCAAACACAATAACAAGAGCCATACCCTTTGATAGTCAAAACAAAACAACAAAAAACTAACTAAAAAAAGCTGGACTCTTGCTGATATTGTTGTAATACTGAATGGTTATCTTTGCATTTTGTTCTATGAGACAAGATAATGAATAGTAAGCCCCTATCTTGCTTAAGCAAATGTTATTTATGTTTTCTGTTGCAAGAAGCTGATCTGAATTCCTAGTTGAAGGTATCTAGGTACATTTAAAACTATAGCTCTGTTTCTTATTTTACATGACATTATAAGGTATTCAATTTCAAATTGTTTTTATTCACTTAATGACATTTTTAAGTTATCTTCATTTTAGCATATACAGATCTACCTTTAACTTATGTGGACTATTCAATTCTATTAATGAAACATCATTAATTTAACTTGGTAAATGCTTAAATTTAACTTGTTAGATGCTTAGGTGGCACACAATACTTGGTTATAGAAATCAATGTAGAAATTAATATTCTGGTGCTTGCATGTATATTTCTTGAGGTAGATACACAGAGTAGTAGTAGTGGTTCCTGGGTTCAAGGATATGTATATTTTGAATACTAATAGATATTTGGAGAATCTTAACTAATTTTTTCTCCCACCATATTGAGTGCCTTTTCTTTTACATTGGATATTGTCAGATATGTGAATTTTTTTGTCCATTTTCATGGAATAATATGAAATAACATGGTTTTTGTTTGCATATCCCAGTTACTATTGAATTTTTTTTTAATTTTTAAAATTTATTTTTATTTATTTATTTTTTGGCTGTGTTGGGTCTTTGCTGCTGTGCGTGGGCTTTCTCTAGTTGCAGCGAGTGCGGGCTACTCTTCATTGCGGTGCGTGGGCTTCTCATTGTGGTGGCTTCTCTTGTTGCGGAGCACGGGCTCTAGGTGTGCGAACTTCAGTAGTTGTGGCACGTGGGCTCTAGAGTGTAGGCTCAGTAGCTGTGGCACCGGGCTTAGTTGCTCCGCGGCATGTGGGATCTTCCTGGACCAGGGCTCGAACCCGTGTCCCCTGCAATGGCAGGTGGATTCTTAACCACTGTGCCACCAGGGAAGCCCCCTACTATTGAATTTTAACATATATCCATTTATTTATAGTCATTTGTATTCCTTATCAGTAAATTGCTACATTGACCATTTAAGAATATATCTATTGGGTTGTCTTTTTTGTTGTTTTTAGGAAACTCTTTATGTAGTAAAAGTTAGCTTTTATTTGTGGCATATATATTTGCCTGATCTGTGGCAGAGACAATCATGCATTGTGCCTTTGTTGTAAATGCTGAAATCATTTAGTACTTGTACTTCTGTTTTGCTTCTTGAACGTCACACATTTATATTTTTTGTATGTATTTTTCACTTTGCTTCAGTGCACCCTAAATAATTATTTCAGATAAATAAATTTGGAAGGAAATACTTTTATTGCAATCTCGGTGCAAATGTTTTTATTTTGTCCTTTGCTTTTAATTTAACTTGAATTAGGCCTGTGGTGTTTAGTTTTAAAGCACTGTGCCACAGGATCTTATTTCTAGATACTGTCATCCCTCAACTACTTCATAAGAAGTCTGACCTTTATTCTATTTCCCCTTTCTTTGAAAGCTTTTAGTAACTTTAGAAATTTCAGATGTCTAAGTACATATTTAAATTCAGCCTGCTTGGCACTTAAGAAACCTTTTCAATACAAAGATATATGTTGTCAAGTAAGTTCATTCTATTATTGAGATTTTGTTTTAATTTTTATTTTCTAGTAACATCCTTGCTTTCTAAATATTTCCTTTTCATAGTGTCCTGCTCCCATTTTAATTATTGCATATTTCCTGATGCACATAAGCTATTCTATATGCTCATTTTGGTCCTTCTCTTTTTTAAGAGATTTGTTTCCATAATATTCATAGCTATGAATGATGAACTCAGTTGGTTATCATGGGTATTTGGTGTTGGTTTCCTCTGAAGTTTATTGAAGTGTTCCAAAATAGACTATCCCATAAATGGGATGGGTGCCTAAAGGCTCCTTCTAAGGATGGAGTGGGCATCATGACCTACAGGCTTTGCTTTAGGGTGCTTAGATGTAGAGACAGATAGCACTTAGAATCCTTCAGATTCTAAAGTGACCATGACTTGTCTTGATATTGGAGGAACTCAAGTATTTCTCTCCTTCATGGAGGTTTCTCTTCATGTACTATCTATGACCAAAGATTCTCTCTCACTCACATGGGTGACAACCTGAGAAGCAATTCACTTTGTCCACACAGGTCTCAGGATCAAATGTCTCTGGGGCCTGCTGCTCCTTTGGTTAGTGATGTCATTAGGACTACAGAAGTAGGACTACTCTTCTGAATACAGAATTTAAAGCAATTTCTCTATTTTGGGATCCATCTTTTTCTGTATATTTGTTGATTTCACATGTTTAACTTTTCTGGTTATAGTCCCTCCTTCTCAATAGTTTTCCTGTGTATACTGCATAGAGGGCTGTGCTTTCTATTCTTTTTTAATTATTTTTTCTCTTCTATTCTTTCAATCCCTTTTATTTCTATCTTTAATAACTCATCATAATAGCTCTTGGCACAGTACTTATTTCTCTAGACTATTAATTAATATATGGATGTATTTTTTCCAGATTATTTTAAGATATTTGGGGACAGAAAGGCATAGGAGAAGGGGAAGTAGATGCCAATACTCAGTTCATAATCTTGAACCAAGTCTCCTTAGAGTTGTTTATTTATAATCAGAAAAAATATATATAGCATTTGCATGTTTACATATGATGCATGTGATATGTGCATATAAAAAGTAAGACATTAGCTGGCAATAAAAGACTAGAGTGAATTTTATATTCCTTGTGTATTTTTTTTATGTTTTCAGTAATGAACATGTATTGATTTTATCATAAAATCTATAATTAAAGATAAGTGTCGGGCTTCCCTGGTGGCGCAGTGATTGAGAGTCCGCCTGCCGATGCAGGGGACACGGGTTCGTGCCCCGGTCCGGGAAGATCCCACATGCCATGGAGCGGCTGGGCCCGTGAGCCATGGCCGCTGAGCCTGCGTGTCCAGAGCCTGTGCTCCACAATGGGAGAGGCCACAACAGTGAGATGCCCGTGTACCGAAAAAAAAAAAAAAAAAAAGATAAGTGTCTATAGAACTACGTTAAACTACAGCATGCCTGGTTTAATCTTTAAAAAATGACAATGACAAGACACAATATGACTCTTTCATGTGCCAGGTACCCTTCTAAGTATTTTATCTGTATTAAGTTGTTCAATCCTCACAAGCACCCTTTGATAGGGTTATTATTATTCCTTTTTTATAGTTGGGAACTGAGGCACTGAGAGGTTAAAGAGCTTGCCTAATGCTACCTAGCCAATATGAAAGGGAGGTAGGTTTCAAACCAAATAGTTTTACTTTACAGTCCATTCATAAAATGTGTGTTTTGCAGAGATTAGGGATGAGGGAAGAGGTAGTAAATAGAAGTGCCAGAGAGAAAGAACTAATCAGGCATAGTCCAAGTTTTACAACTTCATTTTAGTATATCTGCATTTGAATATTAGAATTTTCCTCTGCATTGTAAGACTTTCTTGGGACATATATTCATGCTGTAACTCTGCTAGGAATTAAATATAAAGAAGTAAGATTCCTTTGAGAATATGATCAAGATTTGCTTGTGTGGCAGTTTTTATAGCGTGCTAGGAAAAACATTTTATACCAAAACATCCCACAGTCACAAAAAAGTGTTATCATTAGAAAATCATTCATTTTAAGTTCTCTTTTCATCTTTGAATGTTTTACATATGATTTCAAAAATATATACACATGAGAGAAAAGCAGCTTATTAATGAATATTTTAAAGGCTTATCCAAGCTGATCTCTAACTAAAAACTTGCGGCTGAGAAAATGTTGCACTAAATAAACACTGAAGAAAAGAAAGAAGTGTCAGAATTTAGCGGGGGAAGAAATGACTGAAAGGAGCTATATCAGATGGAGTCTTTATCTCCTAAGTGGGCCTGGCTTGGGTGCATACCATTATACACAGTATTTGAAATATTCACTCAACTTTATAATCCATATATTACAGAAACTTGAATTAAGTAAGGAAAGATATATTGGGATTATAGCTCAGGGTGGTAGAAACTTCAGAATTCTTATAAATTAGAAAGCTTCTCATCTTACAGATCAGCTTGTAATATGAGACTGAAAAGGAACTGGTGGGTAACCTAAGTGACCCAAAGCACAGACTTTGTGAAGCATCATAGTCACATGAAGAAATTTAGGTTATCAAATTTTACCAAAGTCTTTGACTAAAACTTCTCTGTATTGAGTAGATATCCTGATCTTGAGAAATTAATTTCTCTGTTATTAAAATAATAGGGATTCTAATGATACCTACTCTTAGGACTGTTATAAGGATGAAATAACTCAATGTTTATACGGTGCTTAGAACAATACTGATGCACAGTTATTGCTTATGCATGTGAATGATACATGCATGTATGTACACATTTGTTTTCTGACATCATCCTTATTCACTTCACCATCATATTCAATGTTTGCCTTCTCACTCCTCCATTTCCCCATAAAAAAATGAGAATTACTTCTTTGTAAAATAGCAAAGAGTATAATTTTCAAGTTTCTTGAGCATACCATCAATCTAAATTTATGTATGTTAACCTTTATTATCTGATATTTATACTGAGATTTGTTTTATGTAAATTGTTTTGTATACATTGTAAATAAATCAGAATAAGTATTTAATAAAAATATTTTAAAATTATGAGTTCCTCAAATTTTCTCTGAATATCAATGTGATTGTTATAATTAATTGAACTGAAAATCTTTTCATAACATGCATAAAACAGTAATAGCTAAGCCATTTATAATTGATGTGCTATTATGTCTGTTTCTGATTATAAAAACAACACAGGTCTATTGTAGAAATTTTTAAAAATATAGGGAAGCATAAAAGTCACATATTCCCTTCAGCAATTAACATTGTTAAATTTTGATTATAGCTTGCTAATCTTTTTCTAAATAAGCCTATTTTTAACAAAATTATGAATACATTATGCTCATTGTCTTGTAATCTGGTTTTTCCCCTTTACACATAAGGTTTTAAAACTTCATGCAGGGCTTCCCTGGGGGCGCAGTGGTTGAGAGTCCGCCTGCCGATGCAGGGGACACGTGTTCGTGCCCCAGTCCAGGAAGATCCCACATGCTGCGGAGTGGCTGGGCCCGTGAGCCACGGCCGTTGAGCCCGTGCGTCCGGAGCCTGTACTCCGCAACGGGAGGGGCCATAACAGTGAGAGGCCCGTGTACCGCAAAAAAAAAAAAAAACCTTCATGCATGTGTGACTTTACACATGCAAAAAGGATAATCTATGACTTTTTTTGTTTGTTTTTAAACTTTTCTGATTGTAAGGGTAATACCATGTATTTGAAAAATTTTAGCAAAATACAAAAATGTAAATAAATATAATCAAGTAATCTTTTCCACAAAGAAAGTTTCAGTTTCAGTTTTCTATATATGTCCACATAATATTTCCTTTACATATATAGCCATATAGATAGATTTTATCTAGTTATGTATACTGTGGTGTTTTTACAATATATTTTGTTCATCTTTCCAAATCAGTACATTGAGATCTATCCATAAATGCTCCATATTATTTTGAGAATATACCACATTCATTAAGCTATTACTTTATTTCTGGACATTTGGATTGTTTCCAGTTTTTGACATTACTAACAATGTCTTAGTGAATCTGTTTATATTTTTATCTTTGCGCACTGACACCAGAATTTCTGTAGGATGAATTCCTAGAAATGGATTTGCTGAGTCAAGGGAGAATCATATTTATAATTGCATTAAATTTTGATAAATCTCCCTCTAAACTGTTGTAGCAATTTACATGTCATAAAACAGTATGAGAGGACCTGTTTTCTACACATCATATATTTTTTAATGTTTTACTTAAATTTGGGTCAACCAAAGGGTCAAAAATGAATAATTTTATCAATAGTACAAATTGTCCCTTTATTTTACAATTATCCTGGATCTTTGCTAACGTTCCGTGAGAATCCAACATTTGTTTTCCATTTTCATAGGAAATTGATGCTTGAATACTACTGGGGGTTTTGATGGATTTCTTAACAGCGTCTGTGTATCTTTCTCTAGTTTATAGTGGTGGTAGAAAGGGGTGCTGGGAAAGTTGCTTATATTCCATATAGAAAGTGAGAGGGAGAGAAATGCAAATATGCAGACATAAGTAAGACGTACTTCCTGGACTCAAGCATACACAGGCTAGAAACAAAATAAGAAGCTTCCAGGAGAAGTTGTCTATTTAGAGGAATAAAGAAAGGCTTGTAAAGGAGGTAACAATGTTAATACCCCAAAGAAATAAATGGAATTACAATATAGCAGTTGAAAAGCATGAGTCTGATTTTAATTAATAGTTTACTAACAGTAATATCCTGTTATTAAACTGTCAGTTAATCAACATGATAAAACCTTGGGTTTGTGTGTAAACCTAACCATTATACATATCCCCCTAGAATTTTATTAATTACAATCAGCAAATCTCCTTTTGGTTGCTGCTTTAAAAGAATTCTTAAAGATTCAATAAGTAAGACTACAGATTCATTAGCAGCACTGAATGAGTGAGGAGAGACCCTGGGAGTGGTTCTTTGCATCACGGTGAGACTGATATTGTGGGGAAATGTGAATAAACTTTAAGAGAGATGCCACAAAACTGGACTCAAGTTTTGTCTTGAAACAATCTATTGACAATTTAAAATCATTTCATTCCAAACAAATGATTAATCATCAATGAAATTACTACTGTGAATGGCAGGCTCTCTTCAGTTCCCACTAGCTCCAAGACTCCACAATTTAGGATGCTATGATCTCTTAGCAAACTCTGATCTCTGCTACCTTCCACAGTCCCCTTACCTATCTCTTTTAGTTACCCTCTATAAATTATAGTAAGTTCACTGTCACTTCTAGGTATTCGTATTTTTAATAGGTTCTCCTAAGTAATCCTTTTTGTTAGCATCCATCCTTTCTTTCTCGTTTAGGGATTGTCACTGCCCCCACTTCTTACCATAGTAGGTTGAAGGCAATGCTCTTCATCCCTCTTTAGAAGCTGAAATCTTCTACTGCCCACTATTGGTAGCCAGGCACTAACCAGTGGTCTAGGATAAGCCAGTTGAATGCCCTAAGTTGGGTTCTGTGCCTTGAGCAAGTGACTCAAAGTCAAAGGGGTGATGAATTAATGGAATCCCCTTTGTTCTGATCTGGTCTTTCCAACTAATGTTGATGGCTGAGCCTCCAAATTCACAGCATTTGAAGCTACTTTTTCCTGATAATTTTCCAAAGCTGTTTCTCCAATCTCCCAACAATCTTCAGAACCCCCAATACCCTTCCAATAAATAGTTAAACTTACTGTCTGTTGTTTGTAATCTAGAGGATTCTTGAGTATTATATCTAGCCTCTCCAGTGGCTCATTGTTTCTCAGGAAGTCTATTCTTGTTAACACAGGAGTAATTCTTGGAAATAAGGAAAATTTCCATTGAAAAAGAGTGAAAATGAAGAGTGAAAAATGCTGGGACAATAAAACCCTATGTTACAAGACTACATCATTGTCAGTTTTTGTTAATTGGAAGGAAGTGCATATAATTAGAAATAACTGATGGAAACCACTTACTTAAGTGGCTAATATATGAAGGGCAACATTCATGAAGTAATATTTGTAAAAGATCCTGTGTTCACACCACTGTAATAAGTACCACAATGTTCTCTACTCTGCTTGACATATCCATTTTCAAAAAATATGACACTTAGTATAATCAACCTTCTATTTTTCTTTCACTATATGTGTCATATATTAATATTAGACAATTCTTAGAGAAAATAATATAGCTAGCTTGCCTCTGCTTTTTCTCATTCCTAACCCACCTAGAAGATGGGATGAGATGAAAATCAATGAGGATAAAGCTTAGCCAATAAATATTTTTCATGCTACTTTGCCTTAATGCTTTACATAAAGATGTTTGGGATTGTGGAGCCAAAAGCGTGCTGTGGTTCTAAGGGTACAGGTTTCAGGAAACCAGGAAGAGCTGCCCCTCATGAAGAAGAGCAATGTTTACTGTAGCATCTGGATCATAGAAGAAACTCAATAGCATGTGTAGAAGGAAGGAGAGAGGAAAGGAAAAAAAGAATGACAGAATAAAGGAAAGAAGAGGAAGGGAGGAAAAAGAATGTATGCAAGGTGGGTTTTTGAACATCACAAAGATTTCCTTCTTTTTTGTTCTTTGAGGAAGTTAAGGAACTGTATAAATTCTAGAATAAATTGCTACCAAAGACACTGGAACAGAGGTTAAATAAGATATCTTGGAAATAATTTCTCAACATGAAAGCATTATATAAGATAGTCTTACATGCTAATTTTTTAGAAATCCAGCAGAGTCCACTGTAAGGTCTATGGGGCCAATATTCAAATATGACATTATCATTGTCTTACCACCAATTTCATGGCCTCTCAGCTGTTCAACTGGCAAAACAGGAATGTTATATCACTATAGTATCATAAGGAGTCATGTATATGCATCATTATGGATCAAATAATGTATATGCTGCTATAAAGTAACTCTACTAAACTGTGCTACCATTTGAGAGACCAAATAATAACTCCTGGGGGCAGGGGGGCAGAAAAGTCTGTTAATGTCCATTAAAGTTGCCTTTTCCATATCCAGTTTTCCTTTCTTCCTTTCCCTCTCCTTCCTTCCTTTCTCTCCCCATTGCTATATCTTTCTTTCTCCTTTTACAATTTCTAGAAACTGGTTTTTCTAGAGGTCTTTTAAAACTAGGTCATGGTTAAAATTAATTTCCAGTAAAAATGCTACAGTACACCTTACTGTAGCATAGGAAGTCATCATACCTATTGAAATCCAGGGCCATGAAGCCTGAAATTCAGGAACACAAGGAGAAATGGAGGTCATGAATCAGTTCAGTGGGACAAGAAATGTGAAAAGATATACAAAGAGAGGGCAGACAGCAGAAGCAAGAAGAACTATAATCCTGAACACTGTGGAACAAAATCCACATTCACAGAAAGACAGACAAGATGAAAAGGCAGAGAGCTATGTACCACATGAAGGAACAAGATAAAACCCCAGAAAAAAAACTAAATGAAGTGGAGATAGGCAATCTTCCAGAAAAAGAATTCAGAATAATGATAGTGAAGATGATCCAGGACCTCGGAAAAAGAACGGAGGCAAAGATCGAGAAGATGCAAGAAGTGTTTAACAAAGACCTAGAAGAATTAAAGAACAAACAGAGATGAACAATACAATAACTGAAATGAAAACTACACTAGAAGGAATCAATAGCAGAATAACTGAGGCAGAAGAACGGATAAGTGACCTGGAAGACAGAATGGTGGAATTCACTGCTGCGGAACAGAATAAAGAAAAAAGAATGAAAAGAAATGAAGGCAGCCTAAGAGACCTCTGGGACAATATTAAATGCAACAACATTCACGTTATAGGGGTCCCAGAGGAGAAGAGAGAGAGAAAGGACCAGAGAAAATATTTGAAGAGATTATAGTCGAAAACTTCCCTAACATGGGAAAGGAAATAGTCACCCAAGTTCAGGGAGAGCAGAGAGTCCCATACAGGATAAATCCAAGGAGAAACATGCTGAGACACATAGTAGTCAAATTGGCAAAAATTAAAGACACAGAAAAATTATTGAAAGCAATAAGGGAAAAACGACAAATATCATACAAGGGAACTCCCATAAGGTTAACAGCTGATTTCTCAGCAGAAACTCTACAAGCCAGAAGGCAGTGGCATGATATACTTAAAGTGATGAAAGGGAAGAACCTAAACCAAGATTACTCTACCCAGCAAGGATGTCATTCAGATTTGATGGAGAAATTAAAAGCTTTACAGGGGCTTCCCTGGTGGTGCAGTGGTTGAGAGTCCGCCTGCCGATGCAGAGGACGCGGGTTCGTGCCCCAGTGTGGGGAGATCCCAGATGCCACGGAGTGGCTGGGCCCGTGAGCCATGGCTGCTGAGCCTGCGCGTCCGAAGCCAGTGCTCCGCAACGGGAGAGGCCACAACAGTGAGAGGCCCGCGTACAGCAAAAAAAAAAAAAAAAAAAGATTTACAGACAAGCAAAAGCTAAGAGAATTCAGCACCACCAAACTAGCTCTACAACAAATGCTAAAGGAACTTCTCTAAGTGGGAAACACAAGAGAAGAAAAGGACCTACAAAAACAAACCCAAAACAATTAAGAAAAATGGTCATAAGAACATACATATCGATAATTACCTTAAATGTGAATGGATTAAATGCTCCAACCAAAAGACACAGGTTTGCTGAATGGATACAAAAACAAGACCCATATATATGCTGTCTACAAGAGACCCACTTCAGACCTAGGGACACATACACACTGAAAGTGAGGGGATGGAAAAAGATATTCCATACAAATGGAAATCAAAAGAAAGCTGGAGTAGCATATCAGATAAAGTATCATATCAGATAAAATAGACTTTAAAATAAAGAATGTTACAAGCGACAAGGAAGGACACTACATAATGATCAAGGGATCAATCCAAGAAGAAGATTTAACAATTATAAATATGTATGCACCCAACATAGGAGCACCTCAACACATAAGGCAACTACTAACAGCTATAAAAGAGGAAATTGACAGTAACACAATAATAGTGGGGGACTTTAACACCTCACTTACACCAATGGACAAATCATCCAAACACAAAATTAATAAGGAAACACAAGATTTAAATGGCACAATAGACCAGATAGATTTAATTGATATTTATAGGACATTCCATCCAAAAACAGCAGATTACACTTTCTTCTCAAGTGTGCACGGAACATTCTCCAGGATAGATCACATCTTGGGTCGCAAATGAAGCCTCAGTAAATTTAAGAAAATTGAAATCATATCAAGCATCTTTTCTGACCACAACACTACGAGATTAGAAATGAATTACAGGGGAAAATACGTAAAAAATACAAACACATGGAGGCTAAACAATACGCTACTAAATAACCAAGAGATCACTGAAGAAATCAAAGAGGAAATCAAAATATACCTAGAGACAAATGACAATGAAAACACGATGATCCAAAACCTATGGGATGCAGCATAAGCAGTTCTAAGAGGGAAGTTTATAACTATACAAGCCTACTTCAAGAAACAAGAAAAATCTCAAATAAACAATCTAACTTTAAAAATTATATATATAAAAAAATACTACTGCTTTCTGTTTATTCATCTAACCAATATTTCTTGAGTTACTATATTGTACTGGGTTACTATATGAGCTGGGTTGTGGAGATTTGTAGGCCCCAAGTTACTTTACTGATCCTTAATGGACCACCTTTTATTCCTAGCATTCTCTAATGTATTCTTTCTAATTTAGAATCAACTTCCCACAGGAACTTAAATTTTTAGATAGATCTCTATAGGACTCAATGACTTCAATAATAAAATGGGAACAATAAGCCTAAGTTTCCTGGAGGCCGTAGCTTGGACCATATAATTTTAACCAATGAACTCAGCACTGCACCGAGTCATCTTCAACTATGTCACCAAAGACAATGTTACAACAGTCGTATCCATGCTGACACCTAAATTCTCTCTTCCTTACCCCTCATTAGCCCCAGTCAACCTACTGTATTTTCCAAACACTAGCATGCTGCGTAATAGTGCAGTACTAGCCATAAGAAAGTAGTTTTTAACTTCTATAGTGAACCAACTTTTCCATTTGCTTTGGTTTGAACATGGGCAGGGAAAGCAGCTGTTAAAATAAGTAGCCTGTGTAAGAGTTCATTATGAACAATGTACCCTAACAAAAGAAATATGCCATATTTTCTGAATAATACATGTATATAACATGTTAATCTTTTATAACATACCCTTATCAGGAAATAAATCTTATTAAGGCACAAAAAAGTTAGTGCATTTATTAAAATGGGTGAATCAATTTAAGCTTTCTTATGGTTTGTCAAATTTGTAAAATATTATATTTCTCTTCAGATAGAGTTACATACTGTGTAGCTCAAAGATAATCCCTATGGTCTTGGCATATGTTACTTAATTGTCTCAGAAGGAAATGCCATAAATAGCATGCTGTCATCCCCCACAGGCATTGGCTCATCTGTCACAGTGGGGGCTCCAGACAGGGTGAGGTGCTCTAAGACATTTCTTAGTCTATGTAAATCACAGCCATTACTTCTTACCACTTCCCAATTGGTCAATTATGTATAAACATGTGTTAATAAAAATTTGCTTCTGTGCCTCTAAGGTACACACCCATAAAGCTATGTGAGTATGATAAAGTATAAATGGCATACATTATTATCTGATTCAACCTACCTCATAAATTATGATCCAAAGTGCTTCCATAGAAACAAAACTCCAGAAAAGCCTCTAAAGCCAAATGCTTGAAAAAAAATTTAAGAAGACAGAATGGAAATCAATATTTCTTTTTTCCAGACTTTGTAACTGAGTGAACAAATCACTCAGGTTTTTCTTAGAAGAAAGAAAACTACAGACTGTATTAAGTTTTATAAATGCTTTTTATAAGCATTTGAACTCTTAATTGTTGTAGATAGTAGAACCATAAAAAATACAATTCCCTATTGTAGTAATAAATATAGTAGGTGTAATTGGCAAAAAAAAAAAGCTATCTATAAATGCATTGGTTTAAAATTTTTTAAATATATTTTTTGAAAAATATTTAAATAATGATTATCATAAAGATGGGCCATACATATTTTGCTTGGGGTGCTCCTGATCAAAGGATATAATCAGTAGACTGATGTATATTATTGAGGCTTATGAGGGAAGTGTAATAAGCATGTTGTAGTGGAAGGTATAAGGGGTTTAGAATCATAAGGCCTGAATTAAAGTCATCACTGTCTTTAGGGCCCTATGACTTTGGACACATTATTGAACTTTTCTAAGTATCAGGAACCTTAGCAAAGAAATGGTTGGTTATGTCAGCCCAACTCAGAGTTAATATGAGAAATAAATGAGATTAGTAAATGCTGAAAAATAGTTTACAAATGTAGGTCAACATTATTGGTGTTTAAATAGGAGTTTCTATTAAAGTTATTGAAAGATATATTTAAGACTAATGATCATACATTTACGATTAAATATTTAGGGGGTAACAAATAAAATGTTCTTTAAAAGTAAATTTGTTAGTATTTTTTAATTGATTCAACAGAATAGAGGATAGTAAATTATTCTTGAACTGAATTAAAATTGCAATGGTAGTGATTGATTGTTTATTATTCCACTAGGAATTGTATCTGCCCTCAAAAAGCATATAGTTTAGAATAAGAGCTTAGAAATAGATTAGTACAGACATCAAAGAAATGCCAGAGTTAATCTATCTATCTATCTATCGTGTATCATTTACTAATCTATTTAGTGCCTCTTTTCATCTGGGCTTTTAAAAATCTGGAATTTCTTAATCCACTGACAATATTTAGCTTTAAAGTAGGGTGGATCCCAGCTATGTGTACAGAACTGTTAATCCATAGATATATGGGGCAATAACAGTATATCAGGACACACTCCAACACAACTGCAGAATCAGCCAGGACTTGATACCTGGTAAAATAATTTTGTGAGCACTGGAATAAGGTTACATCATCACCCAAAAACGTTAAATTGACTTTTGGCATTGATGGAATTATAGAATTCTGTTTTAGTTTAACAGACATGGGTTAAGTGTGTTATTAATATTGTTTAATATTTTTGAGGATTCTCATCACCCTTAATCTACTTATATATGATTTACAGGAATTAATTCCTAAAAGATATGCCACAATTTAGTAAAACAAATCATTAACTATTATTTATGAACTGTGAATATAATAAACAATTAAGGAAAATAAAGAGATTATAATGACAAATGATGGGTAGTAGAGTCACAAAAAATAGAGGTCTGGCTATTTACTATAATACTTTTTCTAACACTACAACATTGTTCCATGTGGATTTACTATAATAATCAGAGGACACAGCAATTTTTAATGAGAATTTTTTGAATCCTTGCTTTTACTTGCATCTATATAACCTTTAACCTACTTGCAACCAACATAATCCACCAGTAGATCCAAAGGGGAATAGGCATCATTATGCAACAAAACTAATACATGCACAATAGAGAGGTCATTATGCTCTCTGGTCACTTTAACTTTTGTATCTGAGCAATTAACTTGGAAGTCACTTTCAGAAATTTTACTATATAATCTATATATTGTAGGAAATAAGGACTTTTATTTATTTGAGGACTATGCCACAACCCTCCATCCTACCTTCTTACCCTTCCTTCCTTTATACATTTATATTAATTCAATACACATTTATTAGATGACTCCTATACAACAGCAATTTTGTTAGATTCAGGGAATCCAGAAATGAATAAAATATTCTTCCTTCTTTTAAATGGTGCATAAATAACCTTTCATACTTTGTAACAGATTAGTTAATTTAAATTGGAATGCTTTACTAGATGAGAATACTCTTCCACAGTAGGCTGTAATAATAAAGTTAATAAATACATAATTATAGAATAACTACTATAAGGAGGTACTGTGGTGAAAACAGAAATAATGTGGGTCCACGTCATCATTACAAACTATTGGGGCACCATACTATATATACATGGTTAAAGAAATAATTGTGCTAATCTTAAAAAGATTTTATATATATAGAGAGAGTTTTCTGTTTCTGGCAATATGGCAGACAGGACACCCTAGGAGTGTCTCCTTGTGCAAAATTACTAGGTCTAAATAGTATGCTGGGACCATAATAAAGAGGGAACATCTCAAGGATATCCCGTAAAAATGGATTCAACTATGTGCCCACAAAATATCCAGGAGCAAGGAGAAGAAACACAGCTGCCATGAGGGGAAATGCCCTTGTAATGCAATGGTTTGCATTAAACACTATGTCTTGGGCCAGTTGAAACAAGACGTTTTTAAGCCAGACTAAGACGGCTATAGATAAAAGCCAAGAAAATATAAACCTATACTCAGAAGTCGCCAAACATGAGTTTGAGTTAGCAAAAGCAGAAACAAAAACAGATGTATATTCATCCACTTCCATTTGATATTAATATGATTAAATTCAGAATATAGAATTGAAATTATAAAATGTTTAAAAAATATATTGGCAGTTAAGGCAATAGGAAACTTTCAGGAATGACTAGGCAGACTAAATTTTTTAAAAATCATAAATATATAGTATAAATTCAAAATGCATTGATGGCAATACATAATAAATTAGACACATTCAAAAGAGAATTTTAGATCTGAAAATTATATCTGAAGAACTTACTGATAACAGAATATATTAGGAATGAAGAAATGGGAAGTGAAATGGAAAATACTGTTGTGTACAACAGTTAAAGATCACACATTCATCTCAAGTATGTGCAGAATACTTATATAAAGTGGCCATGTATCAGTCCTCAGAAATGAAAAAAAAAAAACCCCACAAACATAAAGAATACAAAATGTAATTAAGTTGGAAGTTACTAAAATATAAATTAAAAAATCTCCATACATTTGGTAATGTAAATAAATATTTTCAAATACCTCATGTGCAAAAATATGGAGATCACAAAAAGACTCTGAAATATTTTGATACAAGGATATAGAGCCAATAAACAAAAATTGACTGTTTTTATATACTAACATTGAACATTTGTAAAATGAAATAGGAAGCAAAACCATTTACAATAACATCACAGCAAGCATTTTCTAAGAAATACTGAGGATTGCTTTTAACATAAATGCTTAGTAACAAATTATATGATTGCTGTATCTCAACTTGGGAAATTGAGCAAAAGGGATATTAAATGGAAATTTATAGCATTAAACGTATGAATTAGAAGATAAGTAAGGCTGAAAATTAAATGAGCTAACATTCTATTTGAGCAGTGAGGAAAATAAAAAACATGGAAAAATAAACTTATAAATCTAAGAAAATATAAGGTAAAATAAAGTAACACTAGAAAGTAAAATAGAAAAGAAAAAGCATAGAGGGTCAAAAAAGCAAGTTTGTGCTTAGATGAGTCTAGTAAAATAGACAAACCATCTACAAGGTTAATGAAGAAAAAAAAGAAGGCAGAAATAATCTTAATGACAAAATGGTAATATAATTATATATTACAATGAAGAATATTATTAGTAAATTTATTCTGAACACTTAGATAAAATGGGTAAATACATAGGATGCTAAAATTTACCAAAGCTAATTCATTCTTTAAAAATACCCATATCAATGTTCTTACAACTAGTTAGAAATAGAACTAGTAATTTAAAAGACCTTATGGGAAAATCTCAGGTCCAGATGGTTTTATAGGCAAATTCTAGACCATTTCAATAAACAGATAATTTCAGTTATAAGCAACAAACAAGTTAGAATATTTCACAATCATTTCCATTAAAGCAGTATAATCTTAATTCCAAATCCAGACAATGATAGTGTGAGAAAACCAATTCAGAGGCCAATCTTGCTGTGAATATAGACCAGAAGTCTTTATATTCAGAAGCCAAGTCCTACAGTGTAAAAAATAATTATCAATCATAAGCAAGTGAATTTATCCCCAAATTTAAAGGTTGGTTTAACATTAGAAAAATCATAATGTTAATTTACCACATAAAATGATTAAAAGAGGAGAAACATATGATAATTATCAAGTGATAAATTTTTTAAAAAGTAGAAAATTGTATTTGATAATATTCAACAACTATTTATCACTAAATCTGTTAGCAAAGTAATCCATTAGAGAAATCTACCCAAAAACAGCAAACACTATTCTCAACTGAAAATATTTGAAGCACTTCCTCTAAAATAAGATAAAAAGATGGTCTCTATCACCACTTTTATTCAATTGTGTACTAAATGTCTTAGCCAGCACAGTAAAAAGAAAATAAAGAAAATATAAAAGAAATAAACAAAGGCAAATGATTAGAAAAGAAGAAACAATAAATGCTATCATTGTGCTATGATACACAACCCAGTATGGTACAGTCATCAAAACAGCAAGGTATTGGCATAAATACAGACACATAGATCAATGCAATACAAGAGCCCAGAAGTAAACTCATACACCTACAGTCAGTTAATCTCCGACAAAGGAGACAAGAATACGCAATAGAAAAAAGTGGTGCTGGGAAAGCTGGACAACTGCATGTAAGTCAATGAAGTTAGAATACACCCTCACACAATGCACAAAAATAAACTCAAAATGGCTTAAAGACTAAACATAAGACATGACATCATAAAACTCCTAGAAGAGATCATAGGCAAAACATTCTCTGATGTAAGTTGTACCAGTGCTTTCTTAGGTCAGTCTCCCAAGGCAATAGAAATAAAAACAAAATAAACAAATGAGTCCTAATCAAACTTACAAGCTTTGCACAGCAAAGGAAACCATAAACAAAATGAAAAGATAGCCTACAGAATGGGAGAAAATATTTGCAAAAGATGTGACTGATAAGGGCTTAATTTCCAAAATATAGAAACAGCTCATACAACTCAATGACAAAAAAGCAAACAACCCAATTGAAAAATGGGAAGAAGACCTAAATAGACAGTTCTCCAAAGATGACAGACAGATGGCCAAAAGGCACATGAAAAGATGCTCAACATTGCTAATTATTAGAGAAATGCAAATCAAAACTATAATGAGGTACCACCTCACACTGGTCAGAATGGCCATCATTAAGAAGTCTACAAATAACAAATGCTGGAGAGGGTGTGGAGAAAAGGGAACTCTCCTACACTGTTGGTGGGAATGTAAGTTGGTGTAGCCAGTATGGAAAACAGTGTGGAGGTTCCTCAAAAAAACTAAAAATAGAGTTATCATGTGATCCAGCATTCCCACTCCTGGGCATATATCCAGACAAAACTAATTCAAAAAGATACATGCACCCCTATATTCATAGCAGCACTATCCACAATAGCCAAGACATGGAAACAACCTAAATGTCCATCAACAGGTGAGTGGATAAAGAAGATGTGCTACATATATACAATGGGATACTACTCTGCCATAAAAACGAATGAAATAATGTAATTTGCAGCAACAGGGATGCAACTAGAGATTATCATACTAAGTGAAGTAAGAACAGAATGACAAATACCATATGATATCACTTATTTGTGGAATTTAAAATATGGCACAAATGAATTTATCTATGAAACAGACACACAGACATAGGGAACAGACTAGTGGTTGCCAAGTGGGAGGTGGGGGTGGGGGACTGGGGCGTGGGGGTTAGTAGGTGCAAACTATTACATACAGAATGGATAAACAATAAGGTCCTGCTGTATAGCACAGGGAAATATATTCAATATCCTGGGATAAACCATAGTGGAAAGGAATATAAAAAACAAGGTATATATGTGTATAACTGAGTCACTTTGTTGTAAAGCAGAAGTTAACACAACATCGTAAATCAACTATACTTCAATTAAAAATACTTAAAAAAACCCAGTATATTTCCATGTAAAACATATACATATTTTTTCTGGGCTTCTCTGGTGGCGCAGTGGTTGAGAGTCCGCCTGCTGATGCAGGGGATACGGGCTCGTGCCCCGGTCTGGGAAGATCCCACATGCCGCGAAGCGGCTGGGCCCGTGAGCCATGGCCGCTGAGCCTGCGCGTCCGGAGCCTGCGCTCCGCAACGGGAGAGGCCGCAACAATGAGAGGCCGGCGTACCGGGGAAAAAAAAAAAAAAAGACTCGTATTTCACAAGGTTCCAGTAGCTAAATATTTCTCTAAATTCTAAAACACTTTATGAACACTTCGCAAAACTGTATCAGCATGATTAATGAGATTTTTCTCGTGTTTTAGTTTGCTTTTTTTCCCTAAAAAAGGTACCATATAAATATTGTGAACCGAAGAAAGACAACCGGTATGTCTGCTTACCTTCCATATCTCTTAAGGTCCCGATGAAAGAGCAAAAAGAAAACATAAAGGGAAGCAGAAAAGCCATAACACAGTTGGAAAACATGAAATGGAAAAACTACAGTCCAAGATACTGAAAAACAGACTGACCGAAAAAATAAAAACAGTGGAAACACTCACCCAAGAGAGCAGCGTAAAGCCTGGTTCTTCCTGAAAGAGCTCGGAACAAACTGAAGCAGAGACGCCTCCAATATAAGGTGCAGGTGTGGATCTCGGGCACCACGGGCCAACCTTGATTCATGACAGCTGGCCACCTGGGTGCTGCCTCTCCGTATTCCTGGGTTTTGTAGAGTAAAGAAAAGCCTTAACTTTTTAAGTAAAACTTGAGAACTACTCTCAAAAGAAAGTGGTTTTTCTGTGTAGCAAACCAGTGGGGGTTGTCAAGCCCAAGATAAAAGAGCGAAGCTTAAGGGAACTCTGGACTTTATATCAGATGCTGGAAAAAAAAAATACACATGTAACAAAAATGTCCAAGGCAGCTTTACCCAGGAATAAACGCAAGTGTTCTCCCTGGAGATTAGAAGAGCCTTTATTTTGGCAGCTGTGGGGATCCACAGCCTGGCTCCCTCTCTGTTCTACCCTCACCTAGGCCAACTTCCAAAAAACACCCTATTGGTCCTTCCATTAAAAGGAACGGACTGCTACGAAAACAGGTCTACAGCAACAAAGGAAAACCACCCAAGACAGCTATATCCATCAACCTAATTCTTCATGGTAACAAGTTGTAAGGGGTGATCACCAAGTTTCTGAGGAAAATAAATAGGATGTGTTCAAAACAAGAAAACAGGCCCAAAATGGAGACACTTACGCTAAGCCACACTTAATTGTCCAAGACTTAAAACTTAATTACAGTTTCAGCTCTCCAGGAAATGGAATCTTAAACCATTCAATCAAAATCACCTGATCAGCCCTAATTAGGTAATCTGCCTGAGATACCCTTGCCATCCCCTAAAGGAAAGCAACTCTGTAATAACCAACCTACTTTTTTTGTATAGTATAACTTCCTAGTTCCCACTCCCCTCTGCCTGTAGAAACTCTCATTTTGTTCAGCTCTTCAGAGCTCCTTTCTATCTGGTAGATTGGCTGCTGCCTGACTCAAGTGGATTTTTGCTCAAATAAATTGTTTAAAATAAAATAGGAAAAAAATGCCAGACTATTCTAATATGAAATGCTCTGAGGAGAGTAGCAATAGTTCCTCACCATGTTACTAGTGATGTAGTATGTGGCTTTTTTCACATGGATAATGATTTATAATAATCTTATATAATTAACTGACAGCAAATAGAGAGTGGAAAATTCTACCCTCTTCATCAAGAGCAAAGCCTTGATAGAATTCTATTGCCAGAATAAATGAATATTTCAGAATCAAGATCATGTACTACAAGTTTCATTTGTAAGAAACATAGCTATAATATGCATTCCAACGTGTCATGGAATTTTGCTAAATTCTCCAAGTCCATTAACTGTATAGATTATTGTGTTATAACATATGATCCCATATTTGCTGGTATGTGCTATAAAGGTTTTTATATTAAGCGGTCCCATTGATTATTAACATGGACAGGGAGAGAAGAAGGTATTCTGACTGGACAGATTCCATCTTTTGAAGCCTTGAGTACTTGGCCCAAATTTCAGTGTCAAATGTAGACTATAATTTATTTAGACTTGGCTTTTGTTCTTTCCCACCCCCAACCTTAAAAACTACAGGGTAATATTAGGCATTTGAATTTATTAGCATTCATCAAACAGTATTTTTGGCAGCATTGTATCACAAAGGCTGACATTGGCATATATAAAACAATACATGTGCAAGCCTGCAAAGAAAGGACATTTGAAGGGAATGTCCGTTATATAACTTAAGCTGTTTTGGCTGGATCAAATAAAATTATAGAGGCACCACGCATAGTCCTGTTGCTGAAGGCCATCATAAACCCTCGTTTTCATGGGGTTACATGGTCTTTTTGCCATGAAAAAATATTTTTTTGTATTTAAGCTGTCAAAGTACTGAAGAAACCTGGGAAAAGGGAGACTTTAATATTTTTTTTCCAATTAAAAAAAAAAGAGTATCTACAAAATAAGTCCTTTAAAGGCAGATGAAACCAAAATTTAAATGCCTTGATGACTATTATGAAACTGTGTGAATTTTCTTCCTGTAGTAAATGTGTATTATGTGATTATAGTTGTCTCTAGTCAATGTGTTTTAAAAGCAAAGAGACATATCTGCTTATTACACCAATTTATTTTTCAAGTATCTTTTAAAAAGTTAATATGCAAATAGCCGGGTATGATAAAACAAACTGGTAAGCATCCTGTCACTCATCCATTGCTTAGGATTCAAAATCATAAGTTTCTATACTTCTATGTGAGAAGGTAAACTGATTTCAAAAATCACATAACTTGCTAACTTTATGTATTTGAAGCTTTAAAAAAATAACAATCCAGGGAAATTGAAAATTTGAGTCATACCTGGATTGCTTTCCCATAGGGAACATCTGCATACTCAGAAATATCTAAATATTTTGCTAAACCTTTCAGTCAGAGAGTCAGATATTCAACTAGAGAGAGGTTTTATTTCTCTTCAATTATGAATCAAGACAAGATATACATGCCATGTAAACAAAATGATCATAATAAGTTAAATCAGCAGGTTATACCATCTCTGATAAACTTCTTGGACTCTGTTATGCTAGTGTAAATTGCAAAATAGATTGTAGTTCTTTCATGAATCTCCTATAAAATTGTTATGTCCTTTCACATCGGGGCATATTATGTCAGTTTGATTTAACTTATTGTTGATGTAAGTTAAATCATTTGGCTCAGGTAATCCACAAAATTTCTCCATTCACTAATTCTTTTCTCTTTTTGTGCTAATACATAATCTGTGGGGTGATACACTGAGACTGTCTGAATATTCTGCTCTCTAACAGTCTTTCACCAACAATTTTAGCATCCATTGGCAATTTTCATTTACAGTAAAAATTTCTATATTTGTGGTAAGGTGATCATTTTCAATCTTTATTATTTCTTCTGCATATATTAGTAGACAGTATTCTGTTAGGTAAAGCCCTGCATATCAAGTCACCCATTTTAATGATTTGATTTTAGTATCAGTAAGGACTCATGGACCATTTGCTTAACCAATATTTTATAATCCGTTTCTGTCAATATTTATTTTATGACAAGTTGTCTTAATTTGGCCAATGAATAAAAGTCCTTTCTGGATGGCTTCTATGTTCTTTAGCATGATTAATTAGTTTTTGAGCACTTCTTTAGCTTCTAACATAAAAGAAATGATAACTAATTTTTAAAAAAATGACATACTTTTGGATCCTTGACTGAAGAAGAAGAAGGAGGAGAAAAACAAAAAGGAAAAAAAGAACAGCTGAAAAAGGCATTATTGGACAATTAGGAAATTTTAAATGTTGACTATACATTAGAAACTAGTATGTATTAATGTTAACTTTCCTTAGTGTGAAAATTTCACTCTGTTCATATAGGATAATACTATTATTCTTAGGAGATATATGGTTAAATATTAAGGGGTAAAATTACACCATGTCTTTAACTCTCAAATGTTTCAACAAATGTTATAAAAGGTTAAAAGTTGGTGAACCTAAGAAAAGAGTACTTTTGTGGAGTTGGAAATATTTCTAAATTAAAGTTGGGGTAAAAAAAATAAAAATTATATTTGGATAATCCCCAGTGGGGATAAAAGCATAAATTTACCAAGCAAATGTAAAACAGTGGGTGTCTTTAACATTTTTTCACTAATGAGGACAAATAAGGACTTCAAGTTCTAGGAAATCCAGCTGCTTACATTAGTTGATAAAGATTCAATTCTAACACAGCTAAAAGCACATGCCTAGCACCGAAAAATAAGCTACTAACCAGATGGAAGGAGAAAAGGTGTAGTTAATTGAATTTTCAGGTAGAAAATCTGTTTATTTAAAAATCTTTTTATTATATTTATCAAAAATGTTAACAACAATCTCTGCCATTGTATTATATGTATATTTTCCTAACGTATGAACTATGTAAGCTAAATGTAATTGAACTTTTCTAATATTCACCATAAAGTATGAAGAAGATATAGATCAGGGGTCCCCAACCCCTGGGACTCCGGACCCCCTGTTAGGAACTGGGCCACAACAGCAGGAGGTGAGTGGCAGGTGAGTGAGCGAAGCTTCATCTGCTGCTCCCCCTCACTCCCCATCACTCGTATTACTGCCTGAACCATCTCCCCACACCCCAGTCTGTGGAAAAATTGTCTTCCATGAAACCGGTCCCTGGTGCCAAAAAGGTTGGGGACCGCTGGTATAGATGACTGAGCTGAATATATACATTATGAAAGAGCCTAGAATATTTTGTATATTATGACAAGTCTTATTCATAGCAACATTAGAAATAAAGGGCATGAAAGTTCAGTTGATGTAAACAGATTTTGGTTAACTGGGTTCCAGTCAACTAAGTTCTCAGTAATTTCACCCATATTCTCAAAGGTTCCTACAAGAGAAAAAAAATTTATGTTAGCTTGGTAAAATATTAATGTTTTACCCTTTGGGAAGAGGAGAATAATATATATATATATGTATTCTTATATAATCCTCATATTAACTGATAATCCCTGATAATATGGTAATGCATGGATTATTCTCACTATTTAACAAATTAAGAAACTTGACCATAGGAAGTTTAATCCAAATACGCTGTTTTAAAAGATAAATTCATGCAATTTTCAAGTCATCTATGGTGTTCCTCTGGAAGGAAAGACTTAATTTCTTTATAATATACAGGAGATACTGTTTATCTAAATGACTAAACTATTGAAACTTCCATGTGGTCAAAGGCAAGTAACATAGCATAGCATTCTCATTTAACAGGAAGAACAAGTGCTACAACATACATTAAATTTTGGAAATATGTGAGGTGGGAAAAGGAATCTTTAAGCATTCATTATTATAATACTCATCACTATCAAAAGTAGTCTGAAAAATTGTTTTTGGAATTCTAAGCCTTCCAGTTCAGGAGCATTGGTTAATTAAATTTATTTAAATTAATGATTGTAAAGGTTGGCTTTTTAATTGCAAAGATTTATAATTAAGGAGGTAAAGACAACAGGTTAGCAGTGAATATTGGATGTGCTGGAAATCAGAATGCATATGAAAATGAAAAAATCTGACTAAACTGTGCATGTCAATAAGTGGCATATTATTAGCACTTTTAAAGCTCTCCTTTTGTAAATCCAACTAAACTATATTTAGACTTCTAAACAAGGAAATCTCCTCCTAAGGCACTGCTGGTTTGATGTTTAGTTTTACTTTTTATTTCTCTTTTTTTATTGGATGATAGTTCTTTAAAAGCAAAATCATGTTGTTAACCAATTATTAATTTGTGTGTATTTAATATTTCACAAACTACTTAAATCTTTTATCTATGAATGTTTTTACATGATAGTTGGACATCAGTTCTTAAACATATACTATAGTAAATAATGAGTGGCAGGAAAGAATATGTTCAAAGGGGTATATAACATTTTGATTCCTAGTGCAAAACAGTTTACTAACTGGAATATAAAAGGCATGTAAGCATTTGATTTTTAGATTTTCCCATTACACAGGAGTGCCCATATGGCCTGGATTCCATAGAGGTGTGAGTTATCCAAAATGTGTGAACTCTCACTGTTGAATATCACATGTAAATATTACATACATACACACACACACAAAGATGTATACACGTATATTTTTTGGATTGATAAAGTGTTTGCAAAACTTTGCCTGTTATTAGTCAATTATATTTTTCCTAAAATATAGAAAAACATAATCCAAGAAAAGTCATAATAAATGTAAATCATCTATACTCCAATAAAAATTAATTTAAAAAAATTTTTAAAATTTAAGGAAAGGAGAATGAATCCTGACACAACCAAATGCTGCAGGTGGAGTTACAAGTAATTTTAAAAACTTGTTTATATCTGCCTATCACTGAAAATGACAATTATGGGAAAAAAAAGAAAGAAAAGTGATAATATTATAATACTGTACTTTGTAAACAGTGAAAACTGTAACAATTTATTATTTTTCAAATAAATTATGAAAAATAAAAGAACCAAAATATTTATGTAAATTAAGTCAGAAATTTTATCCTTTCAAAATGAATTCAATGAAATTAAGTGGTGATTTAAATAATTACTCAATTATCCCCTCCCCCTCCTTATGGTATTATGCTAGTGATATAGGTGTATTTTTAATATAATAATAATGTAATTACACTATTACATTCTATTTAATAGTTACATATTTTATCACAATTTAATAGCTAATATGATAATATCCTGGGCTAACATTATCACAAATACAGTTGACCCTTGAACAACATCAGTTCGAACCGCTTGAGTCCAGTTATATACATGGATATCTTCAATAAATACTTACTAATGTACTACTCAATAAATAACATTCAATAAATTAGTAAGTATTCAATAAAGACTAATGTGCTACACAATCCCTAGTTCGATGAACACTCAGATGCTGAACTGCAGGTATGGAGGGCCAACTATAAAGTTATACGTGGATTTTTGGACTTCCCTGGTGATCCAGTGGTTAATATTCCATGCTTCCATTGGTTGGGGAACTAAGATCCCGCATGCTGCGCTGCCCAGCCAAAAAAATAAAATAAAATGAAGTTATACATGGATTTTTGAATGCACAGAGAGTTGGGGTCCCTAACCCCCTGCATTGTTCAACCGTATACTAAAAGAAATATAAACACAGCTTAGATGACTTAATCTACATTCCCAAACCAAAGTCAAAGTCATAACTAAGCAGAACCTTAAAGTTCTTACAGAAGGCCGTGCTGTTAGAGGTGAGAAGGGCATGGTGCATTCTCTTGTGCTATTTGACATTACAAAAGACTTGACCTTGTGAAATACTACCAAGTATTATTTGGTAAATATTTTCCAAATTTTCTCTTTCTCTTTCCACTGTGTCCTCAGTTTCCTGATTTCTAATTACCAAAAAGTTGGTAGGAAATAAAACATTGCTTTCTTTACCATCATACTAATTGTCCAGTTCTTACTAATCTGCAGAAGATGTCATGGTAATGAATCAGAATATATATGTTTTGCGGAAACGACTAAGAGATCAGAACCATGTTCAGTAATAGATGTATACTCCTCAGTGTAAGGAACTGAAAGTTGGAATTGTGGCTTTTGGTGTTGGGACCTATGTCTTTCAATGTATTTGCTGATGATGAAGAAGACAACATAAACAGAGAGATGGTGAAATATTCTGACAACACAAAACTATTTGGGTTAGTTAAAAACTAATGATGTTTGGGAGATATTCCAGATGGCTCTAATCATACTGGAGAATTGGGCAGCCCAGTGGCAGATGAAATTCATTTTTGATAAATGTACAGTAAGGAATATTGAAAAATTATAATCTAAACTCTCCATGTATACTATGAGGTTTTGAACTTGCAAATTCTCTGAAGAAAAAGACGTTTACTGCTACTACTGCTGGTTCAATGAAGGTGTCCCCCAATGCACACTTTTTTGAAAACAGCTGAGTAATTGCATGGAAGTGTTTTGAAAAAGGTTTGAAAATGCAAATAATAGGGAAAGCTGTTTTGAGACAGATAAAGAATGTTTTACCCATGACAGCAGGATGGATTTCTTCTGGCTAACAAGTGAGAAGTGACAGAAACAGGAAAGTCACAGAAGCTTGTGGAAAGAGTGACTTATTCCTAAAGTAAGATTGAAAGACAGGCTGACAACTGGAGAACACATTTACATATGCCCAAACCTGTTAGTACCATAAAGCTTTTCCATTTTGAGCAAGATTTGAACCATGGAGAATTTGATCTCATTAACGGGGCAGCAACTGTTGGGGCCCTGACAATTAATACATGAGTTTGAAGATTTGGCACTTGAAAGTTAAAAATTCAAGGCTTAGCTCTATTTGGTACTTGGTTGTAGGTGATAAATCCTGACAGTGTATATTCATAGCCTCTTTGTAAAGTTTATACTCTAAGAAAAAGAGTGATTATATTTACATATCAAAAGACCATGCTTCCAATTCACCACTGCTTGAGCAAATAACAGGCAAAGATGGCCAGGAAAGTACTGGATGCATACTCAGAGATTGCCTTAAACTAAAGAAATTCAATAATAAGTTGTTCACACTGTATTTTTTGTTTGTTCTAAATGAGTAATTGGAGAACTGTCTCAAATGGTTTGTTTTTGACTCACGCCCAACAAAAATAGGGAAAAACATCTTATAAATTTAAGGTTCATTGATAAAGTTGACAGCTTTTTTTTTTTTTTTAGCAGAATGAATCCATTTACTATGCTTAGTGAAGGAAACATGAAAATTTTCTCAAGGGATTGCAATAGAGGCTTCTGATCTGTTGAAGATAAGTGAAAAGTATCAGGATAAATATTCTGTAAATACAGCTTAAGAATTCATGAGGACTTTCCTGATGGTGCAGTGGTTAATAATCTGCTTGCCAATGCAGGAGACATGGGTTCGATCCCTGGTCCGGGAAGATCCCACATGCCGCGGAGCAACTAAGCCTGTGCGCCGCAACTACTGAGCCTGCACTCTAGAGCCCGCGAGCCACAACTACTGAAACCCACGAGCCTAGAGCCTGTGCTCCACAACAGAAGAAGCCACCACAGTGAGAAGCCTATGCACCACAATGAAGAATAGCCCCCGCTCACTGCAACTAGGGAAAGCCCGCGTACAGGAACGAAGACCCAACGCAGCCAAAAACTAACTAACTAACTAAATAAATAAATATTAAAAAAAAAAAAGCAGGTGCTTTGGAAAGGAGCCGTATTTAAAAAAAAAAAAATTCATGAGAAACCAGACAAAAAGCCATGCTTTGCATGAGATAGTAATAAAGTTTGTCCTAAGAAATACAAATCAGCAGGTATTTAAAATTATACTACACATTTCATGACCACTGAATATGATTAAATAAGCTGAACTTTAATATGACAAGTAGACCTAATAGCAATTATATACTATATATTTACATTATATATGTTTACATATAATACGTATTAGCATGCACATTTATTTATTGTAATTGTAGAACTATAATCATATAACTATACTACATTATGTGTATTATATCTTTATATGTGTGTTTCTAGTTTTTATTCATAGTTAGAAATTGCTCTAAGTTTTTTATTCTTTTGATTCATGATTCCTAAATGAAGAAGCTGATGAAGTTTATATTTCGCTTTCCACTAGAGCAACGTTAGGAATATAATACCTTGGGAAGCAGAACTCAAGAAGCATGCTTCCTAACATCTTTTGGTAACAGATATGCATGATGAGCTTTATGTTGATCCACGTAAGGTTTTCTGTATTTTTAAATACTTATTTTCAATGAAACACAACCTGAACATTAAAGACATGCCAAACAACTCGTTGGATTCTGTTAATTATTTTTTAAAATTTTTAATTGGAGTATAGTTGATTTACAATGTTGTATTAGTTTCTGCTGTACAGCAAAGTGAATCAGTTATACATATACATATATCCACTCGTTTTTAGATTCTTTTTCCATATAGGTCATTACAGAGTATCGAGTAGAGTTCCCTGTGCTATACAGTAGGTCCTTGTTAGTTATCCCTTTCATATATAGTAGTGTGTAATTATTTGCATGAGACTTTAGGAACACTGCTTAAGAGTTTTTTTGGATCTACATTAGAGCAAAACTACCTATAGGTGGGTTTAGAGATCTATGAATGTTTCCAAAATGCTGGCATGTTGAAAATTGGCTGGGGAGGCCAAGTGAACCTGCAGTTTTTGAAACAGTAGCGAGGAGAAATGGATGAAATAGTAAGGAGGAAAGGGGCTGCTCAACAACACTTCCTATCTTAAGCATGTCCCTCTGAATGCCACATGTTCTCTCAAGATGTTGAACAGACAGCTTCTATGGGGATGCCCAGTCATCAACAGCTTTGTGAAGGAAGGCACCTGAAACTGTGATTGAATCCTTCTGCCTGCATCTGCATTGCCCTGTGGCTCTCAGCATTCCTAGAACTCAACTCTTCCTAGCAATAAATCTCTTCCAGCACACTACGTTGAAAGTTCACTATTCATATATGCTGTCTCCCTTTTACTGAATAATTTGTATAAGTGAAAATGAATAATAGTGGTCACAGGAGTTACAAACAAAAGTGGTTCCACGTGTCCTTAGAGAGGCAATTCACTTTGGAAAAGGGGCAGCCCCATCCTTTAATTCCACTGGCGCGCTAAGAAACCCAGCTGATCTGATTTCTCCAGATGAAGAAACTGATTACTGTGATGATGTTTGAAGTTGCAATTTGTTGATAAAACCTCTTCCAAAGTAATTGTTTCTAAGGCAGACTACAAAAACCAGTGAGTATAATAACCAAAATAGTATCAGTTTGGAAATTTTTACTCATATCTCTTCTATTACATTATCTAGAGATTCATGAGGTATGCTTTCAGGATAAAGCCAAGTGTTTTACTCTTTCTCCTTGAAAAAAAACAACTTTTAATTCTTCCAGGAGCCCTGAGTTCAGGGAAATGAATAAGTAAATGGCTGCTTAATCTGTTCAATAAATCCTATTACTAGAGGAATGAATAATCTCACTCTTTTATCTTGCCTTCCATAAAACTGAGCAGACTCTTAGATGGAGGGCACAGAGTTTAAGGACAAATTGTAGCATATTACATGTGAATGACTGAATGAATAAAATCTCCATTGTCCCCAAACAGCGAAACCACAGCTAAAGAAATAGTCTTGGCAGAATCAGAGGAAAAATAAGACCCTACTGAGCTTGACTGCAGTCTCACAGTAAAAAGAAATGAGAATATAGCAACATCTTCAAAATCACTTTTTCTTTGCTTTGGGTTTCCCACAGCAGTTTTATGTCATTAGATTATAAAGTACCATGGATCTGCCATCCTGTTCTTCCACGGCACACATTTATGAGAAAGAGTTATTTTTTATTTTTTTGCGGTACGCGGGACTCTCACTGCCGCGGCCCCTCCCGCCGCGGAGCACAGGCTCTGGACGCGCAGGCTCAGCGGCCATGACTCACGGGCCCAGCCGCGCTCTGCGGCATGCGGGATCTTCCCGGACCGGGGCACGAACCTGCATACCCTGCATCGGCAGGCGGACTCCCAACCACTGCGCCACCAGGGAAGCCCCAAGAGAAGGAGTTATTTTAATCCTCTCTGAGGCCAAGCGTTTTCTATTTTTTTTATGATTCTACACAGTATCTAGTATGTACTTTACCAGAAAGTATATGCTTAATTAACAAATGTATAAGCAAATGAATGAACGGACGAATGATTTTAATGAAGGAGATGTAGAAAGAGCATTTGATATCTGTGATACCAGGGGAAACTATCATGTTGGAAGTCTGAGGGCATGAAAGAGGAGGCACTTCCAGTTTCTCCCTTCAAAACTGCAACATTTCAAAAAGACTATGTTACAATATCCCATCAATCTATGTGGTTTTTCACTGCCATCAAACTATATTTTTTTGTGGAAGAAAATATAGAAGCTCCCTTGTAATTCCTGGTTCCTTGAGATAAGACTATAGCCTGGCATAAATTGAGTGCTCTACCATTGCTTGTTTGAAATGAAACTTTCTCATCTCTTGATACTCTTAATGTTGCCTTTCTTGATTCTCCACCAAGATTATGAACACTCATGGAACTGTTCTTCCTTCCAATAAAAAGAGATCTTCCCCAAAGCTAAGTCCACATCTATCTTTCCCATTTCTTGTCAAACAACAGGTTGGGCCCTCAGATTCATACAAATTGATTCATACTTATTGATCATTATATCTTGCTCTGGCCTTTCATTAACGAAATCCTATATTCCCACACAA
Organism: Lagenorhynchus albirostris; assembly: GCF_949774975.1. Taxonomy (NCBI): domain Eukaryota; kingdom Metazoa; phylum Chordata; class Mammalia; order Artiodactyla; family Delphinidae; genus Lagenorhynchus; species Lagenorhynchus albirostris. Next base: position 83,789,494 of record NC_083100.1, read on the forward strand.
GATAAGGACTCAAATTCATTATGCTCAAAATTGATGTTTTATTTTATTTTCCCATTCCTGCTTTTCCTTCTTGGTGCCATATTTTTGCCTCGGTGTCTTTTCAACGAGGTTTGAAATATTGCTCAGCCATTAAATGGGTCAGAATGATCCAATCAGTTCTACCTCCTCAACAATCACCCCCACCCCAGCTTTCACTTCTCCACTGCACAATTTCTCGGGCCATCAGAAGTTTTTACTTCATTACCCCATGCCAATTCTCTCCCTTTTTAAATCAAGTTTTATGTTGCTGCCAGATATATGCCTATAATTACCTTGATTCTTTATAGTGAGATATCAATGAATATTATTCTCCAACCTAAGAACCTTCAATTAGTTGTCCACGTCTAGATAATTCAACCTAAACTTTAATTCCCAAAATCAGAATGGTAGGATGCTCATACTTATCTCCCACTTAAGCCATTGCTATATATTAATTCCAGAAAAAACCAGGACTTTGAAAACTGGGGAGACTGAGTTTGAAATGAAAACTGGGGAGACCTGAATTTGAAATAAGCCTCCCATATTAGTAGTTCTGGATGACAAGATAATCTCTTTCAGTCCATTTCCTTATTTGAAGATGAAGATTGCACTGTTAACTCTAAAACCTTAAGATAATAAAATAAGGTGAAGTATGCAAACACATGGAGAATATTAGGGTCACATAAGTTAGTGGGCCTTCTTAAAGACAGCTCCCCTTTTTAACTGTTAATTTACTTGAGTGTAGGAACACCAATTAATCACAATGGTGAGGAAGAAACCAGATTTTGTTTTGAGAGGATAAGAAGTTTGAATCTGTCACTCACCAGGTGTGGTAAAAAATTCAGTTCATCTATTTTAGTGGCAGTTATCTCATCAGTAAAACAATTCCTACTTCTCAAAAGTGTCCTTAGGATTAACTGAGATACCATCTGTGGAAGCACCTAATGTGAAGTGTCTCCTCTAAAGAACTAAATAAAGTGTTTTCTGCTTTCTCCCACTGTTCAGTGTAACACATGGATAGTGGATTCTCATAATTATAAATTAGTGATTACTGGCCTAATTAATTGTGTTACTCCATTATTAAAAATGCAACTGTTAGAGTTGATTTTAAAATGAAAAGAACTAGGCTTCCCTGGTGGCGCAGTGGTTGAGAGTCCGCCTGCCAATGCAGGAGATACGGGTTCATGCCGCAGTCCGGGAAGATCCCACATGCCGCGGAGCGGCTAGGCCCGTGAGCCATGGCCGCTGAGCCTGCGCGTCCGGAGCGTGTGCTCCGCAACGGGAGAGGCCACAACACTGAAAGGCACGCGTACCACAAAAAGAAAAAGAAAAAAGAAAAGAACTATCAAACTGGCACGATTTTTTATTTTAGGGTTTTCTTTACTGGGTTATGATTTCAGAGATTTCTAAAGCATCTTACCCTTTGTGACTATTTCAAAACTGTTCGATGAAGGCTAGTACGTCAAACATTAGTCTCTGATTTCCATTTCTTCAGCTTGATTGTGTTATGTTTTTATGGGTAAAATTACTAAAAAAAAAAAAAAAGAAAAAATCAGTTAACATAAAAAGAATATTTTAGGTCCAGTTTCCAAACACAGGGTACCAAGCATCTATCACTATTTGAAATATGCAAATGTTGCATTTAGTTTCAGCCACTGACATTACAGATAGTCAGAGTCGATGGTTTTAGTGAATTCTGACATTCTATACTAGGGGGGAATAAAAGGAAAGTTACTCATTATTCAGCATTCATTTCTATACATATTTAATTTACCATAGATTAGCAAAATGGCTTCATTACAGGTATTTAGACTAGATTAGTAAATTCACTGATGCTGAGTCCACAAAGATTTGTGATACTTGGCACCCAGCATCTACATCTGCTTTGAGATTGAGGTGTGAGAGGCTCACTGTGCCTGAGCTGTCTTGCTGTTATAATTACATGGGCTTACTCCACTGGGTTATATGTACATTACTGCAATTGAACTAAAATGGGTCTGTTTTTCACAGTTTAGTCATGCATCAATACATTTTTAATTAAAAGTGTGTGACAGGTACAATAGTGAAACACACCATATAATTTTCTCAAATATTCCATTTTCTCAAGGATAGGTAATAAGAATCTTGTCTTTGGTAGTCAGTGAGAATATATTTTTTTAATCTAGATGTTTGATTAAATATCTGAAAACTTTATGTTAAGCCACTGCATTTTGGTTTTAAGTATTCTACCACAGATACTTTACACTGTTCCATGAAAATAAAGCATTTGTTCTTGGCAGAACTAAAATAGATGACAAGTAATTTGATGTGCTTTTTTATTTTTATTTTTCATGTTTGTAATGAAGAGATAAGAAGTCAGCAGTGATATGAATACTGGAATCAATTAGAACATTGTTGTTTCAGGAGAGAAATCAGTGGAAAGCTTAGACACAAAGAAACCAAGGGAACAACTTCAGGATGCCTGTACTAAGGTGCATGAATACCATGACAATATTGCTATGTTTACACAGAGAAAGACTAACCTCTCTAAATGAATTCTAAACATGAAAGTTGGGTGACCAGCAGAGACTGCAACTTATTGAATTCTTTGCATATATCACAATGCAAATTCCTGAAAACCAATAACCTAAATATAAGGTGGAAAATCCAGTTTTGCTGAAAACACTAGATCTAGTGGTTCAATTACTGATGTAACAAGTTTAGGGCCTTCATGAAAAGGGACTCAGTTTTCTTTAATGGTCATGTATTTTCAGAATTTCAATGTTTTACATTAGTATTTTATATATAAATAATCCATTAACCACTACTAACAAACACAAAGTACACTCTTAAAAATTGGTGGAATTACACTTTGGTGTTAATTTCATGTGAATTGAGTTCATATACAAGAAATTAGCTGGTGTTCTCAATAATGTTCCATGATCCCATCAGAAGACAACTCATACAACATATGATGTGAACAAAAAGCTTCGGCTGTGTCATTAAAACTTGATTAACTTATTTGCATTGGTTATGTGTTTAAAACTTGCCTGACTACTAAAACTATGTAGTACATTTCTATAGTGTTTTCAAGAAATTATTTTTTGTGTATCCTATATTACTTTATCATTACATTATTTTTTGTGTATCCTACATTACTTTATTATCCTATATTACTTTATCATTACTTTATATTACTTCATCACATTAGATTGACTACTGTGGTCAATGTTTTTAAATGAAACCATCAAAAATATTGATAGAAGAGATTTCTTGTTTTGAATTGTTTTCTAAGTTATTACATAATGGTATTACTAATGTTAAAACATTAAATATAATTACTATCACTAAATTAAAAGATGGCACGATGCACATTCTCAAGAAACATATAATTCTTTTGGGGAAACAATAATCTTACAAAGAATGCTACTGTGGAATAATATTACATATAACCAAGCAAAAATCATCTTGGTTTGGTGGGAAAAAACTAACCATTTAAAATTGGAACACTTAATGATTATGTGTTCTGTACCTTCACCTACTGTCAGTGATGTGGGATACCACAAACTTACTGAACTTCAATTTCTCATTTATAAATAAGGATAAAATTAAAATCATAAATAATCACATAAAATTGTTGAGAAGAGCTAACTAAATTGTGTCTATGACAAGAGTTTTATTAACTGGAAAACTCTCTATATATGATTGTTGGTTCATTTATTCAAAAGAATCTTATTAAGCACCCGATTGAGTCACACTTAAGCTGAGAATTGAAGAATAAGTGCAGACACTTAAATAAAGGGAGAAGGGTCCATGGACATATCATATAGAGAATATAACATTCTCTATATGTCATCACCTCCACACACACAACTCTAAGGCAAGGATGCAAGTAGGTATTGGCTGAGGAAGTTCTATTTACCTGGTACTCTTCCCAGAGTTATGCAGTACACTAACTTGCATGGCTATATATACTGTAGTGTGGTTCTGGTGAAACCAGAAAAATCTTGGCAATTTCCAGAAGTGAATGAAGCCCAGTGTAGCTTGGCTTTTGTGAGTTATTTTGGCAAAAACCTGGAAATAAAGAGGAAGGTTAGGTGAGATAATTCAGGTGTCTTGTAAGATCATTTTGAGAATGTTGAGAGTGTTGTACTTTATACTAGGAGATAGGGAAACATACTTAGTTGTTTGAAAAAAGATCAGAGCTGTGTTATAAAAAAGAATCATTTTAATAGTTGTGTGGTGAATGGATCTAGTGGGTCAAGTTTCCAGTTATAAAAAAAAAATTGTAGTAGTTTAAGCTCAAAATAACGGTGCCTTTGGTTAGGGATGTAGAGGTAAGGTGAAGTACAGGTTGTCAAGAAAAATTGGGGGTGTTATAAACAGGATTTGACAGAATGATAGCAGTGATACATTAAGCTAATTCAATAAAAAATGTTTATCTATTACCTATCATATGTCGGTGTTATGCAACATTAATTTAAGGAAGGCCCACTTAGACTAAGGTGCCCTTGCCCCTGGTTCCAAAGGGAGCAGAACAGGCCTTATTTGGAAATTATTGTATAGATTGGTTCTAACTTGTTTGGGGGCTACCTGAAGGATTAATGCAAAGCACTTGTCTCTCTTTTGCCTAACTCAGAACTCATTCAGCCTACAGAATGGGAGAAAATATTTGCAAATTATATATCTGATAATAGTTTATAATCCAGAATATAAAAAGAACTCCTCCAACTCAACAACAAAAAAGACATATCAATTAAAAAACAGGCAACAGATTGAATAGACATTTCCCCAAAGAAGATATGCAAATCTCTAAAAAACACATGAAAAGATGCTCAGCTGATTAAGCATTAGTAAAATGCAAATCAAAATACAATTAGATACCACTTCACACATACAAGAGTAGCTATATTAAAAATATAAAATGAGCAATGGAACTCTCACACATTGCTAGTGGAAATGCCAAATGGTTCAGCTACTGTGGAAAACAGTTTGGCAGATCCTCAAAAAATTAAACATAGAATCACCATATGACCCCACAATTCCACTTCAATTTCACTCCTGAGTGTTTACACAAAAGAATTGAAAACAGGTACTCAAACGTGTACATGCATGTTCAGAGTGGCACTATTTACAATAGTCCAAATGTCTGTCAATGGACAAATGGATAAATGAATGTGGTACATACATTGGAATTTATTTGGCCATAAAATGGAATGAAGTGCAACATGGATGAACCTCCAAAATATTTTGCTAAATGAAAAAAGCCAAACACAAAAGGTCACATATCATATGATTCCAGTTATATTATGTTCAGAATTGATAAATTCATAGAAACAGAGAACAGATTCATCTGTTACAGGGGTTTGGGGGGGGCATGTGATTGCTTAATGAGTGAAGGACTTTATTTAGAGTAAGAGAAATGTTTTGAAACTAGATAGAAATGGTGTATGTACAACATTCTGAAAGTACCAAATGCTGCTCAGTTTTTCACTATTAATGGTTAATTTTATGTTATATGAATTTCACCTCAATACATTATTAAAAATTAAGCAAAAACAGAATGTGGATTGATATTCAGGTATGTACATAGCTGCTATTCCTTCAGTAATGAACCCAACACTTTTCCCAGTCTATGTAACAGCTCAGAAAGTAACTGTAAACTAAATTATTATTTCTCTTGCAGAATGGTTGTCTGATGTACAGCACAAAAAGTAGTTGAGCCTTTCTCCTCATACAGACTGAACATCAGAAAATGTGTTCCACTACAAAGCAAACTGCTAAAACAAATAGTTGAATTTAATTAGTAATCTCTATTAAAACACATTGATATCATGCAGTGTCTAATATAATAATCTGATTAAAAATTGATGGTTTGGTTTGCTTTCTGTTTTAGAGTGAATTTTCACATCTCATTGATAATGTTGGCTGATATCTTTCTAGTTGTGTGATTTTTTTTTTTCTTGTGAGGTGAAGATAATCAATTCAATGAAATTTTTTACTTGGTGCCTATTTTCTAAAATAGTTTGAATTATTAGAGACGGCCATGTACTTTATTCAAAACACTGCAAAATCGTCTACGACTTTCTGTCACTATTATATGAATTTGTAACTGGTGACACATTGGACTTAAAGTCAAGGAAGAGCAAACTGATCAGCTTTCTAATAAAATTCAACCTTCAGATATTTATTAAATTAATTACTATTTGCCTTAATGAACCACTTTTAAATTCTTGATCTATTTTAATGAATTGCAGATACAATGAAGCACAATAAGAATAACAGAAAATGCAAATTTAAAACTACAACAAATAAAATGTTAAGGAAATTTTTTCTATTACTTGAATGTTAGTTGAGACACACTGACTAGCTCATGAGAAATATTAAGATTAAAATAATTATTTAAAAATATAGAAGTTTCCATGAATATGAAAAACAATCTTGCTTTTCAAATTTATAAAATGTACGTAAACAAAAACAATGATGTTTATTTTCTTCTGAACACAATAAGCCAGCTGGGAACCTCATGATGTGATTTCTAAGACTATCGGTGATTCATGGGCCATATTTTGAAAATCAGTCCCCTAAATGATGTATGTGTTATACAGAAAGTCTAGATTTTATTATTGCAATCATATTTTGGGTTCATATTTTGGGCAATCATATTTTGGGTTCATATTTTGGGCAATCATATATTGTTATGCTATAGTTACAGACACCATGGATTTCCTACTACATGTAAATGGTTACCTTCTGATTCTAAGTAATTCTGTTTTGTTATAAGACTTGTTGAAAGAGAGTGCAGAGGTCAAAGTACTTACTCTGGAACTTTTCACTCTTCACGCATGCCTTGCAAGATTCCCAGTGGCCCCTCTACCTCAAATGTAATGCTGGGAAAGGTGCCTAAAAAGAATCCTCATTTGACTTGTTCTGCAGTCTAGGAACTAGGTCATATTTACTAAATGAAGGTAAATGTTGCAGCAAAACCATCCTATTTAATGACTGAACAAAACTTTTAGGTCAGTTGACCTCCAGCAAATCAATAGCTTTGCATTTTCATTCTATAAGTATTTTTGTGTGTTTCCCATGTGATGTGCACTGTTGTAAACATTCAGAATAGCAAGTCTGCAACTTGTCAAACACTAACATGATTTTTCCAAAATCCCTAGAATAAATTGAATTACCGTGTTGTCACCTACAAAATCCTTTTCCCCCTCTTCTGATTCAATAACCATTTAAATTCATATTAATTTCTTGTTTATTTTTACTACTCTAAATGAAGTTTGGGAGTCAGGCACTACATTGCCTTGTTCATAGTTAAATCCCCAATACCTAACAGAGTGCTGACTCACACAAAATAGATGCTCAGGAACTCTTTGCTGAATAAAAAATGACTTGTAGAGTAAAACTGAATTGATTGTGACTTTTGTTTTACTTTACTGTTTAAGGGGAGAGATAAGTTTAGATAACAAAATAAAAATTAATTAATTTAGAATATAATAAAGGAAAAGAAAGATTTTTCATTTTAATCCTGTAGGTCTAAACAACTCCTTGCTTTAATTTCTGTGTGACTTATTTACTTATTGTCTGTGATAATGTCCATAGGGTACTATATATCTACATATATATAGTGTTCACAGTAAGCCAAGTGATATCCTCATAGTTGTTCTGTCTTAAAAAACTTGAAACTCCTTATTAAATTAGCCGTCCAGAGGTTGTTTACACTGTATGTGCTTGAATTTAGTTAGAGCAAGTGAGTGAATCATAATTGTGTCAAAGCAATTGAAAACCCTGAGGCATACAAGAAGTCATATGGAACTATGTATACAATGATTTTAATCTCACTGTTGTGGCCTCTCCCGTTGCGGAGCACAGGCTCCGGATGCGCAGGCTCAGCGGCCATGGCTCAGGGGCCTAACCGCTCTGCGGCATGTGGGATCTTCCCGGACCAGGGCACGAACCTGCGTCCCCTGCATCGGCAGGAGGACTCTCAACCACTGCGCCACCAGGGAAGCCCAGCTACTAATCTTATACTAAACTTTTAGTGCTATTTCTGATGTTCTTCCTAATAAAAAAATAAAGAGTTCAAAAACTGTTTAAATTATTTTCAACTCAATTGTTTTTCTATTATAAGATATAGAGCCAAAAGACCATTTCAATACAGTCTATATCTCATTTATAACCTAATAAGGGAAGACTGTATTTTCTATCAGGGAAATAATTAGAATTAGGCAGAGAGGGCAACAAAAGTATAATTTCTACATTACCTCTATCTCAAGTTTATTTTTGGTTGAGATTAGTTTTAAAAGAACAAGGCTCAGAAGAGGGGAGAAAATAACTCTGATTGCTCTGATTGAATTTGAATGAATTAGAATAATGAAGCCAGAAAAGTATGTTTCTGCCAACCCTTGATATGCTGCTAACCCCAAGGACATGTTTGAGTCTAAAATTAAATCAACTACAATTTGGATAATTTTCAGGATAAAACAGGAAAAAAAGAGGGGATTCTACTTCCAAGTAAGGTATAGAAAGCTTCAAAAGAGTGTTCCTCAACATCTACCAAGGAGAAAATGTCAAATAATCTACAAAATTATTATGTTTTTGGAGGTTGTAGAGTAACCAGGAGAACTGAACTCCAAACGGTGGCAAGCCTTTCTGAGGAGAGATGGGACAGATGGACTCTTTAATCTTTGGCAGAGAGTGGGGGGATATATAAGAGGGTTAGGACAAAACATCTAAGATTATAAGTGCATTCTTAAATACTGAAAACTTTTCCTTTAAGATCAGGAAAGCAAGCAAGGATGCTTGCTTTCAACACTTCTATTCAATGTAGTGCTAGCCAGAAAAATCAGGCAAGAAAAAAAAGACTTTCAAAATAGAAAGAAGTAAAATTATCTCTCCTCACAGGTGACATGATCTTATATGTTTAAAAAGCTGTAAAGATCACACACACACACACACACACACACAAATTAGAGCTAATAAATGAATTCAGCAAAGTTGCATGATACAAAACAACACACAAAAATTAGTTGCACTTTACACAAATAATGAATAATGTGAGAAGGAAATTGAAAAAACATTTCCATTTACAATAGTATCAAAAAATACTTAGGAATAAACAAGAAGGCACAAAGCAAAAGACTCTTAAAACTACAAAATGCTGCTTAAAGAATTAAAGACACCAATTAAAAAAAAAGACATTCTGATTTTTAGATTAGAAGACTTAATATTGTTAAGATATCAATACTACCCAGAGCAATCTACACATTCCAAGCAACCCCTACTGAAATTCCCATGACGTTTTCTTCCAGAGATAGAAAAATCCATCTTAATATTTATACAGAATCTCAAGGGACTTCAAATACCCAAAACGCTTTTGAAAAAGAACAAAGTTGGAAGTACCACACTTCCTGATTTCAAAACTTACTACAAAACTACAACGTGTAATCAACACAATATGGTACTGGCATAAATAGACAGACGTATAGACCAATGGAATAGAACAGAGAACCCAGAAGTAATCCTCACATATATGGTCAAATCATTTTCAGCAAGGGTGCCAAGGCTATTAATGGGGAAAGGAAATATTAATTACATTAACAAGATATTCTGGAAAAGGCAAACTATAGGAACAGATCAGATCAGTGGTTTTCAAGGAATGAGGATGGGATTGGGGACTGACTGCAAAGGGACTTGAAAATCTGTGTGATGATGGAAATGTTTCATATCTTGTTTGTGGCAGTGGTTACACAACTGTATACATGTGTCAAAACTCATTGAAATGAACACTGAGACAGGGTAAATTTTACTAACTGTAAATTATATGTCAATGAACCTTATTTTTTAAATGTCCACAAAAGGAGGGGGAAGGGAAGCTCCTGTGGAGAAAGAATTCTCAAAAAATATTAGGAGAAAACCTGGAGCTCTGTGAATTACAAGTGAAATACAGACCCCATGAAACAGAGAAATGATAGTGTGATGTTTAAGAATATAGATCTGAGGTCCAGATTGCAGACATTTAGATGCTGGTACTTCCACTCAAAGTGATGTTACCTTGGGCAAGTTGCTGAACTGCTCTCTGTGAAACAGGGATAATAATAGTAGTGCCTTCTTCGTAGGATTGCTATGAGGATTCAACTAATAAAATACTCAGATCAGTGCCTGACATATGGGAAACACAACGTAAGTGGTTTAAAAAATATTATGAACTAAAATGAATCATTGTCACAAACATATCCATTAATTTACTGAACAAAATTAAGTAATACAAATCAAAGGCAGCCCTAAATATTGGGACATTGTAAAGTAATGGTTTGTTTTGAGAGCAGGAGATGTGTTTAATTTTTTTTCTTTTGACAACCAAATGTTTATAAGGACTGTGATGCATATTTGAGTTACCCAGTGCATTTTGATAATGATTATTACTTACAGATGATGTGGTTTTGATTAAAACAATAAATGGAACTGTGTTTAACCAGTCATTAAGCCAATATTTACTACTCTTTTTTAGGAACTTGGCATAAAGCTATGTTCTGGGGATACAAAGATGGGTGAGGTTCCAACACTGCTTTTCATGTGTTCACAGTCTAGTGGGGGAGAAAGTTAGGTACACAATTAATTACAATACAATATGGAAGTACTGGAGGATAACATGTACACAATGAATTAGAGCTCTGGGGGGGTCCTCACTAAGATTAAAACGAGAGAAAAAAGCCATAAGCCAAAGTTTCTGGTTCAAGATGGCGACCTAAATGAATTCCCTGGTGGTCTAGCGGTCAGGACTCTGTGCTGTCACTGGCCAGGACTCAGGTTCTATCCCTGGTGGGGGAACTAAAAAAATCAGCCAAAAAAAAAAAAAAAAAAAGATGGCAACTTAACAGGACCCTGAACTTACCTCCTCCCACAGGCACACCACCAAGTCTCCAGCTACATATGGAACAAGTTCCTCAGAGAAAACCTAAAAACTGCCCGAGCCACTCCTAGCATCCAGAGAGAGAGAGAAGGTCCGCATCGGAGCGGGTAAGAGAGGCTGGGACACAGTCTCGCTGTAAACCTCACCACGCCCACCTCCCCCGCCCATGTGTGGAGACCCACAGCTGGTCACTGAGGAGCAAAAGGTTTGAACCCAACATTGGGCCTCCCTCACTTTTAAGACCTGCACCTGAGAGAGATGGGCCCCCAAAACATCTAGCTTTGAAAACCAGCAGGGCTCTGTCCACAAGCCCCACGAGGCTATAGGGACATGGGCTCTTAAAGGGCTCGCCTGCTGGGACTCACCAGCCCCAAGGCCCAGGGCAAAGCGTGGATCCAGGGTGCCCCCACCTGGTGTGGAGGAGGCCCATTTGCTTGTTTGGAGTGTTGGCTGGAGGCAGCCATCCGATCTGACAGGCATTTAGGGGCCTGCTGGCGCTCTCCGGCGGAGCCTGGCGGCCGCCATCTTCACTCTTCTCCTTCCACCACCTCCAGGGGCCGGGATCCCTGATTGGAGCTTCTATGCACACCTGGTGCCCCATCTTTGCAGCTGCTGCCCGGGGGCTACTTCCTCTATGGCCTGCAGGGCTTGCGTTCCTGGGTCCCATGGGAGTGTGGCAATCTGTGAGATGGTTCTGTGCCGACTGCCACCCAGGGCAGGGCGCAGACACCGGTCTGAGGCGCCTCCCAGGCTCTCTGCGAGGGCAGCCTCTTTGCTGGCCCTGGAGCTTTGGCCGGAGGGGCAGGCATGTCTAGGGCGCTATGGACGTGGATGTGCTCTCGGGGCAGGTAGGCTAGTGCATGTCGTCTTTGCGCTCTCCCTCTGCCTCACTATAAGCTCGCAGGTGTCTCCCAGACAGGAGCTTGCACACTCATCTGGAGCCCCAATTTTGGGGACTGCTGCCCAGGGGACACCCGGAGATGGTGGCCAGTGGGGCATACGCTTGCAGTCCCATAGGACTATGTATACTTGCCTGCTTTAAAAGCTGCTGCCTGAAGGTCTGGCTTCTTAATCACATGCCACAGTACAGCACATTAGAAAAATCTAAATAAGAAAAATAATCTTTCACAATCTCACCAGCAATCCTTGACTTTTTCATTTATGCCACCCTCTAGTCTCTGTCCAGTTCATTTTCAGAATCTGTATTGACTTTTGTCCTCTTGTATGGTGATTTTAAAATACAATATTTATTTTACAGCAACAACAAAAAAATCTCGTTTAAAGAGCTATGCATAAGCTGTACCAAACACAGCATTTGTTTCTGATATGTATGTCATGAATAAATTTATGAATATCATGGGTTTAAAAAAAAAAAGCAGTAAGCCTGAAGTTAAAAGGTTTAGGCTTGCAGGTCACAGGGTGATGGGTCAACTCTGACTTCCTCCTTGAGTGACCTTGAGGAAATAATTTAATTCTTTATGCACAGTTTCCTTATCTTGAAATATGGAACATAATAGTAAGTATACCATAAGGTTCTTGTAAGGATTAAATGAAATAATACATGTGACTCGCTTAGTGAGTAGATAAATCTAAATTTCTATAGATAAATGCCAATTATAGTAGTAGTAGTAGTACTTAGTTCTACTATTTAATACATCATGTCATTACTGTGCCAGATGTCCCTCCTATTTATAAAGTGTTTCACATGTGATTGTTTTTCTTTTACTGCATCCTCAGTAATTATCCAAGTTAGAATGGAAGATTTTATTGTCTTCAACTTACAGATAAGAGAAACAAGAAGAAAGTAAATGTCTCAGCCTATATAAAGATTCACATATTTCTCACCAAAGCCTGTTATTCATTTTATTATCTCAGACTGAAAAGATTTTCTTAATTTTTACTCTGATGTTGTACTCATAAATTTTCCTTGATACACTGTGCAATGCTACCTAAAACATAACATGTATTCACACACACACACCACACACACTCATAAAACCCCTGTTTATTTTCAATCTATCACATAGCCTATGGTTCTTTACAAAAGCTCTTGATTGATTTGAACTTCTTTTAGTCTGGCAAAGTCCAGTTTTTTACATTTTAATTGTGTTTCATTACATTAAAAATATTTGTCAGAAATCACAAGAGGAAAAATAGCAAAATAACTTTGAACTCTAAACTTGAGACTTTATACTCAATTCCATTGATAAGGACATAAAGATAAAAGAAATATTAATAACAACAAGAATATTCTGTTACTGATCTGTCATGTCTTATTTGCCTTTAAAAACAAAAAGCCTTTTATTTATTCTTTTAAAAAAATATCCATGCTCCTTGACTAATGAGAGAGAGAGAAGTATTGTTCAATGTTACGTCTTAGATACCTGGCAGGGAAAAATGTCGGACACACAAAAAAGCAGCAGGGGCAGAGTAGGTGAAATATGACATGAGATTAAGTTCTTATATCCTGTTTAAATTTTTTAAATTAATTTTTGTCTGCTTTGGGTCTTCGTTGCTGCTCGCAGGCTTTCTGTAGTTGAGGTGAGCGGGGACTACTCTTTGTTGCGGTGCGTGGGCTTCTTACTGCAGTGGCTTTTCTTGTTGCAGAGCACAGTCTCTAGGTACGCAGGCTTCAGTTGTTGTGGCATGTGGGCTCTAGAGCACAGGCTCAGTAGTTGTGGTTCCTGGGCTTAGTTGCTCCACAGCATGTGGGATCTTCCCGGACCAGGGTTTTGAACCCGTGTCTCCTGCATTGGCAGGCAGTTTCTTAACTACTGTGCCGCCAGGGAAGCCCTATCCTGTTAAAATTTATAAGACACAGGTTTGAAAAAACAAAGATACTGTTCGTAACAATTCACAGATTTAGTCAATTTAGTTAATTTAATCAAACTGTTTTTTTTCTTTATTGACTTCATGATACAACTACCAGCTCTTAAAGTTGAACTTAGGATTTCAAATTTTGATTCTTGCATAGAAATTTGAGAAAAAAAAAAATCCAAGGCAGCATAGAGTAAAAGTCAGCAATATAAAAATAGTAAAATAATTGGTCACTGTGACAATAATTTTTTGTCACTGAAACAGTGTAGGCAAGGTACACAGTTATTATTATATTTGAAATTCAGATATTCTGCCACTAGGAAAAATATTTGTTGGGAGTGGAAAAATGACTCCATGTGTTGTTAATCAATCATCCAGTTAGCTTCCTGCTGGTAGTTGTGTAGATCCATTACTGTTGTGAATATGTCACCTGTGAAATCAGGGCGAAAAGGTAATTAAACACACATTAACCAGACCTAGGGGTTTGAGCATAGCAATCTATTAATCAATATTGATTGAATATTATAATAAGCATCATGAAGGAGATGGGTTTTAGCTCTGTCTTGTAATATGCATAAGGTGGGAAGGGCAAGAAGACAATAGGGTGAGAAAAGGATACAAGAAAAATTTCAGCTAAAGGAAAGATGACATTTCCATAATTTCCTTATTCACTGTAGAAAACTGTATGTCTACTCATTTTTTTTCAGAATCAAAAAACTGAATATACCTGCCTTCTTTTCTCATTCCAGCAAATGTTATAAATATGAAAACATGCTAATATATAATTTTGAAGAGTTACTTTTAAAATGTGAGTTAATCTTAAAATAGCATCAAGGAGTACTCAGTCATACATTCATTTAATTCAAAATTCCTACCCACATCTCACTTCCCATTTCCACTCCCTTAGTCCATACTTTCCTTTATTCAACCAATATTTCCGTGTATCTCTTATGTGCCTGGCACTGTGCTGGGAATATAAGAATGAGTAAAACCTGACAGGAATCCCTGATTTCAGGAAGCTTATAGTATAATAGTGGAGGCAGAAATTAATTAAATGATTCTATTAATAAATGTACAGTAGTCCCCCCTTATTCTCAGGGGATACATTCCAAGAACCCCAGTTGGATGCCTGAAACCTTGGATAGTTCCAAGCCTTATATATACTATGTTTTTCCTATATATACATACCTACGATAAAGTTTAGTTTATAAATTAGGCACAGTAAGAGAGTAACAATAATAACTAATAATAAAATAAAACAATCATAACAATATACTGTAATAAAAGTTATGTAAACTCGGTCTCTCTCTCTCAAAATATCTTATTATACTGTACTCACCCTTTGGCTTCGTGGGATGATGTGAGATGATAAAGTGTCTATGTGATGAGATGAAGTGAGGTGAATGACTTAGACATTGTCACTTAGCGCTAGGCTACTGTTGACCTTTTGATGATACATCAGAAGAAGGGTCATCTGCTTTGGGTAATCCTGGATCCCTGACCCATGACGATGTCCGTGGTTGGATGTCAGGAGAAGACAGTGTCAATAGTTGGGGATCCCAGGCAGGTGGGAGCAGGATGGTGCAAGATTTCATCACGCTAGTCAAAATGGCCCAGAATTTAAAACTTATGAATTGCTTATTTCTGGAATTTTTCATTTAATATTTTCAGACCAAGGTTGACGGTGGATAACTAAAACTGTGGAAAGAAAAAAACACAGACTGGAGGGACTACTGTAAATCCGTATTTGCATTTAGTGCTAGAATAAGATGTGTGTGGTGTTGTCAGAGCATATGAAAGCGGGAATTGACCTAGTTAGGGAAGTTAAGGCTTCTTTGGGGAACTGAAAATTGAATTTCAATCTGAAGGAGGAGAAGAGATTAACTAGAAAGGGAAAAGCATTACATATGAAAGGCAAACCATATGCAAAAGTTTGTAGTAAGAGGAGGTGTGGGGGAGCCAGGTGTGGGGGACCTGGCTCTGGCCCTAAAGCTGTGCAGAGACAAGATGACTTGAGGCCAGAATAGGGTGAGGTAGGTGTGAACAAGGGCCAAAAACATATTGCCTTCAGGCCAAGTAGTCAGAGGCTTGGGGGCAGTGACCGGAGCATTTGGTCCAGAAACTGAAGTCCTAATCCAAAATCTTAATGCAGAAACCTCAGCCTCTGTGCACTGGTGCCGAATTGAATCTCAGAGACAAGAGTTTTGAGTGAAGTAGAAAAGAATGGCTTTATTGCTTTGTCATGCAAAGGGGGACACTGCAGGCTTGATTTGTTGAGGAGTTTTGCAGCAATGGTTCAAGGGTGGTATTGCTGATAAGATTAGGGTGTGTTCAGGGCCTGTACTCCTCTAATCTGGTCTCAGGTAATCTTCTTGTTGAGATTCTCTGCGTCCTTTAATGTAACCTTAGGTGGTCTTTCTCTGGTATGAAGAATGCTGACATCTTAAAGAGCTTAAAGACTTTGTTATGTGTATCCCTTGAGGTGGAACCAGGACCCTGTCGCAAGGCTGTACTGCTGTTTTTTGGCTGCCCTTCCCTTGTCTTTGCATCCCTTCCCTTCCCTTCCTGGATTAGCAACTGTTCAAATCTGCCCTTTGGAACTCAAGAAAGGTCATGGAGGCTGAAGTCAAGAAACAGGTGGACAGAAAGGTTTCTGTGTCCAGGAGCTCCACAGGTTCCTGCTTGGTTTCAGTCTGCCAAGATCCAAGGCTACAGCAACCCAAACCTGCTTTTCCATTCTCCTCAGGGTGGTTGTTCTTCCTGGCAGCAGCAAGATGTCTAGAATATGTCCCAGGAGACCATCCCTGCCTATTCCTCAAGTATTTCTCCTGAAAAACAGCCTCAGGACGTTGCAATTCTTGATACAGCCTACTGCTAGCATCCTATGACAGGTGTTGGTTTCTTGGATTTTGTTTTTGCTTTAACTTTTTATTCAAATGCTTAGGATACAGATTGACTTTCTTTTGTAAATGGCTGTTTTACCTTTTCTGAAATAGGAACTTTATGCCCTCTGATAAACCAGAATGAAAACTCTCAGTTCTTGGGAGTTCCTGTACAAAGCTCTGGTCCTCACTGTTAGGAGCCAAGCTCCTCATAGCAGCTTCTTTATACTATTTTACTATAGGAACGGTGTTTTCTGTGGGGCAGGAAATTGACTTTGCAATCCCCTCTTTCTCCAGAGACCAAAATAAACCACTTTTACAAAGAGCTGCACTGTGTAGAACCCACTGTTTTCTAGCTTTCTGCAAAGTGACTAGGGACAAATAGGAAAAACAAATAAATAAGAAAACTAACACGGAAGCCATCATACTTCTCATGTCTCTAGAGAGAAGTATGGGTAACCTTTAGCTAAAGAAATTAAAAGTATGCAAGTTAACTACCTGGCTTGTTCAACGTTAGCTAGGTTTTTTTCACTTAGAGCTTAAACCCCTTTCCAAACCAACAATTTTGTATTAATCCTGATATGCTTGCTGATAAATATAATGTATGCTTTTTTCAGACTTATACTGCATTGAGCTTGGGCATTTGGTACCTGGCAGTGAAAGACTATGCTTTCCCAACAGGTAGATCAAGGAAAGCAAGGAGGAGTTTGGTGCTAGGTGAGGTTGATTATTTCTCTCCTGGATTATTGCTGGACATGCTCCAGTTCAGCATAACACTAGTCTCGTTCCAATTCAGTCCTGGCATCTGTATCTTACTAAAGTAAACATGATCCTCTCCCCCCATGGTAAACCCCTTCCAGCACCCCCCATGGAGATAGCTTGCACTCAGGCACAGTGTGGGTCACACCATTGACAAAACACATCCTGCCTTTAAATACCCTCTTGACCCTGGATTGTTCTGCTACCAGCCTGACAATCTAGTCCTCTGCTCAGTAGCGAGGTCCAGCTGCTCACTGCTCTAAAGCCAAGAAAGAGGCAAGGTTGGTGGAAAGGGAAGTTTGCTTTATTTTGGATGCCAGCAGCTGCGGGGGAGGGCAGACTTCTGTCCCAAGGCTGACTCTGCCACCCTGACAACCAGTGGGCAAGAGCTTTTATAGATGGAGGGAAGGGGCTACATGCAGAAACAGCAGTCAGCTCGACAGTCATCTTGAAATTGGGCATGCAGTGGGCTGACCAGTGTCATCTTGATTGTTTTAAGTACAGTTAATCTTCAGTGCCAGGGTCAGTTTGCTCCCATTTCTTTGAAGCCAGTTCTCGGAATTGTGGCAGCTTAGGTCATGGCTACAGTCTGGTCAGACAGTTCTACCAGACAGTTCACAGGATACGGCTCAGAGGATTATCTCTAGCCCTTGAGGAGGAACTAAAGGTCCTTGACTACACTTATTGAGTAAACTTACTATTATTTAGCCTTGTTAGACTATTTTCCTTTGTTTCTGCATTTTCTCACTTCTCTGATTAAACTTATTCTTTGGCTAAAGTTTTTCCACAGACAAAAGGCAGGTGGAGGACATCGGGGGAAGGACCATAGGGTCCTGCTGCATTTCAAAACTTCACTCTAGTTGAGCCACTGGTGACTCCTACAGCAGAGAATCTTCACCTCTGGGCTTGCACCACTTCCTTTGGCTCCTTTCTCCACAGCTCCGTGTACAATGCATTCCAAGAGACAGGGAGCTCCTCAGAATCCTGGATCCCTTCTCACTCTTTTGTGTACAAGGATAAGTGTCTGAAAAATCCTGGTACTCAATGAACATTTCTTGCCAAACTAAAGAATCATTTCAGTCTTTCGGGCCTCATTCTGCTCACTTAGGAGGAATAATGTTGGGCTGAATTGTTGATTCAAATCAATTAAAAACTGGTTACTTTAAGAAGTATGATTTTTTCATTACTAATTAATTATTACAATAACTAAATAGTTAATGCTTTTGGTATAAACCCTGATGGAGCGTTTACTTCTCATATCTAATTCCTTTACTTAAATCCGAGATTATGAAATATTTTTATTACCATTAAAATATAACCTTGAACATTTTCTTTAACCTCTCTGTGTCCCAGTTGTTTTTCATTTTTAAAGTGGAGAAAACAGTTTCTACTTCCTAGGGTTCTTATGAAAATTAACTGGTTAACGTTTTCAAAGCTCTTTGAACAGTCTCCGGATAAAGTAATCCCTTTACCAGTATTTGTTAAATGAGTACTAAATAAATGAACAAACAAGTCATTCCTCAACAGAGATTTCTGAGAAAGTAATATGAGCTCTAAAGAGTGTAAGGGTGGGGGCTTCCCTGGTGGCGCAGTGGTTGAGAGTCCGCCTGCCAATTCAGGGGACACGTGTTCGTGCCCCAGTCCGAGAAGATCCCACATGCCACGGAGCGGCTGGGCCCGTGAGCCATGGCCACTGAGCCTGTGCGTCCGGAGCCTGTGCTCCACAACGGGAGAGGCCACAACAGTGAGAGGCCCGTGTATCGCAAAAAAAAAAAAAAAAAAAAAAACCTTTAAAAAAAAAAAGAGTGTAAGGGTGAATCCATTCTAAATGTGCTGCTCATGCTTTGATAGATTACTTTCATAACTATCCATATTTATCCAATGTAACTATACAAACCCTACTCCTTCCTCAGCCTTCACAATTCCAGGTACAGGGAGAGAATCCATGTCTTCATATTCTTCTCCTAAATTCATCATACTCTTGGGCTTAGCGGTGAGTTAGGTATTTTCCTTGTTGCTCATTGCCACTTTTGACTGTTGTTTCTTCTCTTTTACTTAAAAAGAGAGTTTTAAAGCTTATGCCATCAAAAAATACTATACTCCCTTCCTCTTAGAGTAGTTATTTACAGGACCCTGATCACTTTTCCTCATCCATCTAATATTTTTTATAGATTTATTTATTTTATTATTTAATTTAATGAATTTCTTTATTTTGGCTGCGATGGGTCTTTGTTGCTGCGTGTGGGCTTTTCTCTGGTTGCGGCGAGCAGGGGCTACTCTTCACTGCAGTGCACGGGCTTATTGCGGTGGCTTCTCTTGTTGCAGAGCACGGGCTCTAGGCACGTGGGCTTCAGTAGTTGTGGTGCACGGGCTTAGTTGCTCCGCAGCATGTGGGATCTTCCTGGACCAGGGCTTGAACCCATGTCCCCTGCATTGGCAGACGGATTCTTAACCACTGTGCCACCAGGGAAGCTCCATCCATGTAATATTTTAACCTCTGGTTTATTGTCACTCTTTCCAGTGCTGTTGTAATTCTTTTTCTTTTTTTTTAATATTTATTTATTTATTTGGTTGTGCTGGGTCTTAGTTGCGGCAGTCAGGCTCCTTAGTTGCGGCTCGCAGACTCCTTAGTTGCAGCTCGCGGGCTCCTTACTTGTGGCATGGGAACTCTTAGTTGCTGCATGCATGTGGGATCTAGTTCCCTGACCAGAGATGGAACTGAGCCCCCTGCATTGGGAGTGTGGAGTATTAACTACTGTGCCACCAGGGAAGTCCTGCTGTTGTAATTCTTTAAAATTATCCATGCAGACGATTCTCTCAGTAATTCCTTGGCTTCAAAGTTCCTTGACCTTCACTCCTCCATAATACATACAGTCTTTCATCCTACTTTATCCTTTCACTCTTCCACTTTTGACTGAGAGATTGACATTAACAACAACTGTATTTTCTCCAAATTTCAGTTTCCAGCATAGCACCACTTCCTGTTCTTTCGCACCACTGCCTCTAATCACCCACCTCTGACAGCTCTTCTACCCTTCTAACTTACATTCTGTTGATTCTACTACTTTTTCACTCTTTCTCTCTGACTTCATTCCTCAATTTCCTCTTTTACCACCTTGGATTTCATGGTCTATCATTTATTAAAATAACTCCTTGCCCCCTCTCCATTCATTGTATTCACCTGGCAAAATCTAAACCTCGGTGAAATCAAAGTCATCACCAATCTCATGCCTGCTCTTTGGCAACTGAGCAGATTTGGGGAAAACATTATGACCGATTTTACTTCAAATTCATGATGACTATATTCAAGTGGGGAGCCAGTAACCGCACTGTATTTTTTAATTCTTCTTATTTTTCTATTCTCCTAGGTAACTACACTGTGTCCTCGTTTCTCAAACCTCCATCTTCTTCCCTTCACTCTCAGTGAGATTATTAGTTGCTGCTTCTAATTTCATTGAGAAAATATGAATAACCAGGAAATATCTACACATTTCTTCATCATATCTACCTTCCTACCAGCAAGCACATCTTATTCTCTGCCTTTCTTTAATTTGTCTGTGTCACCATAAGGCCAGTTCCTCCACCTGTTCTTTAAATTTCATTCCCTCTCACTTACCAAAACACACCATTTGTTATAGGTTGAATTGTGTTCTTTCCCCAAATTCATATGTTGAAGCCCTAACCTCATTACCTCTTTAAAGAGGTAATTACATTAAAATGAGGTCTTTAGGATCCACTATGACTGTGAAGATACTCAAATGTTTATTTGCAGACAAGTCATTCCCGCTTAACATCAGACTCATGTATATCAAAACGTCTACATGTGGCTGACTAATATGTTTCTCACATTAAACATGTCCAAAACAGAATTCTGTTTTAACCTGCTCTTCTTAGCCTCTCTCCCCTTAGTACATGACAACTCCATTCTTCCAGCAAAAACAAAGCAAAACAAAACAGAAATTCTTACTGTTATCCATGAGTCCTCTTAAAGTTCTCATACCCTTTATTGGATCCATCAGCAAATCCTGTCAGCTAGACCTCCAGATACCTGCAGGGCTTCCTATCCCACTCTGCTTTATTATCATCTGATTAAACACAATTTTCTCATTTTTCTACTTTCTCTCCCACTCTATTTAACTCTATGAAAACAGGGATTAGAGTCTGTTTTCTTTACTGCTGTATCTCCATGCCTAAAACAGTGCCTGGCACATAATAAATACTCAGTAAACACCTTGAGTAAATAAGCAAATAAGTCTATTAATAAGAATATGATACATTCCCCCATTTTTTGTGATATGCTTACATAACCAATAGCTTCTTGGCCTCCCTTTTACTGACAGCACTTCCTCAACAACACTGGTTAAATCTTACTTCCTGCCCTGGTTTCATGATAGACTGGTGTGGAAACTGACTCGAATATTCTGATCCCTGGGCAAACCTAGGATTCTGGGAGAATTAACACTTGAGAGGGCAACAGCTGACCAATAGGGGATGGTTGCTGATGCGTAAATGCCCCTGCTTCCATTCCATGAACCGTCTAAATCATATTTCACACAGTGCCTCAAACTGTCCACAGCATGAGCAAACCATTTGCCAACGATGGTAACTTATTGGTGATGCAATCTTGTATTCACTCTACTTTCTTCCTGGGGATCTCTTTCTGAAATAAACTGGCTGCACTCAAACCCTTGTCTCAGGTTCTGCTTTCTGGACAGAACCTAGGCTAATACAATTTTTCTGAGTTCCAAAGTATTCCCTGGTATATAACAGGCACTTAATAAACACTTTCAGAATAAATGAATTGTAGAATCCATTTTAAAGGCAAGAACGTTTATTACACATTTTTAGATGTCTTATGAGATCAAGTTTGTGTTATTTATGTCATCTCCTAATGCTTCACTTATAACTGTATAACAAATACCAGGCATACAATGTCCCAGGAGTCAATAATGTTTTCAATTATTTTTTTTCCAAATTAAGAGGATGATGGGATGTTTAAATCTAAGCTTTAGAATACCTTCCATTTTAATGGAAAAAAGAGATGAATTAGAGTATGAAAAATTTCATTAGTGCCTTCTACTAAAACCTACTCCATTGGAAGATTAATGGCATCTTGCATTTTAACTCTAAAACTCAAGAAACTCTTTTAATTTGCACTTTAAAAAAATTGTCTTCCTTCAGAACAATGTTTATAGTCATTGAATTTCTACATGCTACTCAATGGGTAAAATTCAAACCAAACAGTAAAAATGAGAGATAAAGGACTTCATACATCTTGGCAAAAGTAAGGTAAAGGACCACAGTTAGAGTGGCTTGTAGTGATTCTAATTCCACATTTATTTTCTTTTCCCAGTGATAAAAAGTAAAATTATTTCCCAAAGTACTTCTGGCTGGTAGCAGCTGACATGAGGATCACCATTTCCTGGTTCTAGTTTGGTTAAATGAGGCTTATAGTAGAGACCTAGAAATATAGGCACAATGATTAAGTGCACAGAACAGTCAGTAAATGACCCTTCATACAACCCAACGTTTTCTCTAACCCATCTTGTCACACCTGCAACTTCATCAGTTTCTTATGCACATCCTCCTATAAGTTTGTAAGATCTGTGCATGATAAAAGATAACAGATTCAGCTTTCTGGTATGCAGATGAATTTCTGCAATAGTAAGTGTCTTCTTTTGGCTTATTGAGGGCGGAAATGGGAGAGAGAAAAAAGTTACTCTTCTGGATACACAATGATAATGACTGAAGTCTCAGTTCAGATTCCTACCTGAAAATGTTACTGTCATTTTGCTGAATGTTTTACATTTAATTTTTTATTTTGGTGACAGTTCTATGACGAACTCTTCCATTATCTATGAAAGTCTTAGTTCTTACCTTCTCATAGACTGAGTATAAACAGGCAAAATGGGTGGGTACAAACCTGGGCTAAAATTGAAGGTAATTACTAAAGATCCTCAGTGCACAAGTCTTTCTGTAGCCTCCTCTGGGGATTCTCAAAGCCTATTTGAATTGACCAAGACTTAGAAAGTTAATTTTCCATTCTGGGGTTTTTCTAATCTTAGATATCCAGTAAAAGTTTAGGGGGGTTTGTTTGTTTTTATAAGGATTAAGAGAGCAGCAAATATTAAAATTATATTTATCTTTAACTAAAGTAGTTCTTAAGTCAAGTATGTCTAATGACGTCCTATTAAAGTATCTTGTCAGTCATGAAGATAAAATTAGGGGTTACAAGGGAACCAACCAACTTATATGGTCAGGTGACTTTATTTCATGAATGATTAAGAAGTAGTCTGTTGTAATGAAAAATGAAATAGTACCTTTGAAATATTTAGAAATATTTTATAACACATTGATAAAACAATAAACTGTATTGCACAGCTCTTTTGCTTTCAGTACACTTTCCCATATATCAATGGTTTTGAACTGTCCAAAGCTAGGGCAAAAGGATTTATCCCTATCACACAAACTAAAGAATCAAGGCCGTCCTGACCTTTTAATCAGCTTGCTCAAGGCACAGTTTGTAAGTGAGTATAACTTACATTGGAGTATAGTTGTATTGGAGTATAGTTGATTTACAACGTTGTGTTAGTTTCTGCTGTACAGCAAAGTGAATCAGTTATACATATACATATATCCACTCTCTTTTAGATTCTATTCCCATATAGGTCATTACAGAGTATTGAGTAGAGTCCCCTGTGCTATACAGTAGGTTCTTATTAGTTTTCTATTTTATATATAGTAGTGTATTTATGTCAGTCCCAATCTCCCAATTTATCCCTCCCCCTCCCCTTTCCCCCTTGTCACTTTTTTTTAAATACAACCAAAGTTTTCTTGATATTACTTTTTCAATTAGCATATGAAAATTTTCCATTTTTAATTCAAGCTTACAAAGTCACTGCTAGCATTAGGCTCAGTGTATTCAGATTTTAACTCAATCAATACAATATTTTTCTTTCTCCTATCTTCTTCCTCCCTTCTCCCTATGAACAGTGTAAATTTCTAGAAGCTTACCTATCTCTTGCCTTGAGCAAAGGGCCATGGCTTTATATGACTTTCTCTAGCCATGCTGCCTTCAGCTTCCTGGTGGCTGGGCTGTCTTGATTTTGGTTATCCTCATGTGTTGGCATCCATTAATAATATCCTCCATTCTTTGATAGCCTCTGCTCTGTCAGTCTACATTTACAATATCATCCAAATTCCTCTTCTAGTTGGCCAGTACTTCTGAGTTCAACTTGAGAATTGAACCAAGGTTACTTTAGCTTGCTATATCCCTCTAAGCTTAGTTAATCTTTTAAAAAAAAAAAATCTACCCTCTTGAGAGGCTGACCCTTTCTCAGGTACTGACAAGTACCTAAATTATAGTCATATTCCCTACAATGCTTTGCTTCTTTCGGGTTAGTCAGAATCTTCTCTCTCTTTGGAAAGGAAAATAACTTTTCATTTGTCACATGTTACAGAGTTTATGGTTTGTAATCCAGTCCCTCAGTCACATGCTTTCAGTTTTGATCATTAGTCAGAGAGTTTCAGAAAAGATTATTCTCTCACACCTGCAATCAAAAGCCATGGCTCTCAAGATAATTCTCCATTCAAGAGTGTGTCTACCAACCTGTAAGAATACAAAAATTGGCTCTCTCTGTTAGAAGGAAGTACAGTGGACCAAAAGATGCTACAAGAGGACAGAGAATGGAGATAAGAGAAGATCCCTCAATTAAAGCCCCTGTACATTATTCCCTTTCATACAGTCTGTTCCTTCTTATTGTTTAGACATTTATTTTACATGTTGATTAGTAGTATAATAACTCTTACATTTCTCTTTAAAGAAATGTTCACTGAACACTTGAAAAGTCCAGATGCTATGCTAGATTTTTTTTGGTTTCAACATGAAGATCACACAGTCTCTGTGTTCAAGATCCTCACGATTTTATTAAAGGTAGCCAGATAACAGATAACTAGAGTGTAATAGATTGAAGGCCATAACAATGAATAGAATAGTATGAATAGATTGTTCAACTTAGTCTAGAGAATTCCATAAAAGCTTCATAGAGTTGGTCATTTGATCATGCTCAAGAGAGATCAATAGGAATTTCAAAGGTGTATCAAGGTAAAGTGAGCGAAATTATTTTAGAGATTATTGGACAAGGTTACTACTGTCTGACTAGAATTTCTGTGTTCCCATAGGACTTTTTGTGCCTTATCAGAGACTCACACATTTTACTTTAGTGTTAGAAATCTCAGAATCAAAAATAAATCAATGAGCAAATTACTCTAGGTTATCCTAAAACACAACTTTTGATACGTTGCATTCCTCTGCTAGGATGAACTGATCAACTGTTTGGCTCTGTTTCACAATTAATTGGTTAATTCAGTCAAACTGGCCATCAGATTAATTGACTGGT
This sequence comes from Lagenorhynchus albirostris, assembly GCF_949774975.1. Lineage (NCBI taxonomy): Eukaryota > Metazoa > Chordata > Mammalia > Artiodactyla > Delphinidae > Lagenorhynchus > Lagenorhynchus albirostris. Next base: position 83,815,263 of record NC_083100.1, read on the forward strand.
TAGATCAATTACCTTTATCAGGTTGAGTGGTAAATAGAAAAGATCAAATTGTATGTTTTATTTTAAAGGCAAAAACTTGTTCTTAAATTTTATGTTTCTTAAGGTAGGACTGTTGATATTGGAAAAACATAAAATGTTTACATTTTTACATAGCACTTTCAATTGAGTAGTTATGTAAGTGAGGAAGGTGTCTTTGACTCCACTTTACTGATGGAAAGATTAAGGCACATTGGGATTAAGTAAATTTTGACTGTAGTACTACTAATAAGTGACATATCTAGGAGTTGAACTGAAGGACTACTGACTCCAAATCTAGTATTGCTTTTCTCTAATTAGTGCAAAGGAATGGAATGTTGTGTGGAGAGTTTTAGAGCCATCAATAATTAAAAGATATTCCAATTCATAAAACATTGTTACTTTAAACACGGAAACATTTTCTTGCCTTAATTGTTAGAGTGGGGTAATTTTTCCAGCTTTACAGTTGAGAAACACTTAAGGCAGATAGATGACCTTGCACAATAATATTAGAAATAAGGTACCATCAAAAAATGTGTCATAAATTATTATCATGAAACTTCTCTAAAATTAATTAGAGAAATATAAGATCTCATGTGAGCTTCCCTATAATATTAGTTGCGTGATATAGACTTCTAAGGCCCATATTTTTTCCCATTTAACAAGTTGAACAAGAGTATCAATTAAAGTACCTACAGCATGATTGGTACTTTTGGAGATGAAAGAAGAATGAAAGATGGATTTTCTCTATTAAAAATTATTTCTTCCCTCCCTCCCTCCCTTCCTTCTGTCTTTCCTTCCTTCCTCTCTTCTTTCCACAGGCATTCATTGTATGAATCTAAATAGTAAACCAGGTCTAAAATATGATCTTGCCCCTGACAAAGCTTACAGTCTAGTGATAGAGATAGAATTTCCATTTATTAAAGAATTAGATAATTACATTCTGACCTGTGAGTTTCTAAGTAGAACTGTACAGTCATGTAGAATATGGAATATAACTGATCAGTTTAATTTGTTAATTGAATTTGAGCAGAATTCACAGCTCAAACCTCTCTGGATAAGTGAGAGAATTAAACCTAGTGAGAATTATGATGCACTAGAGATCATAGGTCCTGTCTGGCCATGTTCCTCACCCTCCTGCGTTGCAGAGCATTGCTATGCAGAAATTCAAGCTCAGTACTGCCAAATTACCAACTTTTCTAAGTATCTGAAAATTAAAGTTATTGTGTGAAATATCTCAATTTTTAAAGATGACAAATCAGACTTTTGGAAAAGATCATGATTATTAAAATAGAATAATCATGGCCATCGGTTTGCAAACTATTTTTTAAAATTTACCTAAGTTTAGGAATTATAACATGTGATAACATTTTTTAACCAGACCACTTACAAATTTGATGATAATTGAACTTGTTTTTGGACCTAGGAAAAGTGCTAAACTATAAATTGAGAAGGAAAACAATAAAAAGAAGAGAAGAGGGGAGGAGAGGGAAAGAAGGATTTGAGAAGGGAAGGGAAGAAAAAGATAAGGGAGGGGAGGGGAGGAAAAAAATCCCTTTGTTCAGAGTCTGTGTGGTGGCTACATTTTCACCCTCAAATTTGTTAAAAGGGGAAAAAAGTTTGGGTTAATTTTTTAAGGAGTCAATTAAAGAAATACTCTCAACTTGCATTTTCTTATGAGTGGTTAACAGATGTTTCCCCAAGTTTGTGAGTTTACTTAAGTGTCAGAGGCTGGACGTTTGTATATAAAATCTCTCTTTAGTCAAAAAGAAGCAAATTAGAGGAACCTCTTACCAGTGTAAATATTTCAGACTGTAATAAGCTCCATAATGCCACGGCATAAAAATGCTTGGCCAGAACACATTAACTTGTTCTCTCTAATTTCAGTAACAGTAGAATTTTCTCTTTTGAGTTTGAAATAACAAATCACACTTAGCACAGAAGTTCTCTAAATGGAGGAATCTTTTTAAACTCTGCCTCTTTTGCATGTGAACTTCATTCCTAAGTAGTTAAAAGACAAACTATTAACTTTGTCTTTCACTTCCTTTGAGTCATGACTTGACTTTCAAAACATTTTGGTCAAGCAGACTCAAAGTCTCCTCGCAGAAGAAACATTGAGGAATAATGTACTTCTCTCGCTTTTCAATTCCCCTTCAGGGCAGGGCACATCCGACTGACCCTGGCTTTTGACAAACCTTAGCTGAACAAAATGTAACAAGCTTGTCTGTTTTGAGCAGAATTTTCTATTCTGACAGATACAGCTCAGGAGCATTTGATGTCTGCTTGCTGGTCATAGATAATGGTGCATCTTGGGACCATTGTCATTCCTGTCAATAAGAAGGCCTGGGGGGACATGCAACAAAGCTACCTTTTGATTCACCGGTTTTCCTTCCTTCCCAAGACATTTGTAAGCTTGTGGTCAGCTAGGTCATTTTATTTTATCCTGATGTGCCTTGATAATAGCATGATGTCTACAAAAAATTTGACAGGCCATCGATGTCTGTTTCTCTGACTCCTATGTTATTTTTCAGTCCTTCTCAATGTCAAACATACTTCGAAAGCTTCTGATTATGTTGGTTGGGGTGTATTTGACAAGACATCTAGTCTTTGATAAAATTAAACTCGTGGGGGTTGATCTTGGAATTTAAGGTAATTTCTTGAGCAACACAAGAGACTCTGTCATTCTACTGCTGGCTCGAGATGTATGAAAAATTGTGAATTCTTTTTAATTCAGATAAGCAATGTTTTTTAGTATAAGTTTGGAAGACTAGAACAAGAGGAAACTGGTAAGTGAAAAAGGACAGATTAGAACTGTGTCACATTAAAGTGGGACCTACTCTCCCATTTATTGAATTAATAAATTCTGTTACAATTATGGATAATATGCAGGTTGTTTATATATGAAAAGAGGAGTTTACATATAGGTCAGTCTTAGTGAAGAGACTGGTCATTGTTTTCTATTCTTGAAAACCAGTTGGAAGTATATGTTAAGAAATATGTGTGTGTTTGTGTGTATGTGTGCACACATATATGTATATATTGTGTAAACATATTTATACACACATACATATATATAAACACAAGAAATACATATACACACATACACATATGCAAATACACATATTATGTTATGGAGCATGTATTATGAAATAAAGAAAAATATCATTGCATATAATATGAATATCAAAGGGAATATACAAGTCATGATGGCATGTTTTCAAAGATAATATTGTATCATAGGGTTTTAGAAGGGTTTTCACATCTTGTTTCTGGTCAGATTCTCTGGGTCTCATTCTCCTCACTTTATAGATAAGTAAACAAATGCTTGGAAAACTTTTTGAGTTTTCCCACTGACACTTAGAAATGGACAGGCTGAGAAATAAAACCAAGTACTTTGCATCAACTCCAAGGTTCTTTGCATCACAACATAATAATGTGTGCAAAGTTCTTGGCACATACTAAGAGCTCAATAAATGTCAGCTAGCATTGTCAGAATTATTTGGTAGATATTGAGAAATTCCTGTAGCTTACTGAATGATTTCATATCTCCTATTGGGAAAGAGGAAATTTTTTCCCTAAATATAATGAGAAAAATTATTCATTCATATACAGAAAAAAACAGTTTTTAGCACAATTGCATCCTGGTATTCTAGCACAATAGTTAACTTTAAAAAATCAAATCTAAATAAGTATTAAGTTGGAAGTAACTATTTGCTTAGCTTTCTGATGGAGGAACAATTTATTATTGATAAAAAATTAAAATGCTAGCTGATTCTTCATCTTTATATTCTTCATCTTTATATGGTATCATGGCCTTTGAATAATAACCAGAAAATTATTCTTGGAGGTAAAGTATATATTTTAAATTAGCATCAAAAGGAATGTTATGTATCTCTTTTCCCATTAGGAGACACTTTTTGTCTAATTCCTTATTCTAGTGAATTTCTCAAATCATCACGTTCTACAGAAGGGTCCCCTTGTGCCTTTGACTGAGTATTGATCTATAACTGTGAGAAGAATCCACAGGAAAAGAACCACTAGAATGGAGTAGACATACTCTGGTCAAGGAATGGGTCATAATCTCACAAACCATCATGGCAAAAATCTTGTAATAAATGAGGCAAATAGAGTCCTCAGAATGTCACTTTGGTGGTGGGGCAAAATTAGCCATGGACAAAAGGCTTTTCTGTGTCTGCCCTAAAAACTTAAAATGAAGTTTCAAAAGGATCTAGCTTACTCCAAGAACTTAACTTGGTGACTAATTCCTCCCAATTACTTCCAAGGACTGTATAGGGATCTGCAACCTGAGAAAACTTTCCCATGTGGAACCCCCTTCGCAGCCCTTAGGTATGACTTTCTCCCACTCTGCTAAGTCAGTTGTTATTTTCCATGTTCTCTGGCATGAGATAGTATTGGTTGAATAGTTAAAGATGTCTCCTAGCTTTGACAAAGTCAAGTTTTTATTTCTCTTTCTTGTTCTTCTTGTAGTTTTAGGATGAGTTTTGAAAAAGGAAAGGGAATAAAAAGGCATTTCTCACATATTGAGATGTATTTTTACTCCTGATCCTACTTTGTCTCTGCATTCCACACTATGATTCAGTTTAGAGTTAGATATTTTTACTTGTATAGTGAAGATGATATCAGGGTATTTTTACAGTCTTTGGAGCTAAGATGCTCTAGATTTCTTCAAATCATCACTTATTCTATTTCAAGTTTTTCTTCAAAATAATCGCTATAATAGTCAGGGCTTATTAAGCATTTATAGTTTTCCAGGCAATGGTCTGTGGACTTAACAAACATTGACTCTTCTGTTATTTGGAGGTGAATAATATTACCCCAATTTAACTGATAACATTAGAGAAAACTGAGACAAAGAAATCATTAGTAACTTGCCCAAGGTAATACAGTTTGTAAATAATGGCACTATAATTTGAACCCAGGTAGTTTGACTACACATCTTCTAAATACTGTTCTATGTAATATAGTGGAAATGGGAAGTAGGATTCAATTTACCTACACACACGTGTGTGTGCATGCACAGAATTCAATTTTCAATGTATTTTCTCTTTTTTCCTTTCTGACATTCCCCACAGAAATAAATATAAGAATTTACAGGAAACTTTGGGAAAAAAATAAACACACAATATTAGAGTAAATTATATTCATTTACCATACATGCTAATCTTGTCTCTTTAGAGTGTAAGAATCTATTATGAGGATCTCGAACTCTAGTGGAACACTGAGGAGAGAGGCTACTGTACAGCAGATAAATTTGCTGATGACAGGGGGACAACCTGCCAGTTCCCCAGATAATCTAGTTATCTTGGTTGATTAGACTAGAATATGGTCCTGATGTTTCCAGCAGAGGCTTCTTCCTTTCTTTCCTTCTGTAAAGCTTGATTGAGCTTCCAGCAAATGCTGGAAATAAATTAATAAAATAGGCCCAATCTCTGGCCTTATGAAGCTGTGTGGTGAGAGGTTAGATAACCAAGCAACATAAACTTGATTGTATAATTACTGAAGTGGTATATCCTACAAAGGAAAAGTAGAGGTACGATGGGAATGTAAAATATGTTAGCTAACCCAGTCTTTTTTTTTCTATTATTGAAATATAGTTGACTTATGATATTAGATTAGTTTTAGGAATACAACATAGTGACTCAATTGTTTTATACATTAGGCACTGTACAAAGTTATTACAATATTATTGATTATATTATCTGCTGCACATTACATCCCTGTGACTTATTTGTTTTATAACTGTCATTTGTACCTCTTAATCCCTTTCACCTATTTTGCCCATTCTCTCATACCCCTCCTCTGGCAACCACTAGTGTGTTCTCTGTATCAGTTTTGTTATTTTTTTTTCCTGTGTTTTGTTTTTTTAGATGCTGTATATGAGTGAAAACACACACTATTTTGTCTTTCTCTGTCTGACTTATTTCACTTTGCATAATACCCTCTAGGTCCATCTACATTGTTGCAAATGGCAAGATTTCATTCTTTTTTATGGCTGAGTAGTATTCTATTGTGTGTGTATATATATCACATTTTCTATATCCATTTGTCTATTGATGGGCACTTCCATATCTTGGCTATTGTAAATTATGCAGCAATAAACATTGGGGTGCATGTAACTTTTCAAATTAGTGGGTTTTTTTCCTTTGGGTAAATACTCAGACATGGAATTGTTGGATTGTATGGTAGTTTTATTTTAAATTTTTCGAGGAAACTCCACACTGTTCTCCATAGTGGCTGTACCAATTAAAATTCCCACCAACAGTGCATGAGCATTCCCTTTTCTCCTCATTCTCACCAACACTTGTTATTTCTTTTCTTTTGTATGAGAGCCAGTCTGACAGGTGTGAGGTGCTATCTCATTGTGATTTTGATTTGCATTTCTCTCGTGATTAGTAATTTTGAGCACCTTTTCATGAAGGCCTGAGAAAGTAACAGTTAAACCGAAAAATAAAGGATGAGAAGAAAACTCTCCTTTTGTGGATTTGTGAGAAATTTCTGGATTCATAGACTGTAAGTCAAGTAAAACTTCTAAAAGAGGCTTTATGTCCTTTAACACAGAGTTTCAGGGGAATATTTTCAAATGAATTAGCACTACAGTGTAATTTATGAAAGCTTTTATACACTTTAGAAAAGTGACTTAACCTCTCTGAGATTCAGTTGTTTCGTCTGTAATTGGTTTTAATAAAATTTCCCTCTCATGTTTCTTGAGAGGATGAAATAAGATACCTTTCACAGAGAACAGGACAGTGCCAAGCACATAGCAGGAATGTATAATTGTTTAATTCTTACCCAATTTAAAAAATCAATCATTCTCTTAGCTAACATAAGGACTTGTCATCTCAGTCCACAGTCATGCAAATAAACTATTATATTCACCCAAACTACCAGAACAGCAGCCCTGTTACACAGTAAGTCCCCGTTTTGCCAGTAGCGCTGGTCCTATTTCTTTATGAGCAACTTGTTCACTTTGTGCTATCAGGGTTGTTATTTTCACTCCTCTTTAAAGTGAAGAAGACAGTGGAAAACTTAGGAAGGAATAATAAGTTGTTGAAATAACGAGGATCAGGTTGCCCTGTATATTTCTAAGCTTACTCACATCTTCTATCCAGGACACACTCTATGCTTATCTCCTTTATTTCCTAGTTCTTTCTTCCACGTACTTCTTGTGACCCTACACCACGTTTACCTCCGCTCTCATTATGAACCCTATGTGCCAGTGCTTTACAATGTTTGTGTTTGTCTTTTGCAAGGTAATAGTTATCTAACGATGAATCCGAGTCGTTAGGTTAATATGAGTATAGTGCAAGTTAGGTCAACTAGATCTTTTACCGGTAGACGTCTGCTTACTTTGTTCCTGTAAAATATTGCCAGATTCTTAGTTCAATAAAAATGGAATGATTTTACCTATATATGGATATTGGTATCGGTTTCCTCATCTATTAATATATACAGTCTTTTATTGCTAATATTTTCAATTTTATGTTAGGCTCATCCATGTTATCTTTGGATATCCCTGGCATATAAAGATGATTAAGCAAAAAGAAGTGTAAAAGATCACATATTTGTTCAAAATTGCGTAGGAAACCATCTCAATGCCCAAGTTAGACTAGGGGTTTGGGAAATATCTATAACTCTTTTCTCATATCAGTCAACTGCTTGGTGTTACCTCTGATGCTGGTTCTCATTAATTCTTACTGATTATTTGAAAGCACTTCTGTCTACAACCTTGTCTAAACTTTATTCTCTAACATCATCTCTTAGGGCTTTTTCTTATATACAGTAGGCTAAGGTTTCTCAATAATTTAGCATATGCAAACAATTTTATGGATGTTTGGCCAAAAAAAAAAACGGGTGCCAATTTTATCCAAATTAAAAAAGTTATCATGATGTAAACTTATCAAAATAAAGCATGATGTTATATCATGGTATTATTATAAATAGTGTTCATTATTAAATAGGAGAGCAAGATTACTTGGTTTTTGGTCTTTCACAAAGGTCTCACATCTGGCCTGTTGATAGCTTGGGCCATTTGTCAGTGTCCACATCCAGTTAGTTTCTCTTATAACTCTGTATTTTTTTTTCAGCAAGGCAACTTTAACTCATGATTATAACTCTTTGGTAACTAATCAATTAGTATATGTATTGAATATCTAGTATTTGCTTACAGTCTAGATACTTAAATACATTAAGTCCATAGGATATAGCAGACAAAATTTCTGGCCCTTGAAAAACGTGTAAGTTAAAGAGGAAAGACAGACAGTAAATTATATATGTAATGAATAAGTAGATTATTGAGTCCATTAGAAAGTGATGTGTTATAAAATAGTAGAACAGAGTAAGAGAGATAACAAATGCTTTGTGAAGCATGTAGAGACAGAACTTTCAAGTCAGTCCTCATTGAGAAGGTGAGATATGAGCAAAGCCATGAAGGTGGTGAGAGATTAGACAAGTGGATATCTCTGGAGTAAGAGTGTCCCAGGCACAGGGAACTGCTGAGTAAAGGCTTTGGACTTGGCAAGTCCAAAAAGCAGTGAGGCTGGATTAAAGTGATAATGGGGAAAAATAATAAGACAATAGACATTTTGATGAAGAATGGAGTTCTCACAAAAGACTACTTTCAATGCAGTAATAAATACTAAATCAAGAAGCATATCATTTTCATTTTCAAGAAATACAACACAATGATAAAAATCACAATTAACATGTAATTGTCATGAAAATGCCTATATTGAGAGAGCTTGTAATCTTTTAACTACATTTTTGTCAAGTTGAACTAGACAGTACATAGTATATGGACAACATTTTTTTTTTTTTTTTTTTTTTGCGGTATGCAGGCCTCTCACTGTTGTGGCCTCTCCCGTTGTGGAGCACAGGCTCCATATGCGCAGGCTCAGCAGCCATGGCTTACGGGCCACACCGCTCCATGGCATGTGGAATCTTCCCGGACTGGGGCACGAACCCGTGTCCCCTGCATCAGCAGGTGGACTCTCAACCACTGCACCATCAGGGAAGCCCTTTGGACAACTTTTGAGAGCAGTAAAGACTATAAGAAGACAAAAAGAATGAACTCAATATGCTATTTAGTTCCATTTAGTACTAAACTACATTTCTTCATATTCTGTTACCTCATTTTTATAATATGTAACTAATTTATTTTTTCAGTGGGTGAAGGGTATCATTAGGTGATGGTAAAGATTAAAAAAAGAAAAGTGGGGCTTCCCTGGTGGCTCAGTGGTTGAGAGTCCGCCTGCCAATGCAGGAGACACGGGTTCGTGCCCCGGTCCGGGAAGATCCCACATACCGCAGAGCGGCTGGGCCCGTGAGCCATGGCTGCTGAGCCTGTGCGTCCGGAGCCTGTGCTCCGCAACCGGAGAGGCCACAACAGTGAGAGGCCCGCGTACAGTGGAAAAAAAAAAAAGAGTAGTCCCTGCTTGCTACAACTAGTGAAAGCCCGCGTGCAGCAATGAAGACCCAATGCAGCCAAAAAAATAAATAAAATAAAAAATAAATTAATTTAAAAAAAAATTAAAAAAAAGAAAAGAAAAGTGATTGTCATTTGTACCATAGAGTCCTAAGTAATACTGAGAGCTCATTCTCAAGCTAAAAACACTCACATTATGTCCAGAAAATGATAACTTCACGCTATTCAAGATGTGCATTACATCTTTTTGAGCTTTCTTCTTGAAATCAATCATAGCAAGTATTTTTTTCTGCCATTTTCAGTGCCTTGAAAGGCCACATTTTTGTCTCATCCCTGATGCACAACTTACCCCTCAAAATAGCATACTTCAGGGTGAAAAATAAAGATACATCCTGCCCAAAGAAGTACACATATTGTACATAATTGTGCAATTGTGTAGAATAACAAGGTTGTACATAGTCTCAGTTTTCAAAATTCTATTCTACATGGAATTAAGATTTTCAGATACATTGTTGAATGCACATTGATCTCTGCAAATAAAATGATGTAGGAATCATCATTCAGGTGTAAACCCTTTTATTGAGTTTCCCTTTCTTGTCAAACATGTACTTCAGTGGTCCATGAGTTCTAATCCCAATGCATTTTGAAATCCATGTGACAGCTAGGAAAATTGCCTTATTCTAAATAAAATATTCCTTTTTCTGTAGCATGATTTTTTTAGTGATGATCAAAACAAAAACCTTCTTCCTGAGGCTTACATGTCACCAGTACATTTTCAAGCACTGAGCCTCAGTGGTTCCCTCCAGCTGTAAAGCAAGGTGTCGGTACATAGCCATGACAGTAATTGTTCCTTTATACTACATTCTGTTGAAATGATACATTACTTACCCAAAGGGGCATGTGACAGAGAAAATTTTCCAATGTTTCATTCTTTTTCCTCTCCTAGAATAACTTTGTCTTTAATCGTTTGCTAGTTTCTGAGAGGTCACTGTGCTCTGTTAAAAAAAAAAAAAAAAATTGTGAAAGCATGGAAGGCATCCTGCCCATGTTTCATAGCAGACAAGGCAGTGAGTATTAGAGACTGGTGGGTTGATGGCCCAGTAAAATCTTATTTTTCCAATATACGTCACTGCAATTCGTACTTTTAGTCTTCCATTGTGGGTTCTTGAGAAATTCCTCAGACTTTCAGAGTTACTTGTTCTAGTACCTGATAGGTTTCCATTGTTTTCTGATACCAGTGTCCTATTCATGGTATGTTTTCTCATATTTACTACTTATTCCCTACTTTTAGGTATCATTTCCCCCTTTTGAATCATTGATCCATTTTCCTTAATTGGTGATGCAAAATAGCACAATAATAACAAAAAGCAAAATTTAATAAATCTAACAATAATATAGATAAGACATGAAAACACCTCAGTTGAAAGAAACTGAACCCTATTCACTAAATATTGATTGAAAGCATAATCTTTGCCCATGATGGCCATTAAAATATAAATATTAAGAACTAAGGAAATTTCTGCAGAAAACTTATTTGTGCCATTGTATGCATTAAACTGCATTTTTAAATTGCCAAGAAAATTTAGCATCACTTAAGAGGCCACTGGGAATTACCATAGTCAATATTACAAATTTTGAGGAGAACGTTCTATGCGTTTGTTGAACTAGACCTTTCTGTGTTACTGAATAATAGCATATATATATATGTATGTGTATACACACACACACACACACACACACACACACACACACACACACACACATAGCTGATATTGTGGTCTCAATTTGAAATGCCTCTCTTCCTCCCCTCTTCTTTCCCTTTTCTGATAACTAGAATTCATCCTAATCTTCAAGGCTCAGTTCAAATGCCATTTTCCCCATGATTCTTCTATATCTTACTTGTTTCTTCCAAGCAAGAACAAAACCTTTCCCTGTACATATAGCAAATAGTTGGCTTTTCTCTTACAGCACTCACCATATTTTGTACTGCTTTCTTTCAATCACCTTTAGGGTAAGAAAATCAGTTTTTCAGTCTTATAGTTAATTACTTGTAGAGCAAGGACCAGACCTCAGATTTGTTAGCTCTCAGTCCAGTGGTCTATCTACTACACAAAGCTGCCCTTACATCTCTGTCAAATGGATGTTCTATTTCTATGATTTTTATTTCTTATTGTTTTATTTATATTTTTATGATTTTTCTGTTCCAGGATCCCCTCAGATTGTATTTTACTGGCAGAAGAGATAGTATTTATTATTGTATTTTGTGAAAACCTCAACAATACTCAGCAATAAAGTATGTCTAAACAATGATAAAGAAAAAAGAAGATGAAGAGCGAAGCAGAGGAAGGAAAAGAAGGAGGGAGAAGAGAAGGGGTAACAACCATAGAGCAAATATTAATGCCATCTCTTACAAAGAAAGCACATTTCAAGAATAAACAGGGGTTCTCTACTCCTACCTTTGACTTAGAAGCAGGGAGGGGGGAATTAACAAATCCATAGAGCAAGTAGTATTTGTCAACAACTGGGAACAATCATTGGGTGGATTTAGCTTCCTAATCACATTAGTGGGAATGACGGGAAAATATTTGGCAGGGAGAGTAATGTTAGTAAATAGTTCTCAAGTGACTGAGACAAATGGTTGCTTTCAATCACGATCTTCTGAACATCACTCAAGACAGCATCTTGTAGAACAGTAGCTTGTATTCCTTATACTGTGCTTTTATTATTCTCTCTCAAATTCCAGTTGTCTGTTTATTCCAAATATGAATTCAGAATTTGTTCCCTTCACAACTGTGATTGCATTTGTTCTGTTTAGGTTTATTTTAGGTTTATTAGGTCTGTTTAGGTTTATTTTCTTCACTTGTAAGTCTCCATTACATTTTAAGCTCTTCAATGGAAGTTTCTAATTCGTCTCAAAGTGGCCAGAGGGCAAGGCAGTTACTTGATTCTTCACACATGGCACTATTAACCCCAAAGAGCTGGCTGAAAACCCAGCACTATTTCATGTGTTTTGAACAGTGCAAAACTTTGGGGGACTACCATCTTTGTAAATTATATGTACTCTGGAGTTTACTTTGAACGGACACTGTTTATCTTCTGCATTTGCAGAAATAAACAGAAAAAAACTTTAAATACTAACAATTGCATTTGATTTTTGATATTCCTTGGCAACTAATCACAACTCCTCTGAAAGACTCTACCCATGACATGTAAATATTTGACAAGAAGCTAAAATATAACTATCTGAGCCTCTTATGAATTTAATGATTCCTGCATAGAGAGCCAGAAAGCAGACTGAGAATAAAATATCAATGCAGAAAAAGGGGAATGGATAATGAGGTTCACCAACCAATATGTTGGCACTCTTAATGGCCTTCTGTGTGTGCTGCTAATGGGAAAATTCTGTATTGATGGTTCCTGTTTATGTTATGCACTATAAAGTTTGGAAAAACACAAGTTTTATTCAGGCTATACAGCCAAAAGCTGTCACACAAATAACCTTCCAGATCTCTGTTACTTTTCTTCTATAAGACATGTCTACCTTTGGTTTTATAGTGCTAAATTAGTCTTAAGATCAATGTAGAGGACTTTTATAGAATCAAAGGAACTTGCATTGGAAAGGGCTTAAAAAGCCTTTTTTTAAAACTGTATTTATTTATTTATTGCTGCGTTGGGTCTTCGTTGCTGTGCGTGGGCTTTCTCTAGTTGCGGTGAGTGGGGACTACTCTTTGTTGTGGTGCGCAGGCTTCTCATTGTGGTGGATCCTCTTGTTGCAGAGCATGGGCTCTAGGTGAGGGGGCTTCAGTAGTTGCAGCATGTGGGTTCAGTAGTTGCGGCATGCGGGCTTCAGTGGTTGTGGCGTACGGACTCAATAGTTGTCGCTCGAGGGCTCTTGAGCACAGGCTCAGTAGTTGTGGTGCATGGGTCTAGTTGCTCCACGGCATGTGGGATCTTCCCAAACCAGGAATCAAACCCATGTCCCCTGCATTGGCAGGCGGACTCTCAACCACTGCTCCACCAGGGAAGTCCCCAAAAAGCTTCTTATAAAAGTGAAAATTGCAGACTAAGACCTCCCAAGCTAAATCCAAATCAAGTGTGTGTTGTTCAGCTAACAGACTGACAGACTGTTTTTAAAAAAAAAAAGAATTTCCACACCTTTAGTTACCAAAACCCCCATGCCCTTTTGTCATGCATTCACTTGAACCGCTTAGAAACATTATCTGCCTGTCTTTCTTATTTATGAGGAGGGAAACTGAGACTTAAGAGTAGATAATTAGCACGCCCCAAACCATATAGCTAGTTAGCAGTAGAACTGGGCTTATAACTTAAAATTCTTGGTTCTCAGCTCAGAGGTTTTACTGTTCTAAAAGTTTAACTGTGATAAAAGTATTATGTAGTATAGCATTATTACATGAATTGGATTTCTTTCTCAAAATATTGGAGCTCTCAGAATATGTATTCATGCATATTGGTGGAGGGTTCTCAGAGAACGGAGAAGCTCAAGTCCCAGAGTACACACCATGATTGATGCAGCTTGTCTCTCAAGTCAAAGGGATTAATAAGACATGACTACACCTTCTAGCGATAGCTTTCTTACTGCTAGAAATGCTGGTGAACCACATAGAGGGTGAACACTTCCAGCTATATCCACCCAGCAATTATCTGGAGAAATATGCAAGATACCAGTACACCGGTAATGTATAAATGTGTTTACTTTTTTGATGGGAGGAACTAGGAGGTGAATTTACTAGCACTCCAAGAAAACCTAGGGATATAAAAGGAATACAGTCTGTCATTTCCTCAATGTGACGGACAACCTAAATGATAAAGTGACTCAAGATTCATTTCAGAGAAACATAATTGGTGAGCACCAAAAGTTTCTTTGCCACATTGGTTTGGATTTGGTGCTTTAGACTGACAAAATCAAATTTTAAAAGGCTGCTTCCTTTAGCATAACATGTAGTTAACCAAAGAAGTCCCTTACATGCCGCGGAGCGGCTGGGCCCGTGAACCATGGCCGCTGAGCCTGCGCGTCCAGAGCCTGTGCTCCGCAACGGGAGACACCACAACAGTGAGAGGCCCACGTACAGCAAAAAAAAAAAAAAAAAAAAAATTCCTCCTTTGGCTTTCAGTCTCACTGGACTTTTTTGGCATCAAGAAGTGTTTAAAAGCAGAAAATTGAAAATGAAAGACAAGATGCTTAGTAATCTGCTCTATGTGCCAGGCTGATGGTGGACTGTTAAGGCCAAATGTTTCCCTGCAGGTGATTCCTTGACAAGAGGAGCCAGCACAGACACAGAAGAACCCAAACTTTAAAATCTCTAGACCCAAAATATTTCAGAAGTGAAAATGAGAATTTATATTTCTGGGTGTCTTTTTCTTCCCCGTATCATCACCAATTAATGTTTATTTCCCTCCTTTCCTAGAAGTGTATGCCAATGTTTGCTTAATGGTGTGTATATGCTTTTATAATAAGTGTATTATCACTTTGTATAATTATTATGTGTGATTAATCCTGTATGTTCTGGAAAGCTGTTAGGTTTTATTTAACCAGAGGGAACGTCTTTGAGTCTTTGTGTTATTCACGTATAATACATGTTGACAAGAACTCCTGTGAATGGAGCAGAGTATGAAAAGTTTGTATTTAAAAGTGTGCTGAAGTAGCTGGAAAGATGGCATTATTTCCCCCTTTTATGACCATCCCTGCGGTAACTGGTAAGTACAGAAGAACTTTCCATGTGACACAAAAAATATTTAGGAAATCAGAATAACAAGAATATTTTCTTTTACAACAGGTTAAATTGCAAAACATAATGTTGCTTCTGATAGTGAAATATGGATGAGAGTGTTATCAAAAGTATTTATGACATAACTCGGTGCATGGATACCAGTCTTAGGACTATACTATTAGATAGACAGATACAGGTAAATAGATAGATGATAGAGATAGGTAGATAGATAGATAGATAGATAGATGATAGATAGATAGATATAGATAGATAGATAACTAATAGACGTAAAGATACATAAGACAAAGTGACAAAGAGGGAGAGAAAACTATTTTGATGAAAGAGGAATTCCCCTCTCACATTTTCAGCTTTTGACTTGCAAAGTTGTCTTAGTAAGCATTTGGACTTGACAATGACAAATGCCACTTGCCGGATTTCTGTCCAAAATTAGATGGACAAAGGGGCCAAGCAGATGGAGACCAGAATATCAGCTTTTGTCCTGACCAAAGTGGAAGTTTGTACCTTATGAATCATACAGTCATAGGCTATGCTGTAAAGCTGAGACCTCACTCCATGAGGACCAAATCTTTGTCTTCAGTTTATGGGATGGCAAGGAATGAACAAGAGTACACATCTGAGATGCAAAGTGAGAAAGGAAGCACAGAGCTTAATCTCCATGTACCCAGTTTCTTACCTCAAGTGGACCAATCAGATGACTCACTGCTTCTCCAGTAGGAAATAATGACTTGAAATTCTCTTTTCAGAATCACTTTCCAGTCTCGGACTTGAAGGCCATTCTTCCTCAATCTTCTTTCTTACACTTGAAGTCATCATTGCACAGTGTCCTCAATCTTGTTTAAACTTTATTTTATCAATTAATTTTTCACGCTGGCATCTTCCACTTTTTAAATTTATTTCGAGTCCACTATTTCACTTTAATAAATTTCCAAATTCTTCTAGTCATTCCAGCTGTTTAGAATAGAATTTTAAAAAACATTTTATTTAAATCCTTCTCTAAAAAGTTTTTTTTGGTTCAATAGCAATAACATTAAATTTAATAAATGTAATCAGAACATACATAGCATAGGAAAGAAATTACAAAACCATACACACTGTTTATGAAGTGTACATTTGGGAATGAAATTGGGGATTACAATTTCACAACATGTAGTCTCCCCTCATAACAAAAGAAAACTCTCAGGAATAAAATAGTGATCCCATATTAGATGCTAATAGGTACACTAAATTAACACTGCTCCACCAATATTGAAAGTTTTTAATGAGACAAATGAGTTCACTTCTCATTTAGTTTCTCTAAAACAGGTCGGATTAATGGCAGTGCTACTCACAGGGCATAACCATAGCTAAATTGTTTCTATGTTTTGTTTTAATAGTACCCAGTAGAGAAACCAGTCTTACTAAGCTTCCCTTCCCAGAAGCTCTGTTCTGGGAAGAAATTTTAAAGCAATTTCAGCAAACTAAGGATATTTATTTTTCATGTTTATTAAAAAGGAAGCAAGTTATGTTGTGTGCTCAAAAAGTGTTTTCAATCCAACATTAGTAGCAATTCTAATGTTGTAGAGTTATGGTTTAGTTTATATTATTGTTTAATGAAATAAGTGGATTCTGGATCCATGAATCTCCTATGAACAGATCTTCCCCGGATTAAAAAAAATTAAGATAGCCTACAAAATTTATACGGTGTTCCATGATAAATTTGGCATATATATATATAATAACAGTGTCGCCATTTACCTCTTTAAAATCAGTTAAATTTTGGAACATGTCATTACAGTTTGTTGAAAGCCTCCAACTTCTCACTTTTGCTTTTGTTCTTTTACTTTTTCTACCATTGAAAGAATGTTGCATTTCGTTTTTGCATAAGCAATAGGGTTATTAAAAATGACAAATATATCAGACAAATAAACAGATACGGCTGCTTTGTTCACATCTGGTTCACAGTTGCAATCAAACTGGTTTCTTACCTGCCAAAAACGTTATGAGATCTTAGTGCACATGTTCTTGATAGACCCTTTAACTTCAATAAACTTAGTAGCTCAGCTTGCACTGATAGCTATTTATAATCATTTTCTGTTTAATCACTTAAAGAAGAAGAATATCAAATTTAACCCATTAGCCATTCCATAACTTATAATTTTACTACATCACTAAACACACTTTTTAGTTAAAATGACTTTTTTTTTTAATGTAATATTTTTGATGGAGGAAACATTGTGCTGCTTTACATTCTGGTACAAGCTCCTTAATCAGGAGAACTACTCCAGGATGTTTTCCTGCCATTGCAGCTGCACCATTAGAATATACTTGCACCCAAAATTTAACTTCCAAACCACATTCGTCAGCAATGCAAGAAGTCATAGTTTCATATAGTGCAGCGGTAGTTGTGTTTGTTAAAAATTAAGCAAAAAAGAGAGAAATTTTCCACTGTAAAATCAACAAACTTAAATTTTCCATATACTGAAAGAAATGCCCTTTTAACAAGATTTGTGCAACAATTAAGCTGCAATGAAAAATACTTTGCTAGCACTATTTATTCTTCTAACTCCTCAGTATCTAAATATGTTCAAATATGGTGTGTCATCGAAACGTAGTACTTGAATTACCTTTTTTTGCAGCAGTCACTGAACATTTCCAAGCGAACACATTTACTGCAGTATTTCATTAAGGTCTTTGGCATTGTTTATGTTTTCCTTAGTCTTATCAACCCAAAGTGCTACTTTATAAGAAGCCAGCAATGCACTCATGTTTAGTGTAAAATATTCAACATTTGCTTCTGTTGACTTTTTAATTTAATAATAGTTCTTTGGTTTTTTTTTTTTTTTTTTTTTTTTTGCGGTACGCGGGCCTCTCACTGCTGGGCCTCTCCCGTTGCGGAGCACAGGCTCCGGTCGCACAGGCCCAGCAGCCATGGCTCACGGGCCCAGCCACTAAGCGGCATGTGGGATCTTCCCAGACCGGGGCACGAACCCGTGTCCCCTGCATCGGCAGGCGGACTCTCAACCACTGCGCCACCAGGGAAGCCCAGTTCTTTGGTTTTTAACTTAATACTTTTTGCATTTTATGTTAATGCCATTTAACTTTTGAAAGCTTAATTACCTCATTAGCTATTCCATTTCCACAAATAATACAATGTTGGTTCAGCAATTTACCATCAATTATGGTCAATACATGAGAGTCATACTTTTAAGTAAAACTGGTATGAACTCATTTGATCTCCATTTCTTCAGAATCATTTCTATTGTTATCATTTGGTTTATTCCCACTGCTACATTCACAAAGTTGAAGCTTGCTTTACCATATGCAAATTAGGGTAAAAATTAATGAAGAAGGCAATGTTTACTTCCCTAATGTAACTAATAATATTAAACTATAAATTCTTTAAAGAACCTTGATGAAAATTTTAAATACTTCTATAAATGAAAAGTTACAGTAAATTGGCTCTATTATAGTTATATAGCACCCTAAACTTACAGTGTCATATGTTGTGTAATGTTTCCACTCTGCTTGCATATGTAATGCACCACACAACTTTGATAACACCCACACTCCACTGGTCACACCCTTGGGTGATCAAGTCACTATAAAATTTCTAAATATTCTAACTTTTACGCTTATGTCCTTGTAGACTGGTAACAAACTGTGGCCTGGCACCCCTCAGGGACCATTGATCTCTGAGAGGCATTGTTAGAAGGAATTTCAGACAGATGTAGAAGTGCGAGGAGGTTTCAGCTTGTCCTCTCTCTGCCCACACCTTGTGCCACTCTTCTTTCTGCTAGTCAAGGGTAGCCACAGGCTTATCACCAGATGCTTGACTGACTTTCAAAATCGCTTTAGATCACTGACTACTACATGCTTCCCATTCCCTCACTTTTTGAACAGGTGTGTATCATAATCATTCTGTCCCCATCTCACTATTGCATGGTACAAGCATGGGGACAGGCACTTCTCTTTTCAGTCAACAAGACACCAGACCACTAGGAGCCACTACTGGGAAGCCCTAGTCTCATCCATAGCTGATGCCGATCTTCAGTCACTGAGGTCTATTCTTTTGGGCACTAGGATTTTATAGATAGTGGTCCACCCATTTGTATTCACTTTATTCTGCTCAATACATTCTATCCTCATCATGTTCTTTTTCTTCTCTGTGGTTTCCAGATTTTATTTCTCTATAGGCAACTTTTCTGTTTTGTATTTTCTCCCCTTTCTTGAAGGTTTTTTTGTGGGGTTTTTTTTTGGGGGGGGTGACTATATTATTGTTTTATTGCTTCCTTTACTTTTTCCCTCCCTCCCTCCCTCCCTCCCTTCCTTCTTCTTAGATCACTTGTAGCTACCTCGCTAAGACTTTTTTCCCCATGACCTCCAAAGACTGGCTAATACAGCCATATGGGGATGTTTTCATGCCTTTATGTATCTTCCTCCTTTTGTCTTGCCTTTATCTCAGAGCCACCTCATTATTTCCAGCAGTTCTAAGGCAACGTGCAACAATCTCAAATTCCCTTTCATTCTGGATTCTTCAACTGGCCTAATGTGACTGTCTACATTTTTTTAAATTATTGCTCTGTTCAAATCAGATACGTGTGATTTTCTTTGGACAAAGGACAAACCCCTTTCTTTTTATTTAAACTATCCCTTTTCTAACCTTTTGCTTTTGCCCGAAACAGTTTTTGTTTGTTTGTTTAGACATTACACACAAATTTCCTTGTTCTTATTTTGTCTAATATGAGATACAGTACACACATATAGAACTGCATAAAGCATGCTTTTCTTTCTTTTTATTTTTGGCTGTGCCATGGGTCTTGAGGGATTTCAGTTCACGATCCAGGCGATTGAACTGGGCCATGGCAGTGAAAGCCCCGAATCCTAACCACTGACCACCAGGGAACTCCCAAGCATGCTTTTTTCATAAGTATTAGAAATAATTATGAAATATACATCCATATAATCATCAACCAAATCAAAGGATAGAACAGTTACAGCACCTCTGAGATTCCCCCATTAGTCCTTTTATGTTCACACACACAATACACCCTTATAAAGAAACATTTTATGGTAATCATTTTTTCATCTTCTTTCTTTCTTGTTTTAATACACTTGTTAATATAGATTAGTTTTTTCTCATTTAGATCTTAAAGTAATGGAAATATATTGTGTGAATTTCTATGTTTTGTTTCTTTGTTAGACATGTTTTTATGGTTATGTTATAGTATGCAGATCTAGTTTGCCCATTTTTCTTGCTGTATATTAATGCCACTCAAAGGAGTTTGCTCTCAAGTGATCAGTCCACAATGAATGTAAATGAAAACACAAGGATGTGAATCAATGTACTGTGTATCCATTGAGAAAATCTTGCTAAAACAAACAAAATCTAGCATGCTTTGAGAAGTAGTTGATTATTTTATTCTGGTTCAAGCTTCTTATCTCTTTATAGACCAATGTCAAGCATATCTTGTACCAGTACCAAGTATAACTGCTGTATAGTATTCCAGTGATTAACATGCCATATTTTATTTTTCCATTCCACTGTTGATTGAAAATTATGTTGTTTCGAGTTTGGGGCTGTTAAAAAAAAAAGTTTCCAGGTACCTAGTGTATAATCAAAAATAGAATCACAATTTCCTCAAATACACTGGATATAATATAATATTTTCAAAAGCAGTTGGATGAACTTTTATGTCTGGCAGAAGTGTATGGATACTGCAATTGCTTCATACCATCAACAAATATTTGATAATGTGAAATTTTAAAATGTTTGCCAATCTGGTGGCTGTACATTGTGGTTTTAATTGGCATTTCTATATTATGGTATCTTTTGAGAAACAAAAGTTAATTTTAATATGGTTGAATTTATTACTTTTTTCTTTATTGCTTAGTGTTTTCTATTCTAGGTTAAAAGAAAATTTTTCTACCCAAGGTAAGGAGATCTTTTTCTACATTATCTTCAAAAAGTTAATAATTTTGCATTTCACATTTAGGCTTAGACCCATCTCAAGATGATTTTTGTGCAAAGTAGGTGTTTAATTTCACTTTTTTCCATATGTTTCCCTCCCTCTCTATAGTTAGACCTTTGTTGTAAGTTGAGTATCAGTGGATACAAGGATGTGTTTCTGGGCTCTCTTCTCTTTCATTGCTCTATTTTTCTATCCCTGTGTCAATATTACAATTACTATAAATTCAAAATCATTCTTGACATCTGGTAA
The DNA here is from genome assembly GCF_949774975.1 of Lagenorhynchus albirostris. Lineage (NCBI taxonomy): Eukaryota > Metazoa > Chordata > Mammalia > Artiodactyla > Delphinidae > Lagenorhynchus > Lagenorhynchus albirostris. Next base: position 83,836,667 of record NC_083100.1, read on the forward strand.
GTATTATTTTCCTAGGGATCTGTACATTTGTCTAAATTTTCAACTTTAATTGCATAAAGTTATGGAGAGTCTGTGGATACTGTTCTAGTCCTCTGAAGAGGGTTGATGTTTTTGCTTTAGAAGAAAATTAACCTGGTTAGACTCAAATGGAAACCTTTGCTTTGCCTGAGTGGACAGCATCTCAAGCCTTCACTTTCCTTGCTGTATATCAAATCCTAGTTTGTACTGTTTTCATCCTACCCTGCAAATGCATGTTTCAGAGGTGAGCCAGCAACTTGGGCAGTATTTAAACATAGAAGTTTTGAGTCCTTTCTCTCTTTTTGGATCTCACTCTCTCCTTTCTGAGATCCCATCCTGACTGGCACAGCTCTCTCTTTTTCCGGCCAGAACAATGAAAGGCACTCTATTGGAGTTTCCTATGTTATGTCACTGCCTTCGGTGTAAAGCCCGTAAAACAGGAAACTTACCTGGCCAATAACTTCCTTTAGATATTGGATGGGTCCTCTTCAAAACTGGCCTGCTTGTCTTTACTTTTCAGATCCCCATATTTTGCCCAGATATTACAATTGTTATCTGTGAGATGTTGGTTTGTAAGGAAGTTAGTTTTCCACACAAGAAAACAGAATTCCTCCTTGCTGTTTCTTAAAGGTCAGCAAATGTCCTCTAGGTTCTCGTTTTCTCCTATATTTTGACCAACTTATTTCTTTGATATATATCTTTTAATGGGGGGATTTTTTTTTAACTTTTCCTCTGTTGGAAGGTTATTGGCCCAAGTAAACATTCTCACTGGATGTGTAAGTCTTCAGGTGATTTTCAGAGTATGGTGCTAACCTATGTAGGTTTTCTAAATTAGCTAAAATCCCTTTGTCTCTAAATCACATGGACTAGGCAGATAGTAAAACTCATGGAAGTCTAGGCTTTGTTCTTTTTGGTGTACACAGTAAAACTCCAAGAGGAATCTGAAAATCCATTTATCTAAAATGGGTGTTATAGAGAGCTTGATGTAATTATTACGATGATCCTGAGCAATACGTGAGAACACCTTTGAGTGTGGATGAGGATCAAATCCACTCAAGTCCCAACTGCAGTGTGGTGCCACCTGGTGGTGCTTGTCAGCATCAATTTGAATATTAATATAGATTTGGTTCTATGGCTTATTGGAGTTTATAGAATAGTGTCAGCAATTCCATGATTCTTCCAGCTAATTGCCTACATTTCTAGGTCTAAACAGGAGAGATCTGGGTGGGAGAACTGCAGGCTGACCTCCCCTTCCATCTGTTCCTGAGGTCTGGCTGCCTTTTGTTTTCCTGCCCTCACTCACCATCTACCCGTTTAGTTCCCTCCACAGAATTTAAAAACTTGAGCTTCTCTAGGCTGAGAACAGGAACTTGACTGAGAACACTAGGTTATCACCAATCTTTTTATTTCAAAAATTTTATTATAGTAAAATAATGATTTGGGGTTTTTATTTTACATTCCCAAACCCTGACTCCAAACCCGAATGATCAATTTACTAGAAATGATAATATAATTGCAATGCCTCCTCAGGCAAATATTTATTTTTAAGGGACTTCCCTGGGGGCACGGTGGTTATGAGTCCGCCTGCCAATGCAGGGGACATGGGTTCGAGCCCTGGTCTGGGAGGATCCCACATGCTGCAGAGCAGCTAGGCCCATGCACCACAACTAATGAGCCTGTGTGCCACAACTACTGAAGCCCGGGCGCCTACAGCTGGTGCTCCACAACAGTAGAGGCCCCCGCAGTGAGAAGCCCTCACACCGCAATGAGTAGCGGCTCCTGCTCACCGCAACTAGAGAGAGCCTGTGCGCAGCAGGGAAGACCCAACACAGCCAGAGATGGATAAAATAAATAAATAAATGTATTAAAAAAAATAAACAAAGTTGACTCATGTAAAGTTTACTTTTCCAGAATGACTCAGCATTTTTCTTTCTACTAAATCTCCAAACACAAAACCAGTTAACTCTAGATTTTAGGTATAAACTTCCACTTGCTCCCAAGAAAGTTATTTACTACTGATTGTCTTTTGGGCTCATTCAGAAAACAAAACAAAACAAAGTCACCACAACTCATCCTCATTTGGGTAGCTCCTTCCAATAAATCTAACAAGTCCTCCTCTTATCCTTGTAGCCACTTAGGAAGATTCGTACATTATCTAGTTTTCTCTTTTATTTTTTTGATCGCGCCATGTGGGATCTTTAGTTCCCCGAACAGGAATCAAACCTGTGCCCCCTGCAGTGGAAGCACAGAGTCTTAACCACTGAACCGCCAGGGAAGTCCCAAGTTTTCTATCTTTTGTTAACGTTTTTTCTTATTTGTTTGCTCCTTCTCTCAAACTTTTATATTCAAATAGGAGCAAAGGGACACCACACATTTATTTAGAAGCCAATAAGAAAAATTCCAGTCTGTGCAATTTGAAACACCTGCGCTTATCTTGCTGTTACCATTACAGTGATTTAGACTACTTCACCTTCCTCCACCTCATGTGTAGCAGGCTGTCAATGCCCCATTTTCCCTTTCTTTGCCACATTATCATTAGTCATTTCAACTATTAGAATATCTTTAAAATATGCTCCCTTACCTCAAACCTGGTAACCTGGTTATTTTTTCTTGCCAACATGCACTGCTTGCTCCTATTGGTTAAAGGCAGTTGTATCCTCTCAGTGTGTGGAAGAGAATTGATTCATGCAACAGGGATGCGAACTTCACCTTCATCTATGAAACTCCTAATATAACAACAAAGTATATATTCAATACAAGAATATTATATTAGGATATTATTTTATATGAAATATTCAGAAATATTTTCTACACTTAGCATATTTAAGAAATAACAAATATATTGTCATTCTCAAGGTTAAACTAGTAGCAGTATTCCAGTGTTAAGCTTAAGTGATTTAGTTATGATATTGTTTGATTTATTTATTCCTGTAAAACATATACCTCCAAGATTTAGTGGCTTCAGCGATTTATTTCTCAGGATTGTGTAGGTTGGCTAGGTGATTCTTCAGCTCATCTCAGCTGGGCTCCTGCATACTTGTGCATTCAGTTGAAGACTAAAAGAGTCACATTCTGTTTGCCAATGCAGGTTACATGGCTAGCCCATATACAGGAGAATAGACAAATAGACTTCGTCTGTTGATGACAGGAAGAGCAACCAGCAATATCCTACTTTGAAGAGGTGAAATTGATTGGGAATATTATTATAATGGTCCACCACAAACATATATGTTCAAATACTCATACACTTTGTTTGCAATACTTTCAACTTTTCCTATACACAAAGTAGGTCAACCTACTTTGAGAACAAAAGCTACTCAATCCACCAATACCATACTAACCCCAACTGATGCATCAGTGGTGCAATGCTTCTTCAATTCCTCTTTTGGAATTATAGTTATCTGTTTTGTGCTCAGAATATGCACATCGTGGCAATTTCTTCTGTGAAGACTTGGGGGACTTATTATTAATCATTATAACTGAGTGCAGATCCTTTCTCAGCATGACTCATAAATATCTTTGAGTTTTAAAGCTCTTTATAATAACATTAATTTAATCTGTAAAATGGCATTGCTTGCAATAAATTCCATTTACAAATCTGAATAGGCAATGAAAGTGGTAGTGTTGCTGCAAATTTTTAATGGAGGCTGAAAAACAATGGAGCTATGGAAAACATGAAAATATCTTCCGGCTTCTAAAAGATCCTGCAAAGCTGTGACACTAATGAAGATGAAGGTTGCTTAGATAGATTTGCCTACATGCAATTTACTGCCAAAGAGATGGTTATCTGACTAAAAACCCATTATTGATTATTCAATTTAGTGCTCATACATTTAAATTTTACTCAGGTTGGAGTGATGTTGAAATTTGGATTTCCCATCTTAGCATGCTACTCTTGTGGTTGACAACAGAAATGTTAAAATAAAATCTTAAGAGTATAAAATGGCCATTGGAGGGCTAATTTCCATTTGTGGTTTATGGCTTCTTCTTAATATCTGATAATGCAATTATGCTTCAGCAGAGAATGAATCTTCTCTTCGTAAAGTAAGCCATGCCCCAAATATTGATGATTTAAATACAATAATATCATAGCTTTAAAAAGGGTCTTCAATTAGGGATGGTTTTTGCCATGTAAATATCTATTATTCAAAGCTAGAGATCTCATCTCACTTGCTTTTCCGGGAAGAAATGTGTTAGAATAAGGATTTGGTTTCAAATTGTTTAGTGTTAGAATAAGGATTTGGTTTCAAATTGTTTAGTGATGGTATTGTCAAGACTGAATTTTTTTGCCATACTTTACATTATAACACTTAAATAAAGAAATTATTTTTCTGAAACCAAGAAGTATCTTAAAACTACTCAACACAATTTGAATCTTTCCTGAAATTTGATTTATATATTTCCTGGAAATATATTCTTACCAACCTTCATACTAAACGTCTCTGCTAGATTTATAACTTGATAGGGAGATCTGAAATGAAACTGCTGTGAATACTTTCCCTTTTAAATTTTAGTTGTCAAGTCACGTTATCTAGTTTATACTACTCTGAATTATATTCAGTGCTTTCCCATTCTTTGCTAACACAACATCTCATAAAATCACATAGGGTAACATAATATGACAGTTAAATTTAAGAGACCTCTTATTATATTTGAAATCCAACCAATGTTCCAATTTAATGGCAATAGATGATTAGAGAAGAAATGACATCCTCATTTCAGAGATATTTTTACTCCAATGTATTTTTAATGCTCTCATGTCTTTTATTATTTTGACAGGTTTTCAGAAACAGTTTCAGAAGCCCTTGTTTGGGGCCTGATTTTTATGAAGAGAGACAGGGACATAGTTTAAAGTTTTAAGAGCACACTATTATATGATTCTATTCCATGAAAAAAGTTCTTAAATAGGTAATATTTACATTGTTGATCAAACTTTTGAGTTAAAACACCTGCAAAGTAACTAGGAGACAAATTATTTCCACTCAATAATCTTTCAGATGTTCTCCTTAGTAGCATGCAATGTGGACCAGCTCACAGCTCAAAATAATTATTTTGAAAAAGATCTGATGTGGCACTGGCATTTACTGAGAAGGGGTTATGATATGTAAGTACATAATAATATCGTTGAGATTTAGTAGCAGAGGACTGAAACCAAATAAAAGATGCCTAAGCAAGATTGAATGTTAATTTTTTAAAAATAAAACATTCTCCTGGACACTTCAAGTGCCTTAAAAGATATTATCCCTAAATAAACCACTGTTTTATGGAACACCTCGGTACTTTTCATGGAGTAGTATTTTGTATATTGTAAAATGCTATAAACAAATTGCATTCACATATATTGTACCACTCGGTCCTCACAAACATTTGTAGCATTTATTTCTTCCTTTAATCAATGAAAAACATGGAGCTCTTCAAGATGAATTGGCTTGGTCATCCCACAGAGTTAAGTGGCAAAGACCCTCCATTGGGCCACCCTCAGGTGGCCCAGACCCTCCCAATGATGAGATCCAACTGCTACTTGACTACAGATGACAGCTAGTAACATGTTCTGGTCGGATCTTCGTCTCATAGAGAGTTTATCCCAGATTCATGATTAACCAAAATTTTAAGAGATTTTATTTTGTTTTTTTCAGCTTGCTTGTTTGATTTTGTCTACTTTCAATGTTTATCACTGTATTTTGCTTACATTTTGTGAGTAGGTTTCTTAGCCTTCTAATGTGGTGAAAATTTAAGTACTGAAGATGAACAGAAGTCATGAACCTCTTCTTTTTTTTTTTTTACATCTTTTTTAGAGTATAATTGCTTTACAATGGTATGTTAGCTTCTGCTTTATAACAAAGTGAATCAGTTATACATATGCATATGTTCCCATATCTCTTTCCTCTTGCGTCTCCCTCCCTCCCACCCTCCCTATCCCACCCCTCTAGGCGGTCACAAAGCACCGAGCTGATCTCCCCGTGCTATGCAGCTGCTTCCCACTAGCTATCTACCTTACATTTGGTAGTGTATATATGTCCATTCCTCTCTCTCGCTTTGTCACAGCTTACCCTTCCCCCTCCCCATATCCTCAAGTCCATTCTCTAGTAGGTCTGTGTCTTTATTCCCGTATGAACCTCTTCTTGATGGTGAAATTGGGAGAAGGCAGATCCTATAGGGCAAAAGATCCATCAAAAACAATACAGGACTAAAGTATCACCTGCTATTTACATAACAGCCTCTGAGGAGCTCAAAACACTTTACAAATCCAATTCGACTTAAGTCCAGTGAGGAGTAAGGAGCTATGCAGGAAACTGAAAATCATCATTGCCCTCCTTAATAATTTCTACCACTCTGAAGAGGTTGTGCCTTCTACTCACGTATCACAAGTCTGTGGCACAGCTGAGGCTGGGGAACACAATAGAAAACTGGGGGATGCAGTAGAGAAAGGAGATGGGAAGAGGGGAGAACTAGAAAGAACATCTGTCCCCTAAAATTTCTAAAACAAAAAAAAAAAACACCCTTTCTCCTAGCCTTGCTAAGGTCTTCCGAGAGCCAGGGTCTGCCATAGCCACGTGTGTGAGATTCCTGCTTCTCTTTCTCCATGTCTGTCAAGTTTAATGTTTAAATGTATTTAATCATTGTAATTGCTCACTTTCCAGTTTTGCTCACTGTATCAGAAAATTAACACTTCAGTTGTTTTAGAAGAACTCTGGACCTAATTCCTATAGTTTTAGGAGAACAGATAACAATTTTACAAAGGCTTGTCTTTTTTAGTTTTTCTTTTCAAACTTAATCATATAAATAGCAATAAATATAGTCACTATCTTTTCAGGAGCACCAATACAGTGACAGTCACTCTTTTTTTTTTTTTTTTTTTTTTTTTGCGGTGCTCCGGACGCGCAGGCTCAGCGGCCATGGCTCACGGGCCCAGCCGCTCCGCGGCATGTAGGATCTTCACGGACCGGGGCACGAACCCGTGTCCCCTGCATCGGCAGGCGGACTCTCAACCACTGCGCCACCAGGGAAGCCCCGACAGTCACTTTTAAGGTATGCTTTTTACGCTTTATGTCATTTATCCCTCATTAAAACTTACAAGTATTATTAGTTACATATGATGAAATATTATTCAGCCTTACAAAGGAGGAAATCTTGCCATATGTGACAACGTGGATGAACCTGGAGGATATGCTAAATGAAATAAGCCAGTTACAGGAGGACTAATACTTATATGAGGTATCTAAAACAGTCAAACTCATGGAGACAAAGAATAAAATTGTGGTTTTCAGAGGCTAGGGGGAAGAGGAGGTAGAGATTTACTAATCAACAGGTATAAAATTTCAGTTATGCAAGGCAAGTAAGTTCTAGAGATCTGGTGTACGACACTGTGCCTATAAAACTTAAAAATCTGTTAAGAGGGTAGATCTCGTGTTAAGTGTTATTAACACAATAAGATAAAAAAAATAAATATATCGTCATTTTAAAGATGAAGAAGCAGATACTCAGAGATGTCAAAGAAATGTCCCAGGGTTATATAGATGGTAAGTGGTAAGCCAGAACACACTGCATCCATCAAGATTCTTAAGACAAATATAAACAGAAACAATAGAGGAAGATTATAATATTATCTATGTCTCTATATCTATGTATCTACTTGTCTATTATATATATGTTACCTATCATTACATATACAGTATGTAATCTATGGATAGAGAAAAAATAAAAGAGGGGAAGAGAGATTTTAAGGAATTGGCTTGTGTGATTGCAGGGCTGGTGAGTCCTAAATCCACAGTGTACAGTGACTGACCGGAAACTCACTTAAGGTTTCACTCCTAAATCTATAGGTGAGGACATCAGGCTGGAAACTCAGGAAAGGATGTCTGTGTTACAGTCTTGAAGTAGAATTCCTTGTCTGGAAACCTCAGTTTTTGCTCTTCAGATCTGCCACTGATTGGATGAGGTCCACCCACATTATTGCAGGTAATCTCCTTTACTTAAAGACAAAGGTGAGTCACATCCACAAAATACCTTCACAGCATCATCTAGCTAGTGTTTGACCAAACAACTAAGCACCATTTCCCAGCCAGGTTGACACACAAAGTTAACCATCACAACACCTCAAACCCCCAAAATAGTCACATGGCAATAACTTCAATATCAGAAGTTTTCAGAGTTCAATATCTTACCTATAATTATGGAATATGGCTGTTGGCATTCCAATTACCTGTATAGTTCAATGCATTTTAAAATTATGTAGTAAATGTGTATGTGTGTGTGTGTGTGTACATATGGATTGCATATGTATGTACTAACTGATTCAGACTCAGACTACCAGTTTGCCAATCAGAATTAATAAAAAGTAAAACAAATAATTAAATGTTCTTTTTCTAATTTTAACACATTTTAAATCAAACAAGATGTGGTTTAGATGAATTTCATTAATAATTTACATTATTTGAGTGATTAATACTATATAAACTTTTTTTGTCAAAAAATTCTATAATTTAAACATCTCTATATAATATTCTTAAGGGTTTTTTTGTTTTGTTTTTATTTGCTTTTTTGACTTATGAGACATATAAACATTTTATGGACTGATATGTGCCCTCCTCAGGTTAATACATAAAACCACAAATTAAACTTGATATTCATTGTGTGTGATATTACATTATCTCAGACACTGTATCCCTTTCAAAACCATAGCAGAGATGCACAAAACAGTGGTATGGTTTGTTAGTGGTGTTCGCTTGTATTTGGTTATGCACACCATTCTGAATTTCACTCTTACTAGTAATGTGCATTTAACTTTCTGCATTGAGTAAAAATTCTAGTTATCTCCTAAAATTGACCAATTCTAAATATATGGCAGATAAGGTCATTACAACTTGTGTTTGTACCTTGAAGGATAAAATACCCTTTAATATTTTTACAAAAGGTCTGCTTGTGTGGACTTACCTATAACCTTATATTTCTGTATAATTTTAATCTCTCAAAAATGTTTCCACCTAAACAGTGATTTGTTAAAATTTATGATTTTCAGATCGCATTTTGTTTAGCTATTTCATAAAGAAATGTCCCTATGTAATATGTAAAGAAGATTCTGGATCAGATTAATACTTTCGTAAAGAAATTTGGTGGTATTCCAATTATAGTTGATACCCTACTTAATTTATTACAATAACCACTTTAATTCCCTGAAAAATGTGTTAATATTTTTATTAAAACAGAGAAAAATCTCAGAAGCTGTCAATAGAAAGACATTTGTTACCATAAGTGATTTCTATGATAATTATAAAAATGCAGACCTTAAAATATTATGTAAATTTTATTACGTGACAAAGTCACACAGGTTTTGAGAAATTACACTACAGTTGCTCATTAACAGGTCTACATTAATGTAAATCTCTTTAAAGATTTATTTTCTCATTGTTTTGAAGAGCAGTAACTTTTCTGATGTATTAATGACCTACTTGTGACTAGCTAATCCCATTTTTTTTAAAATTTATTTATTTATTTATTTATTTTTTAGCCAATCCCATTTTCATTTGAGGGATCATTCCCTTGATTCACTCACTCAATACTGTATGTTGGAAAAATAAATTTGGATTGATGGGCAAAAATTGTAATCACCACGAACAGATAAATGGGGTGAGGGAATAATGTGATTATACAAAGAAAAATGAAATGATGCTTATGGGCCCTTGATGAACAACACAGGATATTTGTATTTGGTATATCATGGATGTGGAAGGTAGCAGGAGGAGTACTTTATGAAATGCTCATTGTCTTGTAAGTGCCTAAAAGTCACAGTACTGGAACTCTGTGTGATGTGCTTTAAGGGGAATATTTCCTATTGTCAGTGACAGAATAATATGCACTGTAGAAGCAACAGAATCTTTCTTCAGAGATTCCCCAGATTCATATTTCTAACCAATTTTGTTCCCCAGCAATATGGTTTTCATAGAATTATATTGTTCTGTAAATCATTGTTCAGGGACTCAGGAGCCAAATATTAGTCCTCTCTGACAGTTCCTGAGACAGATAATCATCAAAATAATTTAAGTTGAATATCCAAACCTCAGACAAATTATCCAAAACTTAATGAATAAGCTGGAATTCAAATTGTCTCAATAACATGAGATTTGATCATCATATAAAAGAATACATAAATTGAGCATAACACAATGAAGATGAATAAACTGGAGGACTAAATGTGTGTGTATATATACATATGATTTAGGATAAAAGAAAAATAAAATTATCTCTATGTAATTCTGCAGTTACAGAATGGCCTTTCCCCCGCTTTTAGCTGGATTTTATCTTCCTCATGTAAAAGTACCCAACACAGAGGAACTACCATACTAAGAGCTCTGTAGATATGAAAAATGGGTTCAATTTTACATCCATCAGCTAATCAACAGCAATTACAATTGCAATTAGTAAAGTGCCAACTTCAAAGACTCTAGAGCTTAGGTCCTCTTGGAATATACTGACCAAAAGTGGGTTGCCTCTTCACAGTTTCTTGGACTTTGTCATATATGCTGATACAACCAAATTTACCTGAGTTAACTTTAAGAGTTGATTGCTTGTGAACAACTCATCCTGAAATGTGGATTTGTGTTTTATTTTGAAAACTAGGGATGGTTTATTGGAAAGTTAAACTTTATCTTTGCTACTTGATTCTCTTTATTTTTGACATTTTTATTTCCAAAATTATAAAGCAAACAAAGTTTGCTACCATTTTGTTTTCATTTGTGTGCAGTTGCATAGGTTTGGAATTTTTTCTTGTTAGGATATTTTAACTAGTAGCTATTAAAACTGTGCATTTCCTTCAATAACTAGATGAAATAATTTTTTTTTTCTTTAAAAAAGTTCATATGACTTAATTACAAGCGTACCTCAGAGATGTTGCAGTTTGGTTCCAAACCACCACATTAAAGCGAATATTACAGCAAATAAGTCACATGAACTTTTTGGCTTCTCAGTGCATATAAAAGTTATGTTTACACTATACTATAGTCTGTTAAGTGTGCAATAGCATTATGTCTTAAAACAACAACGTACATGCCTTAACTACAACATGCTTTATTACTAAAAATTGCTAACCATCACCTGAGCTTTCATTGAGTCATAATCTTTTTGCCGGTGGAAGGTCTTGCCTCAATGTTGATGGCTGCTGACTGATCAGGGTAGTGGTTGCTTAAAGTTGGGTTGGCTGTGGGAATTTATTACAACAATGAAGTTTGCCACATCTATTGACTCTTCCTTTGAGGAAGGATTTCTCTGTAGCATGCAATGCTATTTGATAGCGTTTTACCCACAGGAGAACTTTCAAAATTGCCGTCACTCCTCTCAAACCTTCCCTCTGCTTTATCAACCAAATTTATGTAATATTCTAAATCCTTTGTTGTCATTTCAGTAATTTTCACAGCATCTTCACCAGTAGATTCCAATTCAAGAAACCACTTTCTTTAAAGCTCATCCATAAGAAGCACCTCCTCATCCATTCAAGTTTTATCATGAGATTGCAGCAGTTCAGTCACATCTTCAGGCTGTACTTCTAATCCTAGTTCTCTTGCTATATCCATCACATCTTCTTCCACTGAAGTCTTGAACCCCTCAAAGTCATTCATGAGTGTTGGAATCCACTACTTCTAATAAATCCTGTTAATATTGATGTTTTGTCTCTTCCCATGGATCATCAATGTTCCTCACGGTGTTTAGAATAGTGAATCCTTTACAGAAGATTTCCAATGTACTTTGTCCAGATCCATCAGAGGAATCACTATCTATGGCCTTACAAAATTAATTTCTTAAATAATAAGACTTGAAAGTCAAATTTGCTACTTGATGCATGGGCTGCAGAATGGATGTTGTGTTAGCAGGTATAAAAACAACTTTAGGGCTTCCATGGTGGTGCAGTGGTTGAGAGTCTGCCTGCCGATGCAGGGGACACGGGTTCGTGCCCCGGTCCGGGAGGATCCCACATGCCGCAGAGCGGCTGGGCCCGTGAGCCATGGCCACTGAGCCTATGCGTCCAGAGCCTGTGCTCCACAACGGGAGAGGCCACAACAGTGAGAGGCCCGTGTACCGCAAAAAAAAACAAAAAAAACAAAAAAAAAACTTTAATTTTGTTGAACCTCTCCTTCAGAACTCTTGTACCTGGTCACTCTTGGGTGCCAATGTGCTGTAAGTCTCAAAAGTGGGCTTAAAATAGTCAGTAAATCATGTTGTCAACAGATGTGTTTTCATCCAGGCTTTGTTGTTCCATTTATAGAGCACAAGTAGAGTAGATTTAGCATAATTCTTAAGGACCTTAGTATTTTCAGAATGGTAACTGAGCTCTGACTTCAACTGCAAGTCACCAGCTGCATTAGCCCCTAACAAGAGAGTCAGCCTGTCCTTTGAAGCTTTGAAGCCAGGCACTGACTTCTCCTCTGTAGCTATGAAAGTCCTAGGTGGCATCTTCTTCCAGTAGAAGGCTGTTTCGTCTACACCGAAAATCTGTTCTGTAATGTAGCCACCTTCATTACTTACCTTAGCTAGATCTTTTGGATAACTTGCTGCAGCTTCTACATCAGCACTTGCTGCTTCACCTTGTACTTTTATACTATAGAGGCGGCTTCTTTCCTTAAACCTCAGGAACCAACATCTGCTAGCTTCAAACGTTTCTTCTACTATTTCCTCACCTCTCTCAGGCTTCATAGAATTGAGGAGACCTAGGGCCTTGCTCTGGATTAGGCTTTGGTAATGTTGAGGCTGGTTTGATCTTCTATCCAGACAACTAAACTTTCTCTGTATCAGCAATAAGCCTGTTTTGCTTTCTTATCATTCTTGTGTTCACTGGAGTAGCACTTTTAATTTTTTTCCAAGAACTTTTCCTTTGCATTCACAACTTGGCTAACTGTGCAAAAGCCCTAACTTTCGGTCTGTCTTGGCTTTTGACATGCCTTCCTCACTAAGCTTAATCATATTTAGCTTTTAATTTAAACTGAGAGACACGTGACACTTCATTTCATTTGAACACTTAGAAGCTTCTGTAGGGTTATTAATTGGCCTAATTTCAACACTGTTGTGTTTCAGGGAATAGGGAAGCCTGAAGTTTTAATTCAGAGATAATAAATGTGTAGTGTTAGAAATGATAAGTGGGTAAAGAATAGAAGAATTTTGAGGAGCATAATAGAGACTAAATTGCCATGAACAGATTGTTAGGACAAATCTAAATATTAAAGATGCTGTTAGCAAGGGCTCAGAAAGAAGTGAGAAACATGTTATTGAAAACTGGAGTTCGAGGGATCCTTGTGATTAAGTGGTAGAATACTTAGTGCCATTCTCTCCTGCAGTTATGTAGAAAACAGAAGCTGAGCATGTGACTCTACAACCTTCTACTCAAACCTCATAAAGATCAAAAAGTTAAGAATATTCAGTCATGTAGAGGGTACTTACAAGAGATTAAGTTTGTACCTCATAGATCCTCTCAGACCAACCAGCCATAGTGTTACTGAGTCCAAGCTCATACTGGAAGTTTTATATCACATATTTTGAATTTTTGCAACAGACATGTTACTTATGGATTAGTTGTGTTAGTTAAATTTCTTACTGAGTCCAAGCTCATACTGCTCACTGCATGACAGGCCAATAAATCAAGAGATAAGAGGTTGGGGCAAGGAATTTCAACTTTATTAGGAAAGCCAGCACACCAAGAATATGGTGGAGTAGTGTCGTCAAAACCCATCTTACCCAAGTTAGAATTCAGGTTTCTTTTATGCTACAAGGGGAGAAGGTGTGGCTCGTTGTTGCAGACTACTTGGTGCTGGAATCCTTTGTTCTTACAGCTGTCCCTGTAGGTCTGGTCACAATGTTCCAATAAAACTCCAACAAGACAATTGTTACTTCTGATTTATTGCCTCTAATGCTACTGATGTTGGGGAAGTTTTATATCACATATTTTGAATTTTTGCAACAGACATGTTACTTACGGATTAGTTGTGTTAGTTAAATTTCTACATTATAGAATATATTTTTGTTATATAAAAATGAATTTTCTTAAGTTGTCTGACAGTTTCTTATAAAGCTGCTGCTGCATGTGTATTAAAACCTCTCACAATGATTGTGGATGTTTTCCAACGTTACTGCATAACCTGTTAGTTTTTTAACCTTAATTATTTAGAAAGGCTTTCCAAATTCCTAACAGAAGTAACAAAGTGCAGAAAGCCAAACAATTTTGTTTCTGATTTCTATAATTGAAATTTAAATTTTATAAGTTGATGTGTAGTGATTATTTTTTTTCCATTGTAGCAGTTTTATTTTTTATTTATTTATTTATTTTTTACATCTTTATTGGAGTATAATTGGTTTACAATGGTGTGTTAGTTACTGCTTTATAACAAAGTGAATCAGTTATACATATACATATGTTCCCATATCTCTTCCCTCTTGCGTCTCCCTCCCTCCCACCCTCCCTATCCCACCCAACCAGGAGGTCACAAAGCACCGAGCTGATCTCCCTGTGCTATGTGGCTGCTTCCCACTAGCTATCTACCTTACGTTTGGTAGTATATATATGTCCATGCCTCTCTCTCGCTTTGTCACAGCTTACCCTTCCCCCTCCCCATATCCTCAAGTCCATTCTCTAGTAGGTTTCTGTCTTTATCCTGTCTTACCCCTAGGTTCTTCATGACATTTTTTTTTTCTTAAATTCCATATATATGTGTTAGCATAATGTATTTGTCTTTCTCTTTCTGACTTACTTCACTCTGTATGACAGACTCTAGGTCTATCCACCTCACTACAAATAGCTCAATTTCGTTTCTTTTTATGGCTGAGTAATATTCCATTGTATATATGTGCCACATCTTCTTTATCCAATCATCCGATGATGGACACTTACGTTGTTTCTATCTCCGGGCTATTGTAAATAGAGCTGCAATGAACATTTTGGTACATGACTCTTTTTGAATTATGGTTTTCTCAGGGTATATGCCCAGTAGTGGGATTGCTGGGTCATATGGTAGTTCTATTTGTAGTTTTTTAAGGAACCTCCATACTGTTCTCCACAGTGGCTGTATCAATTTACATTTGTCCATTTCTTCCAGGTTGTCCATTTTATTGGCATAGAGTTGCTTGTAGTAATCTCTCATGATCTTTTGTATTTCTGCAGTGTTAGTTGTTACTTCTCCTTGTTCATTTCTAATTCTATTGATTTGAGTCTTCTCCCTTTTTTTCTTGATGAGTCTGGCTAATGGTTTATCTATTTTGTTTACCTTCTCAAAGAATCAGCTTTTAGTTTTATTGATCTTTGCTATCGTTTCCTTCATTTCTTTTTCATTTATTTCTGATCTGATTTTTATGATTTCTTTCCTTCTGCTAACTTTGGGGTTTTCTTGTTCTTCTTTCTCTAATTGCTTTAGGTGCAAGGTTAGGTTGTTTATTCGGGATGTTTCCTGTTTCTTAAGGTAGGATTGTATTGCTATAAACTTCCCTCTTAGAACTGCTTTTGCTGCATCCCATAGGTATTGGGTCGTTGTGTCTCCATTGTCATTTGTTTCTAGGTATTTTTTAATTTCCTCTTTGATTTCTTCAGTGATCACTTCGTTATTAAGTAGTGTATTGTTTAGCCTCCATGTGTTTGTATTTTTTACAGATCTTTTCCTGTAATTGATATCTAGTCTCATAGCGTTGTGGTCAGAAAAGATACTTGATACAATTTCAATTTTCTTAAATTTACTAAGGCTTGATTTGTGACCCAAGATATGATCTATCCTGAAGAATGTTCCATGAGCCCTTGAGAAAAATGTGTGTTCTGTTGTTTTTGGATGGAATGTCCTATAAATGTCAATTAAGTCCATCTTGTTTAATGTATCATTTAAAGCTTGTTTCTCCTTATTTATTTTCATTTTGGATGATCTATCCATTGGTGAAAGTGGGGTGTTAAAGTCCCCTACTATGAATGTGTTACTGTTGATTTCCCCTTTTATGGCTGTTAGTATTTGCCTTATGTACTGAGGTGCTCCTATGTTGGGTGCATGAATATTTACAATTGTTATATCTTCTTCTTGGATCAATCCCTTGATCATTATGTAGTGTCCTTCTTTGTCTCTTCTAATAGTCTCTTTATTTTAAAGTCTATTTTGTCTGATATGAGAATTGCTACTCCAGCTTTCTTTTGGTTTCCATTTGCATGAAATATCTTTTTCCATCCCCTCACTTTCAGTCTGTATGTGTCTCAAGGTCTGAAGTGGGTCTCTTGTAGACAGCAAATATATGGGTCTTGTTTTATCCATTCAGCCAATCTGTGTCTTTTGGTGGGAGCATTTAGTCCATTTACATTTAAGGTAATTATCGATATGTATGTTCCTATTCCCATTTTCTTAATTGTTTTGGGTTCGTTATTGTAGGTCTTTTCCTTCTCTTGTGTTTCTTGCCTAGAGAGGTTCCTTTAGCAGTTGTTATAAAGCTGGTTAGGTGGTGCTGAACTCTCTCAGCTTTTGCTTGTCTCTAAAGGTTTTAATTTCTCCATCAAATCTGAATGAGATCCTTGCTGGGTAGAGTAATCTTGGTTGCAGGTTTTTCTCTTCATCACTTTAAATATGTCCTGCCAGTCCCTTCTGGCTTGCAGAGTTTCTGCTGAAAGATCAGCTGTTAACCTTATGGGGATTCCCTTGTGTGTTATTTGTTGTTTTTCCCTGGCTGCTTTTAATATGTTTGCTTTGTATTTAATTTTTGACAGTTTGATTAATATGGCATATTAATATGGCATAATTAATCTTGGCATATTTCTCCTTGGATTTATCCTGTATGGGACTCTCTGTGCTTCCTGGACTTAACTATTTCGTTTCCCATATTAGGGAAGTTTTCAACTATAATCTCTTCAAATATTTCTCAGTTCCTTTCTTTTTCTCTTCTTCTTCTGGAACCCCTGTGATTCGAATGTTGGTGTGTTTAATGTTGTCTCAGAGGTCTCTGAGACTGTCCTCAGTTCTTTGCATTCTTTTTTCTTTATTCTGCTCTGCAGTAGTTATTTCCACTATTTTATCTTCCAGGTCACTTATCCGTTCTTCTGCCTCAGTTATTCTGCTATTGATCCCATCTAGAGTATTTTTCATTTCATTTATTGTGTTGTTCATCGTTCTTTGTTTCATCTTTAGTTCTTCTAGGTCCTTGTTAAATGTTTCTTGCATTTTGTCTATTCTATTTCCAAGATTTTGGATCATCTCTACTATCATTATTCTGAATTCTTTTTCAGGTAGACTGCCTATTTCCTCTTCATTTGTTAGGTCTGGTGGGTTTTTATCTTTCTCCTTCATCTGCGGTGTGTTTTTCTGTCTTCTCATTTTGCTTATCTTACTGTGTTTGGGGTCTCCTTTTTGCAGGCTGCAGGTTCGTAGTTCCCGTTGTTTTTGGTGTCTGTCCCCAGTGGCTAAGGTTGGTTCAGTGGGTTGTGTAGGCTTCCTGGTGGAGGGGAATAGTGCCTGTGTTCTGGTGGATGTCTTTCTGGTGGGCAGGTCCACGTCTGGTGATGTGTTTTGGGGTGTCTGTGGACTTATTATGATTTTAGGTAGCCTCTGCTAATGGGTGGCGTTGTGTGCCTGTCTTGCTAGTTTTTTGGCATAGGATGTCCAGCACTGTAGTTTGCTGGCCGTTGAGTGAAGCTGGGTGGTGGTGTTGAGATGGAGATCTCTGGGAGATTTTCGCCGTTTGATATTATGTGGAGCTGGGAGGTCTCTTGTGGACCAGTGTCCTGAAGTTGGCTCTCCCTCCTCAGAGGCACAGCACCGACTCCTGGCTGCTGCACCAAAAGCCTTTCATCCACACGTCTCAGAATAAAAGGGAGAAAAAGTAGAAAGAAAGAATTAGTAGAAGTAGAAAGAGAGAAAGAAAGAAAGAAAGGGAGAAAGGAGGGAGGGAGGGAGGAAGGAAGGAAGGAGGGAAGGAAGGAAAAAAGAAAGGAGATAAAGTAAAATAAGATATAATAAAGTTATTAAAATAAAAAATAATTAATAAGAGAAAAGAAAGAAAAAAATTAAACAAACAAACAAAAATGGACGGATAGAACCCTAGGACAAATGGTGGAAGCAAAGCTATACAGACAAAATCTCACACAGAAGCATACACATACACCCTCACAAAAAGAGGAAAAGGGGAAAAAATCATAAATCTTGCTCTCAAAGTCCACCTCCTCAATTTGGGATGATTCGTTTTCTATTCAGATATTCCACAGATGCAGGTAAAGCAAGTTGATCCGCTGTTTCTGAGGCTGCTGGGAGAGATTTCTCTTTCTCTTCTTTGTTCTCACAGCTCCCAGGGGCTCAGCTTTGGATTTGGCCCCGCCTCTGCGTGTAGGTGTCCGGAGGGCATCTGTTCTTCGCTCAGACAGGACGGGGTTAAAGGAGCAGCTGATTCGGGAGCTCTGGCTCACTCAGGCCGGTGGGGAGGGAGGGGCACGGAGTGCGGGGTGGGCCTGCGGCGGCAGAAGCCGGCAAGACGTTGCACCAGCCTGAGGCGCGCCGTGCGTTCTCCCAGGGAAGCTGTCCCCAGATCCCGGGACCCCGGCAGTGGCGGGCTGCACAGGCTCCCCGGAAGCGGGGCGTGGACAGTAACCTGTGCTCGCACACAGGCTTCCTGGTGGCGGCAGCAGCAGCCTTAGCGTCTCATGCCCGTCTCTGGGGTCCGCGGCCCTAGCCACGGCTCCCGCCCGTCTCTGGAGCTCCTTTAAGCAGCGCTCTTAATCCCCTGTCCTCGCACACCAGGAAACAAAGAGGTAAGAAAAAGTCCCTTGCCTCTTCGGCAGGTCCAGACTTTTCCCCGGACTCCCTCCCGGCTAGCCGTGGCGCACTAATCCCCTGTAGGCTGTGTTCACGCAGCCAACCCCAGTCCTCTCCTGGCGTTCCGTTCCGAGCGAAGCCCGAGCCTCAGCTCCCAGCCCTGCCCGCCCCGGCGGGTGAGCAGACAAGACTCTCGGGTTGGTGAGTGCCGGTCGGCACCGATCCTCTGTGCGGGAATCTCTCCACTTTGCCCTCTGCACCCCGGTGGCTGCGCTCTCCTTCGCAGCTCCGAAGCTTTCCCCCTCCTCCACCCGCAGTCTCCGCCCGCGAAGGGGCTTCCTAGTGTGTGGAAACATTTCCTCCTTCACAGCTCCCTCCCACTGGTGCAGGTCCCGTCCCTATCCTTTTGTCTCTGTTTTTTCTTTTGCCCTACCCAGGTACGTGGGGGTTTTCTTGCCTTTTGGGAGGTCTGAGGTTTCTGCCAGCGTTCAGCAGGTGTTCTGTAGGGGTTGTTCCACTTGTAGATGTATTTCTGGTGTATCTGTGGGGAGGAAGGTGATCTCCGCGCCCTACTCTTCTGCCATCTTCCCGGAAGCGTCTCTGTAGTGATTATTTTTGAATGACCCTTCTTATGGAAAAGAAAAAGTAGGAAATGTTAGAAATGATTGGTCTAGAATAGGTTCTTATGATCTATAGGGATAGATCATAGAAGGATATAGTTTGTACATTTTATCTTACCACCCTCACCATCCCTAACTTTCTGTTAAGAACACTTCATGTATCTATTGGTCATAAATTTGTGTACATTCGTTTTAAACATATTTATGTTTTAATCTACTACCTTTTCAGCATAATGAGTCCTTTATGCATTTTATTTACAGCATACATTTATACTACTTTTAATTTGTTCTCCCATCTGAAATGCTTCTTTAAGGGTCAAGGGATAAAGAAATCTGAACTATATATGGACAAAAAATGCATGGCCTTTGTCTCAGTTTAAAATTTGCAAGCTTGGTTTAGATAATCCTTATTATTAATATGATAATGAAAAAGGTTTTAAATGCATCAAGGATTTCCCAGAAAAAGATACATTAAACCTTTGCGTATCAAATAATCTGATGTTATTCTTTCTTACATGCATATAGTTGTACACTACAGTGGCTACTTTATTTACATTACACAGGAGAGTGCCATTTAAGCCATAAGTACAACTCTACATAATTCAACTTAGTTTAAACATCTTGCTAGAGGAATAGTAATCAAATTTAGCTTCAGGACATATTGTAGACTAATACAAAAGCTCTACATGCACAGTTAAGATTATACTACAAATGGGGTTCCTATTTTACTATTTGATGAATGATATGTCACAAAGTGTTATGTGATTCCATAATAAAAGATGCTATTATAATGCCTCTGCCCAGAAGGACAAAGTTAATCTTGCTAAGAGGACTTGAACTCTCAAATTCTAGAGTTAAGTAAGTTGCATCAGGGCTTGTTCTTTGAGTTCTTGGCGTGGAAGAAAATATATGTGGGCATCCAAATCAGGTTTCTCAATTACATTAGGTTTCCAAAAGTGTGCCTTCTAGAGTTACATCACTTATGTCAAATTTTACTTTATGAAAAATACATACATAGTTAGTTGTGTTTAAACCATTAAAGTAGCTATTCCTATCAAACTCAGCATAAAATTCCATTCATAGACAAATAAGTGTAGTAGTTTAGATATAAGTAGCAGTGATGGTGTACATAACCCAACCACAATTTACTTTAAAATAATGAACTTTCTCCTTGACCCATCTCATTTCAATTAAATCTTTCTAAAAGGAAAGCATTATCTCCACAGGTTAAGGTTCAAAATAAAAAATCTAGGAGTCATAAAATGGTTAGAATTAATTTATCAGATTAAATCATTGGCAAGTTGGACCTGAACAGATGAGTTACCAAATAAAGATGCTTCACTGGAAGAAAAATTCTATCAGCAATCCATGTGTGTCCCAGAACATGTTGTAGATGGAGATAATGGTGACTATGGGTGGCCGATAAGGTGAAAACTAGAGAACACCTTGAACACAACTTAATTTTTAATTTTATCTTAAACTAAATTTCAGTTTTTAGTTTATTGATTTGTAAAGAAGAGAGCCTAAACAAAACAGATGTGTGAAAAAGATTAGTTTCGGTTCTCATTTTAAAGAAAAGATCATTTTTACTGCCTTGTAATTCTGTGTATTATTGGTATGGCCAATAATATTTTTCTAAACTATAAGGACAGATGTTTTTATTGTTTGCATTATTTACATTGCATACTTTAAATATATATTATAGAGTATGAACATCAAAGCTTTGAAATTTCTGAAAACAAGAAACACAGTCATCGGGAAGAATTGTTGGAGTAGGAGCTCTAAGATGAAAAATCATGATTAACTAAAGGAAAGCATTTAGAATGAAAGTGTTTAACAATGGCATCACTATTGTGATGCTATTAATAACAGACAATTGGGAAAGAGTTCATAATGACTTAATCCCTAGTCCATTAACTTTTAGG
The DNA here is from genome assembly GCF_949774975.1 of Lagenorhynchus albirostris. NCBI lineage: Eukaryota > Metazoa > Chordata > Mammalia > Artiodactyla > Delphinidae > Lagenorhynchus > Lagenorhynchus albirostris. The sequence continues at coordinate 83,857,973 of NC_083100.1, forward strand.
AATTTAATAAAAATCTATTAAAATGAAAATATGCCACAAGGAAATTACCAACCTGGATGTGCTTATTTTTGATGAGTTTCTAGAATGCATTTGGATATGAATTTCCACCATCTAAGTGAACTGTGAAACAAATTGCTTCGTTTACCATTACCCTAGATTTCTTTTTAGCTTGTATCTTTTAGTTATTTGTAGAAGCCAATATGCAGTATAACAAAACAGAGTATTACAGAAACTTCAAATTATTTTCTCTGAATTTGTAGAAAACCAGCTATTGTTTAATGAACCCTGATGTTGCGGTTACTGACAGTTAAACCAATAAGTTAGAAATAAATAACTGTGTTTCTCTTCCTTATTTAAAAGTACTTGGCATTTTGCTACTGTAAAAACCATAAGGCTCAACATACATTTTCAGATGATTTTGTAATATACTGAAAAACTATCCAGACCCATTAGAATGATAGGTTCTTGGTTAAGGAAAATTGTGATCAAAACTATTGCCTTCCAAGCCATAAGTCAGCTGAGTTAGCAGCAGCTATGCTGGGGGAAAAACATCCCCCATTGTAATGTCCATTTACATTAAGTAGCAGTCCCTGATTACACTTGCACTTTTACACAGCATGGTATAAATGTTTTCTTGCCTCTGTTTGTAGATTTAAGGTTTTTACCACTCCAAATGTGTGATTTTTCACTTGCCTCTACATATTTACATTAGATCTGTGCAATATGTGTTTCCTTTGTGTTTACTTCGCTACCTTTGTATCATTCCCTCCAAAATACACATATTTTCTGTGAATTGTCTTTTACTTGGAAGTCTAGCATTGATTTCTCCAGGATAAAACATTTTTAAAAAGTAGCATTTTAAATTCAGCATGATTTGGATGAGATGATAATTTTGTTATCAAATTAGTTTATTCATTGAAATGATCTTATTTGTCTTCAAAATAACCTGAATACACATGAAGTGTTTTGTTGTTGTTTTTGGCCTTGCTGCATGGCTTGCAGGATCTTAGTTCCCCGACCAGGGATTGAACCCTGGCCCGGCAGTGAAAGTGGAGTCCTAACCACTGTCCCTAGCCAGGGAATTCCCCATAATGTTTCAATATACAGTTGACCCTAGAACAATGCGGGCTTAGGGGCGCTGACCTCTGCACTTTCGAAAATCGGCATATAATTTTACAGTCAGCCTTCCGTATCTGCAGTTCCGCATCCTACAATTTAACCAACTGTGGATTAGGTTGTAGTGTAGTACACATTTATTGAAAAAAAAATCCACATAAAAGTGGATCCATGCAGTTCAAACCTGTGTTGTTCAGAGTCAACTGTATATTTTCTAAGGAGTACAAATGCCTGTGTGATTAAACAGAAAGTAACATGTATGGTAAAGGAAGAGAATGGGGCTTATTTTGGTTAGAAAAAAATAGAAAACTTTTTCTCATTTAGCTTAAACGGTGTTCTTAAATTAAGGAAATTTGCTTTTAAAGAAATGATACAGATGATGAGCTGAGGAAGCTGAGTCTTTTCTATCCCCAGCTCTATGGGTTTGTGTTCTAGGATCTTTTGAAAAGTAGGTATTCAAGTGAGAATATACTTCATGACAGCGTATTTTAACTGTCACAGTAAAGGCTGATAGTAAACTTACCAAGTAAAAATATAAGCCATAAAATAAGAAAAAGCCTTGGGTAAACATAACAATCCAAATAATAATAAAGTAAGAATAAATACTAATATTTATTACTATTACTAGTGTATTTAGTATTACTAATAAATACTGTTAGTAGCATTTATTAGTATTACTAATTAGTAATACTAATTTCTTACTAATAAGTAATAGTAAGTAAAGGCCAAAGCATGTAAGAAGGGAGTAATGTAGGAAATAGCCAGATGAAGATGTTGATAAATAGTTTTAACTTGTTTTGGTTAAATTCATGTTAAATAATAGCATGCTTAATTTTAAACTCTAACATTAAAATAATTTCAGAAATAAAAATATATAGTTATAGTACAATCATAAATCTACATAAACATCTCTATCATTACCAGAACTTATTAAATTGGAAACTAGTTTTTAAGTGCATTTCCTAAAATATCCAAACTCAAAGTGGAAATTAACTCCTCTACTCTCAGTATTTAGTGATATATATTGAAATAAAAAGCAGATTTTTGTTTGGAAAATGGAAACTCCAATCCTCCAATCACTTGTTGAATATCGTCTATTGTTTATTTACTAACAAGTCATTTTTTCCACCCACAAAGGAAAATTCCTTTAAGAATTAGATCTGCTGTTGTATAAAGTTATCTTAGAGAATAAGAACATTACAAATCAGAGGTCCATGATTATATTATTGTAATATTTATCCCTTAAATCATTTAAACACTTTTCATAATAAAAATCTTTATACACTATACCTCATTTAACAGCCATTAACACATCTTCCATCTCAAGTCAAGTGTACCTACTAGTAATGACAATTTTATTGCTTATTAGATGTGGTTTTATGTTACCAGCGATCTCACACCAAGTCTGCGCAGTTTAATATGAAAAGCTCCTGCGAAAGGTGTTGCTCATCTCTTGATATATAGTGTTGGGGCTAAAATTTAACAATAATCAAGTTTAGAATATAATAATTGTAAAATCTGTCTTTTGTAAGATAAAATACAAAATAAAATCTTAATAAATCTAATGTCAAAGGTTAAATTAAGAGGAATGTATAACACTTAAAAATACCAAATATATTAAAAAAATAAAAAGCAGTGAACTCATTATGAACGAATAATAATAATAGATATAACTGAATATATGGATATTTCAAGGTTTTACACAAACATGCACCATTACTTCCAGAAATTCTAACAAAAATAATTAAATCAAGACCAATTCCTCAGAAATTTAAAATTAGCCTTCTTAGGCTGGTACTGATTTATTTATTCAAAGGAAATTTTACGTAGAGCCAAAACTCAGTATCTAACATAGTTTTCTTAAGATTTGCTTCATTCTAACTGGTAGAATTCTAGAGTTTATAATTAAGAAAAAATGTTAACTTACTTTAAGCATTGTATTTAATTAATAATTCTTCTTTAAATTTGATTTTACTTCTAGTTGCTTCATGTACTGTGGGAAAGTGAGCAAACAAAGCACCTTACATGTTGGGAAAATTGCATGAGGCTTTCAGTTTTATGCCACAGTTTTCTTCTCTTTATCCACTGATAAAAATAGTACAGACTGCATGGGTCTATTGCAAAGGTCAAATTTACCACTAAGTGTTTCAGTTTTAATATTATTTTGATACAGTTTTCATAATTTAATTTCCAATTGTTAGTGGATAGCGTATAGAAAAACAATAGATTATTTTTAACCTTTTACCCTGTCACTTTACAAAATTTGCTTATTAGTTCCAGTAGCTATTATATACATTCTTTAGTAGATTTTGTATATTTCTTAGGATTATCTATATCCCTGCTCATATAGACTGCAAGTAAATAATGTTTTATTTTCCATGTCATTTATATCTTTTTCTTGTCAACTTGAAATTGGCAGGACATTCATTAAATTGCAGAACAGAACTGATGAGAGTGAGTATCCTTGCCTTGTTCCAGATCTTAAAAAGAATGTATTCAATGATAGCAGCTCAAGTTTTGTGTTTTTTTTGTTTGTTTGTTTTTCATTTCGTTTTGTTTTCATAGATAGCCTTTATTAGATTGAGGGACTTTCTTGTATTTCTGGCTTGCTGAGTTTTATTATGAATGGATAGAAAATAGCTGCATTATTATTGAGATGATTATGTTATTTTCCCCTTTATTCTGTTTATTTGGTGAATTACATTGATTAATTTTTCAAATATTATATCCTTGCATTTCTTAGACAAACTGCACTTGTCTAAGGCATGTTATTTGTTTCATATTTAGCTGGAATTGCATATAAATGGATTTCACTGGCAAATTTAGAGAATTTTAGCAAACAGAAATTTTTACTTTTTTTTCTGTCTTTGTTCATGAGAGATATTGGTCTGTAGATTTATTTTGTAATGTCTTTGTCTAGTTTTGATATAAAGGTTTTTTGATAAAATGAGGATATTTAAATGTTATTTAAGATAACATTTAATGTTATTATTTTATCAGTTACACTTTTGTTTTATTTATGTATCTATGTGGTTATTTATTTTTGTAGTGTAGACTTAGAGAAACTAGAAATTAATAAGAGTAGGGTGAGTACAGACACAGAAACCCAAATTTCTAAGATTACAACACAAATGTTTGTATGTATGGGTGGATATAGACAAGATAGTTCAAACACCAGACAGAATGAGGGTCAGGGAAGAATTAGCAGTGAACTTTTAATCCTGCTTCCCATTCTAAACTTTAAGAAAGACAATGAAACAGGCAGTTCTACTCTTGGATTGAGATCTGTAGGGTAGTAGTAGTTGATATTTTGCATATAGATTTTTCATACTTTGCCGTGATGAATATCTACTACAAATTTACTGGTCTACTTCAGGTGGTGGCAATCCTGAGAAGACAAACGAATAGGGCAAAACCCAGTTTGAGTTGAGCAAGCTATGGAATAAAAAAACCTGTTTTTAGTAGACTAAGACAAGATCCAAAGTCATCAGCCATGGAAGCCAGATGAGACGTATCACCTCACATTGCAAAAAACCTTGGGAGCCAAACTACACTCAGCAGAGATTGGGTCTGAGAGCCAATGTTCTTCTTCAACAATGCTGCTTCTCTGATAGATGAACAATACATAATCCCCTATCTTCCATTTGAGGAGTTTAACTCCTGTCATGGGTAAAGAACAAGAGAATAAATAAGGTGAAGAATTTCTGAAAGCCAATTTATTCCAAATATAGTAAACTGTGAGACATCATAACTAAGAATAATAAGTGAATTTGGATGAGAAGTCGTTGTATTAGTCTGAGAGTACCACATAGGATACAATAAATGATCTTTTCTAGACAAATTCTGGCTTTAAGAGTTAAGCTAAACTAAGTTTTATAAAATATTCTTTTTCACATTTGTGGGGCAGTTGTAAATCATGACCTTTTGCATGTAGAATCCAGACATTGTTAAATAACCTTATTCTATTATAAAGATGTTTTTCTCTTCATGCAACCTGTACTCAATACTTTCTTCAGCTCTCAGGTTATGTTCTAAAATGTGTTTGATTCTTCCTCCAAAGCAAATAGCAATAGAGGAAGCAATTCACAGCGACGTAGATTATGCAGTCATAAAATGAAGCATCTGAACATTTGACTTGACAAGTAATTATCATATGTATTTTTGCATAGCAGGCAGTCCTCTAGCTGACAAACAGATTGAGTTCCAAAAGTTCATTTGCTAGGAGATTTTTAAAACTCAGAACATATTTTCCCTCTAGGAACAATGTTGGATGTGGTGGTTAGGTTATTACACAAGACCAATAAGCCCGTCCAATTCATAATTAGTTAAATTTAGTTTAATAAATATTTATTGAACACATGGCAGGCACTGCTTGTGTTAGGCTCCGAGGATACAAACATTTACAAGCGTGCATTCAAAAAGCCATGATATATGTGAGTTAATAATTTATGTATGCAGTATATAAATACTTATAGAGCACCTAAATTAGATTCTGGGAATATAATATGAGCAAAACATGTCTTTGCTTTCAAGGAGCATGATTTGAAGTAGAGGGAGAATGGATACTGACTTGACTAAGCTAAGTGTTGCAGAAGTGGTGTTATAAGGAAGGCTCTGGACGCTGTAAATGTTAACAAGAGAGAATACTGCCCTTGTTTGGTGGGTGATTTCCCAGGAGAAAGCTGACATATGAAGAATTATTGGGGTTTACCTGAACTAATCTGTGGGAAGAATGGGAAGAGAATGATTTTCTGACATGAATAGAAGTCCTTAGGGGAGAGAATACATTTAGAGGAGTTCCAGCAGTTATGCATCTTGGGTTGATGACACATAAGTAATGAACAAATTGATGAAATATACATAAGTTAGGGATTGCCTGATAATTAGGTTATGTCACATAAGTACTTTAAAAAATCTAGCTGAACTGAAAAGTATTCCAATTAGGTACCCTACCATATCCCCAGAGGAAAACATGGTTCATAATGGTCTGCCAAATGTCTTGATCCAGCACATAGGAATAATTGGAAGGTGATTTTTACCTTGTCTTCTGGTCCTTTTATTCCTGAATAGAAGCTGTTGTGAATGCGCCATGATTTCACTGTCAGATAGAGTCTAGGCTGTGCACTGTACTGTCGTCATATGATGAACAATTTGCCATATGATGTACTTCATGTGTTAGAATGTACAGCAATGCCCCCACTGTGAATTACAACTTGCTGCATTCATACGCCTCTGACACTGACTCTGGGATTGGCCCTAAGACTTCCTTTGGCCAATAGGATATTGGCAAACGTGACACAAGTAGAAATTTGACAGGCACTCGCACAGTGGGAGTTGTCCCCTCTTGCTGCTGGAAATTCTTCCCCTGAGTACTATATAAGCTGGAGCTAGCCTACTGGAAACATGTAGTCCAGCCAATAGCCAGCCCCAACTGCCATACTGTGTATGAATCCACCTTAGAACATGTAGCCTCACTGGAGCTTCCAGGTAACTCATTCAGAGGAGAGCAGCAGGACAGGCCAGCTGTGTCTAGCACAAGATGCTGACCCATATTGACAGTGAAATGGCAGTTATGTAGGCCACTGTGTCTTGGCATGATTGGTTATACAGCAGCAAGTCACTGTGATGGTATTCACAAGAATGTTTGGAGAAATCAAATGACCCATTTCCAGAAGGCAAGTTTTTAGTGGCTTCACAAGATCTCTTACAAATGAAAATGGAAAAAAGATACAAGTTACTTTGTGCACCACTTATAAAATCTCTGTTCCCTCCTATAGCATGGAATTTCTGAAAATTTCATAAATACGTTAATTAATAAGTCATGCCATTTATTTATCCACTCACCCTTCATCCTTCTATTCATTAACTTAAAAATATTTATTGAATAGCCACCACAAGTAATATACTGTACTCAGTGTTTTGAATACAAAGGTAAACAAGGCATTGCATCTCTGTCTCTGGGTCTTTCCTTCCATCAGGAAGAGATGCAGACGGATAGATGTGCATTTATACTACAAGGTTAAATGGGTTGTGAAAGATCCAGTATCCCCTGGGACAGAGGCTTCCAGGGATGACTTCCTGGAAAAGGGAATATTTCAGCTAAATCTGCCTCCAGAGGCAGATTATAACCATTTACATATGTAGCTCAGATCATTATAAAATGACTATGTTATAAGTAGCAATGACTCTATTACAATGGTATTTTAGCTTCTAAAGTTAATCAAGTGACGGTGAAATAGAAGATATTTGCTGTGTCTTTACTCGTCAGGCTTAGATCTAGGACATTCAGAACATTCTCAGGATTTATTTAAAAGGTCCATGTTGAAACTCAGACTACTCTAAAGTGCTAAGATTAGTATATGAAATGCTACAAATATCCTGATACCATTTTTTTCCCAGATATAAAATCTTTTACAGAAGCCTGAAACCATGATAACAAACCAAACTCAGCAAATCAATGGAAGAAATCAGGCTTGAAATAGTTAGGCCAGCCACAGTGAGACCAAAACTTTCTCTTGCACTGAGGCTGCCAGTAATAAACTGTAATCAAATTTGCAGTGCAATTATGGGAAAAGGAAGGATGCCATCGACATTCTTGGCCTCCCTGGACTACTTTCTACCAATAGGTTTCATTTTTTTCATTCACTTACAATATCCTGTCTTTGCCAAAACGTGCATAATAACCTCCCGATTTTCAATAGCATGGAATCATCATAGGCTTAAAACCTCTCATGCTACATTATCATCATGTTTATTTCATAATGCTCCCTCAAGAACTTTAAGATTTTACACAAGAATTGCCTTAAAAAAATACCTTTCAAACAGGAACAGTTTGATAAGCATATGGAAGTATGTGTGTGTGTGTTCTAATAGATCTCAAACAAGATTATGATATATGTATAAATAGTCATATATGTTGCATGCATATTCATTTTACCAGTTATGTACAGATAAAAGAATACTTATTTATGTACATAAACATATGGACATTGCATGCATTATTACCTGAACAAAAATAAGCAAAGCTTATGTTTATATGTTCCATGTTTACCTGTTATGGAATTCAAATTCCGAGGTCATTTGTACCCTTGAAATCTACTTTTCAGTTTTTCCAGTTCATAAGTGATTAACGGTCAATTCTCATCAATTAGCTGTCTTTCCTCTTAATTCTTTCTAAGTTCAATGTCTATATCTATCCAAAACCTCTCTCAGACATCGTAAATGTGTATGAATGTGTGTGTGTGAGAGAGAGAGACAGAGAGACAGAGGCAGGGAGAGAGAGAGACAGAGAGAATAATAATCAGTAACCGGAAGGCTGTGCATGAAGAGCAGCTCTATTCATAATTGCCCCAAACTGGAAACAACCTAAACATTTTTCAATAGATGAATGAAAAACAGACTGTGGTTGTTCTATACAGTGGGATAATACTGAGCAAAAAAAAAGTAGCAAACTATTGAATAACACAGCTTGTATAAAACTGAAAGTGAAAGAAGACAGTCTCAAACAGTTATATACTATATGATTTCAAAATGACCAAATGGTGGTGAATACTGGTTGCCAAGTGTTCAGGGTCCGGGAGAAGTGTATAAAAGGGCAGCTTGAGGGACTTTTGGAGGATGGTAGAACTGTCCTGTATTCTGATTGTGGCAGTGGTTACACAAATTTAGAAATTGTTAAAATTTAGAGAACTGTCTACCGAACACAGGCAGTTTTTCTGTATTATTTAGAAGAAAAATAAAAGAGCAGAATTTCACGTTTTTCAGCCTTGAGGTTTGTTCACTCCTCCATGTTATTATACATGCATCAGTTTCCCTGCTAGATTCTAGGTTTCTGAAGGGGTAGGAATCATGTCATTATTTTTTAAATAAACTTTTAACTTTAGAACAGTTTAGATTTACAGAAAAATTGTGAAGATAGTTCCCATATATTCTTTTTCTTATTATTAACATCATTAATGTGGCACATTTGTTATAATTTATGAACCAATATTGATACACTTCTGTTAACTAAAGTCCACACTTTATTTCCTTTTTTTTTTTAAACGTAATATCCTTTTTCTGTGCCAGGCTTCCATTCAGGATACCGCATTACATTTAGGTGTCGTGTCTCGTTAGGATCCATCTTTCTGTTTATATATCACCCCATTCTGTTCTTGCATGTTGTCTACTTTTTCATCAGTTCCCTTAATATATTAATCATACTAATTTGAAATTCCCTGTTTGATAATTCCACCATTGTGACATATCTATGACAATTCTGGTGCTTGCTTTGTCTCTTAAGACTGTTCTTTTCTTGTCTTTGACATGTTGTAGTTTTTTGTTCAAAAAAAATTTGGACATGTTGTACCACATACTAGAAACTGAGGTAAATAGGCCTTTAGTGTGAGATTTTATATTAATATGGCTAGAAGTTGAGCTGTTTTTAATATTTGCTGTCTGTACTTGTCTGAGGTTTCAATATCCTCTCCTGTGACTGTTTTTTTTTTTTTCCCCTTTTCCCTTGTTGTCTTAGGGTTTCCCTTAAATCTCTTTAGAGTGGGTACCTTCAATTCTTTTAGCTGTAATCCACTGGTTAAGGTGTGACTGTGGGGAAATGTTGTATAATCCTATGATTAAGTCTCAGTTCTTTAGTGGGACTGTGTCCTTGGGATCTCACCTTTACAGGTATTTCTCAGCTTTGGTCCCTCCTCAGGTGATAAAGGGAGAATTGAGGGGACTGGAATCAAGTAATTTCCCTTCTCTGATGTTGGATAAGCGGCTAAAAAAGTATTTTCCTTTCTCAGTGGTCCTTTGCTATGGAGAATGCTCTTGATGTATTTGAAAATAATTAATTTCCCCCTCTGTTTGCCGGAAATAAGAACACTTTTTACTTGGCCCGTCACTTGTGAGAACTGGTGGATTTCCACGAGGTAAATCCACAAACGTATAGGAATCTCCATAACATGGCAGTTCCAAGATTTTATCACTCTCACAGTGGTCTACACTTTGCCTTCAGTAATTTGTCAAAGTTATTATTAACTGTTCCTACTAGTTTATGTCTCCAGTGGCTTTCACCCCAGGTAAACTGATCTAATCTTGGATCTGATTCTCTGTATTCACCTGTCTCACCAGATTTTGGGGTGGCACTGTGCCTTGTGATCTCAATTCTCTGATAGGTCAAAGAAAATTCATTGGTTTTCATTTTTTTCACCTTTTTCTCTTCTTGTAGATTTAAATGACAACTTCCAAGAGCTTTACATGTTAAAGCTGAAACTGGAAGTGCCATTTACCTTTTCAAAACTTGCTTTTCCCCCTTCACTCTCTCTTTCCTTTTTCTGAATTTATATACTGGGTTAGCCAAAAAGTTTGTTTGGGTTTTTCCGTAAGGATTTATGAAAAACCCTAGCAAACTTCTTTTTGGCCAACCCAGTGTGTGTGCATGTGTGTGTGTGTGTGTGTGTGTGTGTGTGTGTGTTTGCGTGTGTGTGTGTGTGTATGTATGTATGTAATTTCTCAAAGCCCTACAGCTCTCCTACAGACTTTGCTATGTTTTCCAGACTTTTTTTTCTTTTCTTCTGGATATAGTTTGTCTAAATTGCTAGTAACTAATCCTGTAGATAGTAAGTCTATGTGCTGAATTTTTAATTTTTCGTTCTAAAATTTTCATTGAATTAATTTATTATAGATCTCAGGTTTCTGGTGATATTTTTCATCTTGCCTATTATTTCTTGACTGTATTAATATTTACTTTTAAATCCATATCTTAATAATAATCAATATTATCTCTTTTTTCTTTATTAATTTAGGTCTGATATTTGTTTATTTTTTGACTAAATGCCAGATGTTGTTTTTAAAAAAAAACACACATAGAAACCCTAGATATTATTTTCCTTCAGAGATGATTGACTTTTTCTGACAAGTTGTTAAAAGTTGGGTAGATCACCCTGATCTACTGAGGACTGAGATGTTTCAAGTCTGAATTTCAGCCCTTCTGAAGTCAAAACTGAGAATCTGCATATCTACTGGGGCATTTTCTCTTTGGATGCCCTGGGCCCAAACCCTAACTTCTGACACTATGAGAATGTCAAAAACTCTATTAAGTTTTTAACTTTCAATTGTCCGTTTCCGCTTGGAGTTTTTAGACTCTCACCTCATGCAGCTTACAAACTGGTCAATGCTTTGAGGATAAAAACAGTACAGAATATTAAACTAACCTCTTTGTGTTTCCTTTTGGATCTTGATTCTTCAAATTTTGATTTTCTTTCCATGGAATATTTTTTGCCCATAGACTTGTAAATCTCATGGGATTCTCTGATATCTTGCTTTCTGCTTATTCTCTGAGTCCTGAGCCATCTTAAAACTGGAAAATACCTTGAGGTAAAACATGATGAATAATGTTGTACTCATCTCAATGCAAAAAACAAAAACAAAAACCCAAAACATTTTCACTTATTTCATGTTATTGTATGACTGACTTACCCCCATTTTCATGAAGAGCCTACTTAACTTTGTTTAAATTTTTTTTTTACATAAGGTTTTCTGTTTAAATTTTTAAAAACAAACTTGCTCTCTCAATTTTATCCTCATAAGCTGTTCACACACAAAGATTTTCATTTAATTATATTTTGCCTTTTACAGAACTTTATATAAATTATTTTCCTTATATGTTATTTTACCTTATTTTATGTTACTATGAAGTAAGGTATTTTTACTGACACCAGACCTAGAACAAACATTGCTGTTGCAAGCTGAACTTCTTGAATTACATCTTTAAAAAAAAATCAGACTAGTGTGTATCAACCTATAAAACTGTTATCAGATTTACAGTCATATTTTGAATATCATCCACTATATTTTTTCTTTTCTCAATGCACCTAAAGCGATATCTTTAAATAACATATATTTTATTTAAAACTCAATTGAGATCCTAAGGCTTATGTTCTCTAAAAAAAAAAGCTAAGTGCTTCCTCAAGAAAATAAAGACAATTGTATTTTTGAGCAAGATGGTTTAATACATTAGAAAATATTGATTTTTCCTTTGTGCGCCAATTGTAAAAAATAAAATGGAAAATATAAGTATTGAGAATCATTCCCATTAACATTTAAATAATTAAAAATACTACCTACCTGAAATTTAAAGTGTATATTCTAGTAAAAACTAAATTTTGATAGAATAAAGAGTTCAAAAATGTTAAAGGCTAAGCCATACAACAGTGTTTTTTAATTAATTGAATTGAGTATGTAAATAATAAAGTTTAATAAAGATTATATATAGTTAGAGATAATTTTTTGTTTTTTAATTTTTAAACTAGAAATATGTAAAACATATCAAAATAAAAAAATACTATCTGTATTTTATAAAATGCTTTTGAACCAAGTTTTGCTCTCTAAAAGTCATACTTCATTTGCAAAATTGTCCCTTATTTAACCAAAATAATTTTATTTCTATGTTATATTTTTTGAAGCACTTACTGGATTTTATTTTAATTTAAATAATTGAATGATGTTTACAGTAATGACAAATACAGTTTCCTCTAGAAATATATTTTTTCCAGGCATTGAAAATAACATTTTCTCTAAACTTTATAACAACTGTGAAAAGGCACATGTTATCAGCCCCATTTTTGAGAATGTGGAGGTTTTTAGGTCGGCAAAACTCACGGAGCAGATAAGGCCAAGTATCCCTGACTCCAAATTGTCTGTCACAATACATGGTCATCTTTTTAATGGTAACTTGGAAAGCTCAGCAGGATATTTTCCTGTACATTTTAAGGAATACAAGCCCCATGAAAATGAAACATATGATACTCTTTTTGTTGTTTGCATAAAATATCTGATGTTTCAGAGATTCAAATGAGGCTGTTTCTTATAATACCTTTGGAACAACCGTGCCACCTGCAGTCATTAACTTGAAAGCCTTGAATTTATAAATGCAGAGTAACACATGATTTGGGAATGGGAAAAGGTGTAGTGAAATGTAACCTGATAATCCACTGCTTACTGAATTATAGCAATAATACTTGTTGCAAGTTATCATTTGGTATGTTGAATATATCTGATAAATGTGACCTCTGAGAGTTTCAACAGTTTATTGTCTTAAGCTTTTCTGCTGACCATTCTTTTTCAAGCCAATGAGTATTCCACAAACCAGTTATAAAAGCAATTGTCATAGAGTAAAACAAATTAAAGAGATAAGTTTTTTTTTTCCTTAAAATCAAGCAGAGGGTAATTGTGTTGAAGTTGCTTTAAAATGTGCACATCTAAAATCTTGAGTCCCGAAGTGTCTCATCTGCTTTCTAATTTTCTACAAGATCTTTTAATATTTTGAGATTTATATTAAACCACAGGGGTCTGAAAGATTTCAGGAACTCTTGCATATGCATCAGAAATAATTAAATTAATAAAAGAAAGATCACAATTTAGATGTTAGTTGCTATAAATTTCACCGCTATTCCTTTAACTATAGCTTGTAGTTTTCTAATTCTAGCTCAGAAATTACACTGATACACCCACCCTGAAGTAGCTGTCGCATTCCAACTTTCTCTTCAGCTTCTAGTCATACATGAAAGTTCTAAATTTCCGTCATAATTAACTAGCTGCTTTAAGTAATAGCATTTTAGTAATTTGGGGGATCTGCTTTTTTGTTTCCTACAAAATGAAATACTGAAATACTAAAATCTTAATGATTTGGATCATTTCTCTTCTATTTATATAGGCTTTATTGTTTGGAATGTTAATACTACAAACTAATAGAACTATCGGAAGCTACTGAAACTAATTTAATTTTAAACCAAAACTATGTTATCAACGAAACTGTCATTAATTCCACATTGCCAAGGGAAGTGTAACCATAAATAAAGATCCCAGATACTGAATTTAGATGTATTGTTTCCTTTATAACTTGTTTCAAATCAATTTTTCTCCTTTCCAAAAAGAAAACTCTAAAACCCATGACCACATTATATAGGCTATTCTTTATATCACTGAAAACATATATATGTATAGCATATATATAATTTTTTCCTACCAATATTTACTCTCTCACTAGTGCAGTCTTCATCAAGACAAAACTTGACTCAAAACACAGTTGAGTAACAAAGGAAAAAGATAAAGTATACTCTCTGGAGTGTTTATATATTTTTATACCTAAACTGCCATATTCCCTAGGTGGCCAGATATCTCAATCATCTTGTACCAAGTATTTTATGTGAAGCAAGGGGATGAATGCAAATGAAAGAATATCCTTATCGAAGCAAACTGCAGAGATTTTTTTCCCTACATTGTTATATGAGATAAAATCAGCACTAATGGCTAAATTTATTTAATAAAGCATCTGATATATAGCAGTACAGTACACAGTCCCTGCAGTACAAAATATCAAACCTGGGATCCATCTGAAGGAGACTTTTTAGAACAACATGGAAGAGCCTTTCCATACTTAATTTTTATATATAGAATTAGTCCACATAAAATAAAATATATATTTAAAAATTTTAATTCTTATTTAAAATAAAGTGAGTGATAATAACAATACTATCTGAGAGTATCTTTCTCATACAGTTCAGAATACTTCTCAGATATATTAATTCATCAGTCACTGTGGTAAAAAAGATTTTTGTGTGGCTAGTTTAATAGGTTATAAAAGCAAATGATGTAAAAAAGTAAAAGAGCAGTGGGCAAAGTATTGTTAGAAATAGTCCTAAGATTTCTTCATCTTTATAGCAAAATAAATGACCTCTTACACTTTTTTTAAAAATATAAATTTATTTATTTATTTATTCATGGCTGCCTTGGGTCTTCGTTGCTGCATGTGGGCTTTCTCTAGTTGTGGCGAGCGAGGGCTACTCTTCCTCGCAGTGAGCAAGCTTCTCGTGGCAGTGCCTTCTTTTGTTGAGGAGCATGGGCTCTAGGCACGCAGGCTTCAGTAGTTGTGGCACACGGGCTCTAGAGCGCAGGCTCAGTAGTTGTGGTTCCTGGTCTTAGTTGCTCCATGGCATGTGGGATCTTCCTGGACCAGGGCTTGAACCCATGTCCCCTGCATTAGCAGGTGGATTCTTAACCACTGCGCCACCAGGCAAACCCTGACCTCTTAAACTCTTAAACAGTATTTTTGAACCATATTATAAATATAGAAAAGTACAGTCATTTAGTGTATACTTGCTGAATTTTCACACATTGCAGTCATACATGTAATCAACACCTGTATCACTTACCTATGAATTTACGAATTGTAATATACATGAATCATGAATTGAGAACTTCCTTCCTCCTCTTTCTTTTTTTTTTTTGATAGTGAAACTATGTTGAATGTAAGAAAGTCATTTGAATTGCCAACAGACCATGAAAAAGAAGGGGCTTAACAGTTTGAAATGTTTCCAATATATTTATTTACATTTTCTGATTCTGCCCATGTTTTTGAAGGATAGCAATCAAAGCCTGCAAAGTAACTTTCCAAGGAGAGACAACTCATGTTGAAAACTAAGTCATTAGTAACTGAAATTCAAACACGGGAGAGATAAGTCTCAAATAATTTGGAACTGGCAAGTTATGTTGTTAAAGCATATTGAGACATAACTACCATGTTAAATAACTATTGCGATAAACTAGGACTGGAGAAGATAAATGTGTAAAGATTTTGAAACCAGGAGAATGTGGTTTGGAATTTCAGCTCTGTCATTTACTGGCTGAGTAGACTTGGATTTTAGTTTCCTAGGTTGTGAGGCAGGGAAAATGCAGCATGGTTAGACGGAGATTGCTTAGCACAGTACATGGGATCAGTACATTTTACATGTACTACACAAACTTCTACATCTTCACCCCACCCTCCATTCTCACACACACATCACATACATCCTTAGCAGGGTTTCAAAATTGTATGTTTAGTGGAACTCTCTTAACTGAGAAGAAGAAAATAGTAAATAGTCTTGAGCAAAAACAGCTTCCTAAAATCATAAGTACTGATCACTGAATCTAATCCTGTAAAACCTGCAATGCCAAAAATCTTAGCTAGGAGCTTTAATTTAATCAAGAACTGAAACTATATGTTGGGTAACAGAATTTCCTCAATCATATTGCTCAGCAGGAAATGTATGGCAGTTTCACTGCTACTACTTTCTCTGAATGATTATGGAACAGAAGAAATTCAGGTATCATAAGAGCATAAACTATGCCCCGCTTCTTTTTTACAGGAGGTAGGTGAAAGTTTACTTAGCTCGTGAATCCTCTTTAAGTAATACATTTGTAGAAGTAGATTTCCAAATACTGACCACTGTGAATAGTGACTTCGAAATA